>NC_133571.1:2400000-3000000 GCF_048773025.1 Camelus bactrianus | reverse complement strand
TTTAGTAGATTTGAGATTGTTCAGCCATTAGTTTTTCAAATTATTCTCCTTTCTTTAAAGGCCTGGAATCAGTAAGCACCCACAGTCTTGCAGAGGTGCTCTATGTGGCTGTTGAGGCATACCCTAATCTCTGCCTTAGCCTTCTTCTCCTACCTGTGCAGAGTCTTAAGGTCAACCAGTGGTGAGAACATAAGCCCTTCTTACATCATTCTAAGCACACGCAGAGCCAGGGGAGAATGCTCAGACCTAAGAATTTGCGTATCCCACAAGCTCCCCAGGAAGCTGCTGGAGCTTTTCACACTGTCTGTGGATACCTCATTACCCTGCTTTTCCTTCGAAGCTTCTTGTTTTGCTTAAAAGTTTATTTGTTATCCAATGCTTCAGGCACCATTTAAAGAAAACAATTTCTGACATACACCAGTGGATAGGTAAAGGGTTTTTTACACTTGAATATTCCTAGTTGATAACTTTTGAAAGAGTAACTGTTAGGAAACCTTCATTTTGTTAAAAGAAATTTATTTTACCTCGTTTACCAAGTAAAAATGTGTACAACATTTATCACAATGTCAAGGTGATGATAAGATCCAATATATTCCACCTTGGGGAATCCAATGGAAAAGCAAGATATAGGTAAAAAGTTTTTAATTGATGACTGGAAGAGAGTAAGTATGCGGATACTTAGAACATAGAATGTGAGGATTGAGCATAAAATAGTGGATTGATACATGACAAAAATGTGCAGTGTATGTATACAATATATCATTATATAGTTAGGATAATTTATTACATATTATTATTGAAATTTGGATAAATGTGTATCTGTATATTAATATACAAATTAAGATAAAATTACAGCAATGTAAACATTAAAAATGTACATTCAAAAACACCAGCTTTGCCTTAAAAAATAAAGAATGCTGTATTCCACTTATGATTTTGACTGCACTTGACTGTCTTTTTAAGCATGAAGAAAATTTATTACAATCAGTTATTTATCATTATAACAGGAAAAAACAAATTCTTTATACAGAACATACAGAACAACTGATTTTCAATAGTCAATTAAAAGTAAAATATCTTCTAATAATGGCATTTATCAGTATTTTGTGTCTAATTCAAAGAAAAAATCGAACATTAAGTAACAACATGAAATAGAGATATGTATGTAATTTCAAATATTTTAGCTAATAATACTATTTTTACAGGTATTTGCTTTTTAGTTGTTTTTGAAGAAGGAAAAGAATAGCTTCTATACATATTCAACTAATAGAAATCACACCAAAACAAAAAAATACTTAAAATTTTGGAACCAGTTGAGAAACTACATGTTTTTAAAAACAGGAAATCAGGATTATATAACATTTTAATGTGATCTACTCTTGGAAAACATAGTTAAACAAACCGTATATGTGTACAGGAAATACTCCAGCATAAAGTTGTAATACATTGTGGTGAAGGCTTACATCTGCAGATATTTCTCCTGCAATGCCCCACTGTTACTGTGGCTTACTGCATTGCATCAAGACTGCATTTCTGTTTGGAAGACCCTCTCAGTACAAACAAGACTCTAAGTTCAGATTTTATTTTCCCTTGGTATTAGAATATGGGAATTTAAGAGTCCTGGGAAATACTTTTTTAGCCATTAAAAGTAAATGTATCACATTCTTTAATTAGGATCTATGTTTGAGTATGTTTTTCAAAATCTTAACATAAGACCCAGTTATCTTACAAATTTCTCGAGCTACAAATTTTCAGGAAAATCCAGGTGTGTATTATGATGTCTTTCAAGATACTATTTCACAAAAAGACAAATAATATATCAATATTAAGAACTGCTTAGTCAAAAATCACTTACAGCAGGGGCAAATGGTCTAATTTATGGTTTCTTTTAAAGAGAATACAAACTCGAATTCAAAAGTGTGCTCTAATCTCAGCCCTTCCTAGTCAGTATTTTACTCATCTGTATGGAATAGTCAGATGTAGACTGTACACTGTAAAGAACGCTAACTAGGAATCAGGGAAGCTTAAATCTAATGTCTAATTAGTTGCACACTAATTTTGAACTTGAGTGGATTCAAAGACTCAACGTGTGCCTCACTCTTCTTACCAAAAAAACAAATCAGATGATGGAATAAGAAAACTCAAGCTCTTTAAAACTTTAAAGTGATAAAGATAGATAGATTTATATATATTATACATATAATACATACACACTCACAAACACATATATATATATTATACACACAGACACACACACACACACACACACACACAGATATATTAGCTATGGAAAACACAGATCGACTCTCTCTACAAACAAAGTGGCAGGCATGTTTACCTCCTTTTCAAAAGATTCAGGTTCCCCAAATTTGGGGTTCTTTTCTTAGAGTGTATCTCACTGTGTGTTTAAGTGTCACCTGGCTCTGTTCCTGTTACTCGAAGGGAACCGAGGCCTGGGGAAATGGCACACGTGCAGACACTCTGTTGTCGGTAATACTCTGTCTTTCTTCTCTGATCCAGCATTCCCCTATTTTCTACCAGTGTCCATGACACTGTAGCAGGCTAAGCTGTTCACTTGCAAATTGGGTAAACACTTCACAATTTTTGACACCTAAACTTTATTTAGCATATAATTTACTATGTATCACATATATACAACACATACATCAGTGTATATGTAAAAGTGAGATTAATTAGCCCAGCAACTATACTTTATTTGTTCACCAAATATTTATTGTTTCTAGGGTAAGGGCAAGGTCAGGATACAGCAGTCAACAAGGGAGAAACACGTGTTTCTTGACTTAATGGAACTGACAAATTACGAACACAGAGTTAAGTACCTGACGTTGCCAGACACGACTTGAATTGTGTTAAAACAATTGTTTAACACAACTATTCCGCATATTTCTAGTAAATTGGAATCCATCTTTAGAGTCCAAATTAATGTGGTTTAACTACTTACAAGTGGGAGGATTTATTTTCTCAATGTCTAGTAAATATAAATAAGAGGTGAAAAATCTCTCCTTGGAAAACGATAAGTAACTGATTAAAGAAACTGAAGATGATGGAAACAGATGAAGAGCTATACCATATTCATGGACTGTAAGAATTAATATTTTTAAATGACCATCATATGCAAGAATACCTACAGATTTAGTGTAATATCTATCAAATTACCAAGAGCAATATTCAGAACAAATAATTCTAAAATTTATATGGAAACAAAAGACCCTCAATAGCCAAAACAGTCTTGAGAAAGAAGAAAAAATATGACGGTATCATGCACTCTGATTTCAAACTAAATCACAAAGCTATAGTTAACAAAACAGTACGGCACTGGCACAAACACCAATGCAGAGATCAATAGAACAGTACGCAAAGCCCAGAAATAGGTACAGACTTTCGTGGGCAATAAATCTACAACAAAGTAGGCAAGAATATACAATGAGGAAAGAATAGCCTCTTCAATCAATGGTGCTGGGAACTTTGAGAAAACTGGACAGCTACATGCAAAAGAACCAAATTGGATTTTCTCACTCCGTTAAGATAAATAAATTAAAAATGGATCAAAAACTGAAATGTAAGACCTGAAACCATACAACTTCTAGAAGTAAACATAGGCAGTGTGTTCTTTTAGCTTGTTCTTAGTAATATTTTTGAGATATGTTTACATAGGCAAGGGAAACAAATTGAAAATTAAAAAATGGGACTGCATCAATGTTTCTGCACTGCAAAGGAAATGATCAGCCAAAAATTCCAGTTTCAGTTTCTTTAAAGTGGATTCTTAGAAAGAACTCTGAATGCAGACAGTATTTTGATTCTTACCATTTACCAAGTTACACAATTTGGCAAATTACTTCTCGTTGGCAGCCCATTCTTTCAGCACTTTGAATATGTTATCTCTCTGCCTTGGGTCTCCACCACTGCTGATGAGAAACCACCTGTTCATCTTATTGAGCATCCCTTATGTATGATGAGTCGCTACCCTCTAGTTTCAGTCAAGACTGTTTCTTGACTATTTCATGAAGAAATTTGAGTTTTGCATATGTGGAGTTCACTGAACTTCTTGGATGTGTAGACTAATACTT
Source organism: Camelus bactrianus (assembly GCF_048773025.1). Lineage (NCBI taxonomy): Eukaryota > Metazoa > Chordata > Mammalia > Artiodactyla > Camelidae > Camelus > Camelus bactrianus. The sequence goes on along the minus strand of NC_133571.1, from coordinate 2,995,912 downwards.
TTTAGTAGATTTGAGATTGTTCAGCCATTAGTTTTTCAAATTATTCTCCTTTCTTTTAAGGCCTGGAATCAGTAAGCACCCACAGTCTTGCAGAGGTGCTCTATGTGGCTGTTGAGGCATACCCTAATCTCTGCCTTAGCCTTCTTCTCCTACCTGTGCAGAGTCTTAAGTTCAACCAGTGGTGAGAACATAAGCCCTTCTTACATCATTCTAAGCACACGCAGAGCCAGGGGAGAATGCTCAGACCTAAGAAATTGCGTATCCCACAAGCTCCCCAGGAAGCTGCTGGAGCTTTTCACACTGTCTGTGGATACCTCATTACCCTGCTTTTCCTTCGAAGCTTCTTGTTTTGCTTAAAAGTTTATTTGTTATCCAATGCTTCAGGCACCATTTAAAGAAAACAATTTCTGACATACACCAGTGGATAGGTAAAGGGATTTTTACACTTGAATATTCCTAGTTGATAACTTTTGAAAGAGTAACTGTTAGGAAACCTTCATTTTGTTAAAAGAAATTTATTTTACCTCGTTTACCAAGTAAAAATGTGTACAACATTTATCACAATGTCAAGGTGATGGTAAGATCCAATATATTCCACCTTGGGGAATCCAATGGAAAAGCAAGATATAGGTAAAAAGTTTTTAATTGATGACTGGAAGAGAGTAAGTATGCGGATACTTAGAACATAGAATGTGAGGATTGAGCATAAAATAGTGGATTGATACATGACAAAAATGTGCAGTGTATGTATACAATATATCATTATATAGTTAGGATAATTAATTACATATTATTATTAAAATTTGGATAAATGTGTATCTGTATATTAATATACAAATTAAGATAAAATTACAGCAATGTAAACATTAAAATGTACATTCAAATACACCAGCTTTGCCTTAAGGAATAAAGAATGCTGTATTCCACTTATGATTGTGACTGCATTTAACTGTCCTTTTAAGCATGAAGAAAATTTATTACAATCAGTTATTTAACATTATAACAGGAAAAAACAAATTCTTTATACAGAACATACAGAACAACTGATTTTCAATAGTTAATTAAAAGTAAAATATCTTCTAATAATGACATTTATCAGTATTTTGTGTCTAATTCAAAGAAAAAATCGAACATTAAGTAATAACATGAAATAGAGATATGTATGTAATTTCAAATATTTTAGCTAATAATACTATTTTTACAGGTATTTGCTTTTTAGTTGTTTTTGAAGAAGGAAAAGAATAGCTTCTATACATATTCAACTAATAGAAATCATACCAAAACAAAAAATACTTAAAATTTTGGAACCAGTTGAGAAAATACAAGTTTTCAAAAACTGGAAATCAGGATTATATAACATTTTAATGTGATCTACTCTTGGAAAACATAGTTAAACAAACCGTATATGTGTACAGGAAATACTCCAGCATAAAGTTGTAATACATTGTGGTGAAAGCTTACATCTGCAGATTTTTCTCCTGCAATGCCCCACTGTTACTGTGGCTTAATGCATTGCATCAAGACTGCCTTTCTGTTTGGGAGACCCTCTCAGTACAAACAAGACTGTAAGTTCAGATTTTATTTTCCCTTGGTATTAGAATATGGGAAATTAAGAGTCCTGGGAAATACTGTTTTAGCTATTAAAATTAAATGTATCACATTCTTTAATTAGGATCTATGTTTGAGTATGTTTTTCAAAATCTTAACATAAGACCCAGTTATCTTACAAATTTCTCGAGTTAGAAATTTTCAGGAAAATCCAGGTGTGTAAAATGATGTGTCTCAAGATACTATTTCACAAAAAGACAAATAATATATCAATATTAAGAACTTCTTAGTAAAAAAACACTTACAGCAGGGGCAAATGATCTAATTTATGGTTTCTTTTAAAGAGAATACAAACTCGAATTCAAAAGTGTGCTCTAATCTCAGCCCTTCCTAGTCAGTATTTTACTCATCTGTATGGAATAGTCAGATGTAGACTGTACACTGTAAAGGACGCTAACTAGGAATCAGGGAAGCTTAAATTTAATATCAAATTAGTTGCACAGTAATTTTTAACTTGAGTGGATTCAAAGACTCAATGTGTGCCTCACTCTTCTTACCAAAAAAACAAATCAGATGATGGAATAAGAAAACTCAAGCTCTTTAAAAGTTTAAAGTGATAAAGATAGATATATATATATATATTATACATATAATACATACACACTCACAAACACTTATATATATATTATACACACACACACACACACACACACACAGATATATTAGCTATGGAAAACACAGATCGACTCTCTCTACAAACAAAGTGGCAGGCATGTTTACCTCCTTTTCAAAAGATTCAGGTTCCCCAAATTTGGGGTTCTTTTCTTAGAGTGTATCTCACTGTGTGTTTAAGTGTCACCTGGCTCTGTTCCTGTTACTCGAAGGGAACCGAGGCCTGGGGAAATGGCACATGTGCAGACACTCTGTTGTCGGTAATACTCTTTCTTACTTCTCTGATCCAGCATTCCCTTATTTTCTACCAGTGTACATGACACTGTAGCAGGCTAAGCTGTTCACTTGCAAATTGGGTAAACACTTCACAATTTTTGACACCTACACTTTATTTAGCATATATTTTACTATGTATCACATATATACAACACATACATCAGTGTATATGTAAAAGTGAGATTAATTAGCCCAGCAGCTCTACTTTATTTGTTCTCCAAATATTTATTGTTTCTAGGGTAAGGGCAAGGTCAGGATACAGCAGTCAACAAGGGAGAAACACGTGTTTCTTGACTTAATGGAACTGACAAATAACGAACACAGAGTTAAGTACCTGACGTTGCCAGACACTACTTAAATTGTGTTAAAACAGTTGTTTAACACAACTATTCCGCATATTTCTAGTAAATTGGAATCCATCTTTAGAGTCCAAATTAATGTGGTTTAACTACTTAAAAGTGGGAGGATTTATTTTCTCAATGTCTAGTAAATATAAATAAGAGGTGAAAAATCTCTCCTTGGAAAACGGTAAGTAACTGATTAAAGAAACTGAAGATGATGGAAACAGATGAAGAGATATACCATATTCATGGACTGTAAGAATTAATATTTTTAAATGACCATCATATGCAAGAATACCTACAGATTTAGTGTAATATCTATCAAATTACCAAGAGTAATATTCAGAACAAATAATTCTAAAATTTATATGGAAACAAAAGACCCTCAATAGCCAAAACAGTCTTGAGAAAGAAGAAAAAATATGACGGTATCATGCACTCTGATTTCAAACTAAATCACAAAGCAATAGTTAACAAAACAGTATGGCACTGGCACAAACACCAATGCAGAGATCAATAGAACAGTACCCAAAGCCCAGAAATAGGTACAGACTTTCGTGGGCAATAAATCTACAACAAAGTACGCAAGAATATACAATGAGGAAAGAATAGCCTCTTCAATCAATGGTGCTGGGAACTTTGAGAAAACTGGACAGCTACATGCAAAAGAACCAAATTGGATTTTCTCACTCCGTTAAGAAAAATAAATTAAAAATGGATCAAAAACTGAAATGTAAGACCTGAAACCATACAACTTCTAGAAGTAAACATAGGCGGTGAGCTCTATTACTTTGTTCTTAGTAATATTTTTGCGATATGTTTACTTAGGCAAGGGAAACAAATTGAAAATTAAAAAATGGGACTGCATCAATGTTTCTGCACTGCAAAGGAAATGATCAGCCAAAAATTCCAGTTTCAGTTTCTTTAAAGTGGATTCTTAGTAAGAACTCTGAATGCAGACAGTATTTTGATTCTTACCGTTTACCAAGTTACACAATTTGTCAAAATTCTCCTCGTTGGCAGCACATTCCTTTCAGCACTTTGAATATGTTATCTCTCTGCCTTGGGTCTCCACCACTGCTGATGAGAAACCACCTGTTCATCTTATTGAGCATCCCTTATGTATGATGAGTCGCTACTCTCTAGTTTCAGTCAAGACTGTTTCTTGACTATTTCATGAAGAAATTTGAGTTAGGCATATGTGGAGTTCACTGAACTTCTTGGATGTGTAGACTAATACTTTTTAGTAGATTTGAGATTGTTCAGCCATTAGTTTTGCAAATTATTCTCCTTTCTTTAAAGGCCTGGAATCAGTAAGCACCCACAGTCTTGCAGAGGTGCTCTATGTGTCGGTTGAGGCATACCCTCATCACTACCTTAGCCTTCCTCTCCTACCTGTGCAGAGTCTTAAGGTCAACCAGTGGTGAGAGCATAAGCCATTTTTACATCATTCTAAGCACACGCAGAGCCTGGGGAGAATGCTCAGACCTAAGAATTTGCGTATCCCACAAGCTCCCCAGGAAGCTGCTGGAGCTTTTCACACTGTCTGTGGATACCTCATTACCCTGCTTTTCCTTCAAAGCTTCTTGTTTTCCTTAAAAGTTTATTTGTTATCCAATGCTTCAGGCACCATTTAAAGAAAACAATTTCTGACATACACCAGTGGATAGGTAAAGGGATTTTTACAGTTGAATATTCCAAGTTGATAACTTTTGAAAGAGTAACTGTTATGAAACCTTCATTTTGTTAAAAGAAATTTATTTTACCTCGTTTACAAATAAAAATGTGTACAACATTTATCACAATGTCAAGGTGATGATAAGATCAAATATATTCCACCTTGGGGAATCCAATGGAAAAGCAAGATATACGTATAAAGTTTTTAATTGATGACTGGAAGAGAGTAGGTATGCGGATACTTAGAACATAGAATGTGAGGATTGATCATAAAATAGTGGATTGATACATGACAAAAATGTGCAGTGTATGTATACAATATATCATTATAGAGTTAGGATAATTTATTACATATTATTATTGAAATTTGGATAAATGTGTATCTGTATATTAATATAAAAATTAAGATAAAATTACAGCAATGTAAACATTAAAAATGTACATTCAAAAACACCAGCTTTGCCTTAAGAAATAAAGAATGCTGTATTCCACTTATGATTGTGACTGCACTTAACTGTCCTTTTAAGCATGAAGAAAATTTATTACAATCAGTTATTTATCATTATAACAGGAAAAAACAAATTCTTTATACAGAACATACAGAACTACTAATTTTCAATAGTCAATTAAAAGTAAAATATCTTCTAATAATGGAATTTATCAGTATTTTGTGTCTAATTCAAAGAAAAAATCGAACATTAAGTAACAACATGAAATATAGATATGTATGTAAATTCAAATATTTTAGCTAATAATACTATTTTTACAGGTATTTGCTTTTCTGTTGTTTTTGAAGAAGGAAAATAATAGCTTCTATACATATTCAACTAATAGAAACCATACCAAAACAAAAATTACTTAAAATTTTGGAACCAGTTGAGAAACTAGAAGTTTTCAAAAACAGGAAATCAGGATTATATAACATTTTAATGTGATCTAATCTTGGAAAACATAGTTAAACAAACCGTATATCTGTACAGGAAATACTCCAGCATAAAGTTATAATACATTGTGGTGAAGGCTTACATCTGCAGATATTTCTCCTGCAATGCCCCACTGTTACTGTGGCTTACTGCATTGCATCAAGACTGCCTTTCTGTTTGGAAGACCCTCTCAGTACAAACAAGTCTCTAAGTTCAGATTTTACTTTCCCTTGGTATTAGAATATGGGAATTTAAGAGTCCTGGGAAATACTGTTTTAGCCATTAAAAGTAAATGTATCACATTCTTTAATTAGGATCTATGTTTGAGTATGTTTTTCAAAATCTTAACATAAGACCCAGTTATCTTACAAATTTCTCGAGCTACAAATTTTCAGGAAAACCCAGGTGTGTAATATGATGTCTTTCAAGATACTATTTCACAAAAAGACAAATAATATATCAATATTAAGAACTTCTTAGTCAAAAAACACTTACAGCAGGGGCAAATGGTCTAATTTATGGTTTCTTTTAAAGAGAATACAAACTCGAGTTCAAAAGTGTGCTCTAATCTCAGCCCTTCCTAGTCCGTATTTTACTCATCTGTATGGAATAGTCAGATGTAGACTGTACACTATAAAGAACGCTAACTAGGAATCAGGGAAGCTTAAGTCTAATGTCAAATTAGTTGCACACTAATTTTTAACTTGAGTGGATTCAAATACTCAATGTGTGCCTCACTCATCTTACCAAGAAAACAAATCAGATGATGAAATAAGAAAACTCAAGCTCTTTAAAACTTTAAAGTGATAAAGATAGATAGATTTATATATATTATAGATATAATACATACACACTCACAAACACATATATATATATTATACACACACACACACACACACACACACATATATATTAGCTATGGAAAACACAGATCGACTCTCTCTACAAACAATGTGGCAGGCATGTTTACCTCCTTTTCAAAAGATTCAGGTTCCCCAAATTTGGGGTTCTTTTCTTAGAGTGTATCTCACTGTGTGTTTAAGTGTCACCTGGCTTTGTTCCTGTTACTCGAAGGGAACCGAGGCCTGGGGAAATGGCACATGTGCAGACACTCTGTTGTCGGTAATACTCTGTCTTTCTTCTCTGATCCAGCATTCCCCTATTTTCTACCAGTGTCCATAACACTGTAGCAGGCTAAGCTGTTCACTTGCAAATTGGGTAAACACTTCACAATTTTTGACACCTACACTTTATTTAGCATATATTTTACTATGTATCCCATATACACAACACATACATCAGTGTATATGTAAAAGTGAGATTAATTAGCCCAGCAACTATACTTTATTTGTTCACCAAATATTTATTGTTTCTAAGGTAAGGGCAAGGTCAGGATACAGCAGTCAACAAGGGAGAAACACGTGGTTTGTGACTTAATGGAACTGACAAATAACGAACACAGAGTTAAGTACCTGACGTTGCCAGACACGACTTAAATTGTTTTAAAACAATTGTTTAACACAACTATTCCGCATATTTCTAGTGAATTTGAATCCATCTTTAGAGTCCAAATTAATGTGGTTTAACTACTTACAAGTGGGAGGATTTATTTTCTCAATGTCTAGTAAATATAAATAAGAGGTGAAAAATCTCTCCTTGGAAAACGGTAAGTAACTGATTAAAGAAACTGAAGATGATGGAAACAGATGAAGAGATATACCATATTCATGGACTGTAAGAATTAATATTTTTAAATGACCATCATATGCAAAAATACCTACAGATTTAGTGTAATATCTATCAAATTACCAAGAGCATTATTCAGAACAAATAATTCTAAAATTTATATGGAAACAAAAGACCCTCAATAGCCAAAACAGTCTTGAGAAAGAAGAAAAAATATGACGGTATCATGCACTATGATTTCAAACTAAATCACAAAGCTACAGTTAACAAAACAGTATGGCACTGGCACAAACACCAATGCAGAGATCAATAGAACAGTACCCAAAGCCCAGAAATAGGTACAGACTTTCGTGGGCAATAAATCTACAACAAAGTAGGCAAGAATATACAATGAGGAAAGAATAGCCTCTTCAATCAATGGTGCTGGGAACTTTGAGAAAACTGGACAGCTACATGCAAAAGAACCAAATTGGATTTTCTCACTCCGTTAAGATAAATAAATTAAAAATGGATCAAAAACTGAAATGTAAGACCTGAAACCATACAACTTCTAGAAGTAAACATAGGCGGTGAGCTCTTTTAGTTTGTTCTTAGTAATATTTTTGAGATATGTTTACTTAGACAAGGGAAACAAATTAAAAATTAAAAAATGGGACTGCATCAATGTTTCTGCACTGCAAAGGAAATGATCAGCCAAAAATTCCAGTTTCAGTTTCTTTAAAGTGGATTCTTAGAAAGAACTCTGAATGCAGACAGTATTTTGATTCTTACCAATTACCAAGTTACATAATTTGGCAAATTGCTTCTCGTTGGCAGCCCATTCCTTTCAGCACTTTGAATATGTTATCTCTCTGCCTTGGGCTTCCACCACTGCTGATGAGAAACCACCTGTTCATCTTATTGAGCATCCCTTATGTATGATGTGTCGCTACCCTCTAGTTTCAGTCAAGACTGTTTCTTGACTATTTCATGCAGAAATTTGAGTTTTGTATATGTGGAGTTCACTGAACTTCTTGGATGTGTAGACTAATACTTTTTAGTAAATTTGAGAATTGTTCAGCCATTAGTTTTGCAAATTATTCTCCTTTCTTTAAAGGCCTGGAATCACTAAGCACAGACAGTCTTGCAGTGGTGCTCTATGTGGCCGTTGAGGCATACCCTCATCTCTGCCTTAGCCTTCCTCTCCTACCTGTGCAGAGTCTTAAGGTCAACCAGTGGTGAGAGCATAAGCCCTTCTTACATCATGCTAAGCACACACAGAGCCTGGAGTGAATGCTGAGACCTAAGAATTTGCGTATCCCACAAGTTCCCCAGGAAGCTGCTGGAGCTTTTCACACTGTCTGTGGATACCTCATTACCCTGCTTTTCCTTCGAAGCTTCTTGTTTTTCTTAAAATTTTATTTGTTTTCCAATGCTTCAGGCACCATTTAAAGAAAACAATTTCTGACATACACCAGTGGATAGATAAAGGGATTTTTACACTTGAATATTCCTAGTTGATAACTTTTGAAAGAGTAACTGTTATGAAACCTTCATTTTGTTAAAAGAAATTTATTTTACCTCGTTTACCAAGTAAAAATGTGTACAACATTTATCACAATGTCAAGGTGATGATAAGATCAATTATATTCCACCTTGGGGAATCTAATGGAAAAGCAAGATATAGGTGAAAAGTTTTTAATTGATGACTGGAAGAGAGTAGGTATGCGGATACTTAGAACATAGAATGTGAGGATTGAGCATAAAATAGTGGATTGATACATGACAAAAATGTGCAGTGTATGTATACAATATATCATTATATAGTTAGGATAATTTATTACATATTATTATTGAAATTTGGATAAATGTGTATCTGTATATTAATATACAAATTAAGATAAAATTACAGCAATGTAAACATTAAAAATGTACATTCAAAAACACCAGCTTTGCCTTAAGTAATAAAGAATGCTGTATTCCACTTATGATTGTGACTGCACTTCACTTTCCTTTTAAGCATGAAGTAAATTTATTACAATCAGTTATTTATCATTATAACAGGAAAAAACAAATTCTTTATACAGAACATACAGAACAACTGATTTTCAATAGTCAATTAAAAGTAAAATATCTTCTAATAATGGCATTTATCAGTATTTTGTGTCTAATTCAAAGAAAAAATCGAACATTAAGTAATAACATGAAATTGAGATATGTAAGTAATTTCAAAAATTTTAGCTAATAATACTATTTTTACAGGTATTTGATTTTTAGTTGTTTTTGAAGAAGGAAAAGAATAGCTTCTATACATATTCAACTAATAGAAATCATACCAAAACAAAAATTACTTAAAATTTTGGAACCAGTTGAGAAACTACAAGTTTTCAAAAACAGGAAATCAGGATTATATAACATTTTAATGTGATCTACTCTTGGAAATCACAGTTAATCAAACCGTATATCTGCAAAGGAAATACTCCAGCATAAAGTTGTAATACATTGTGATGAAGGCTTACATCTGCAGATTTTTTCCTGCAATGTCCCACTGTTACTGTGGATTACTGCATAGCATCAAGACTGCCTTTCTTTTTGGAAGACCCTCTCAGTACAAACAAGACTCTACGTTCAGATTTTATTTTCCTTTGGTATTAGAATATGGGAATTTAAGAGTCCTGGGAAATACTGTTTTAGCCTTTAAAAGTAAATGTATCACATTCTTTAATTAGGATCTATGTTTGTGTATGTATTTCAAAATCGTAACATATGACCCAGTTATCTTACAAATTTCTCGATCTACAAATTTTCAGGAAAATCCAGGTGTGTAATATGATGTCTTTCAAGATACTGTTTCACAAATAGACAAATAATATATCAATATTAAGAACTTCTTAGTCAAAAAACACTTACAGCAGGGGCAAATGTTCTAATTTATGGTTTCTTTTAAAGAGAATACAAACTCGAATTCAAAAGTGTGCTCTAGTCTCAGCCCTTCCTAGTCAGTATTTTACTCATCTGTATGGAATAGTCAGAGGTAGAATGTACACTGTAAAGAACGCTAACTAGGAATCAGGGAAGCTTAAATCTAATGTCAAATTAGTTGCACACTAATTTTTAACTTGAGTGGATTGAAAGACTCAATGTGTGCCTCACTCTTCTTACCAAGAAAACAAATCAGATGATGGAATAAGAAAACTCAAGCTCTTTAAAACTTTAAAGTGATAAAGATATATAAATATATATATATATTTATACATATAATACATACACACTCACAAACACATATATATATATTATATACACACACACACACACACACACACACACACATATATTAGCTATGGAAAACACAGATCGACTCTCTCTACAAACAATGTGGCAGGCATGTTTACCTCTTTTTCAAAAAATTCAGGTTCCCCAAATTTGGGGTTCTTTTCTTAGGGTGTATCTCACTGTGTGTTTAAGTGTCACCTGGCTCTGTTCCTGTTACTCGAAGGGAACCGAGGCTTGGGGAAATGGCACATGTGCAGACACTCTGTTGTCGGTAATACTCTGTCTTTCTTCTCTGATCCAGCATTCCCCTATTTTCTACCAGTGTCCATGACACTGTAGCAGGCTGAGCTGTTCACTTGCAAATTGGGTAAACACTTCACAATTTTTGACACCTACACTTTATTTAGCATATATTTTACTATGTATCACATATATACAACACATACATCAGTGTATATGTAAAAGTGAGATTAATTAGCCCAGCAACTATACTTTATTTGTTCACCAAATATTTATTGTTTCTAGGGTAAGGGCAAGGTCAGGATACAGCAGTCAACAAGGGAGAAACACGTGGTTCATGACTTAAAGGAACTGACAAATAACGAACACAGATTTAAGTACCTGACGTTGCCAGACACGACTTAAATTGTGTTAAAACAATTGTTTAACACATCTATTCCTCATATTTCTAGTAAATTTGAATCCATCTTTAGAGTCCAAGTTAATGTGGTTTAACTACTTACAAGTGGGAGGATTTATTTTCTCAATGTCTAGTAAATATAAATAAGAGGTGAAAAATCTCTCCTTGGAAAACGGTAAGTAACTGATTAAAGAAACTGAAGATGATGGAAACAGATGAAGAGATATACCATATTCATGGACTGTAAGAATTAATATTTTTAAATGACCATCATATGCAAGAATACCTACAGATTTAGTGTAATATCTATCAAATTACCAAGAGCATTATTCAGAACAAATAATTCTAAAATTTATATGGAAACAAAAGACCCTCAATAGCCAAAACAGTCTTGAGAAAGAAGAAAAAATATGACGGTATCATGCACTCTGATTTCAAACTAAATCACAAAGCTACAGTTAACAAAACAGTATGGCACTGGCACAAACACCAATGCAGAGATCAATAGAACAGTACCCAAAGCCCAGAAATAGGTACAGACTTTCGTGGGCAATAAATCTACAACAAAGTAGGTAAGAATATACAATGAGGAAAGAATAGCCTCTTCAATCAATGGTGCTGTGAACTTTGAGAAAACTGGACAGCTACATGCAAAAGAACCAAATTGGATTTTCTCACTCCGTTAAGAAAAATAAATTAAAAATGGATCAAAAACTGAAATGTAAGACCTGAAACCATACAACTTCTAGAAGTAAACATAGGCGGTGAGCTCTTTTTGTTTGTTCTTAGTAATATTTTTGAGATATGTTTACTTAGACAAGGGAAACAAATTAAAAATTAAAAAATGGGACTTCATCAATGTTTCTGCACTGCAAAGGAAATGATCAGCCAAAAATTCCAGTTTCAGTTTCTTTAAAGTGGATTCTTAGAAAGAACTCTGAATGCAGACAGTATTTTGATTCTTACCAATTACCAAGTTACATAATTTGGCAAATTGCTTCTCGTTGGCAGCCCATTCCTTTCAGCACTTTGAATATGTTATCTCTCTGCCTTGGGCTTCCACCACTGCTGATGAGAAACCACCTGTTCATCTTATTGAGCATCCCTTATGTATGATGTGTCGCTACCCTCTAGTTTCAGTCAAGACTGTTTCTTGACTATTTCATGCAGAAATTTGAGTTTTGTATATGTGGAGTTCACTGAACTCCTTGGATGTGTAGACTAATACTTTTTAGTAAATTTGAGAATTGTTCAGCCATTAGTTTTGCAAATTATTCTCCTTTCTTTAAAGGCCTTGAATCAGTAAGCACCCACAGTCTTGCAGAGGTGCTCTATGTGGCCGTTGAGGCATACCCTCATCTCTGCCTTAGCCTTCCTCTCCTACCTGTGCAGAGTCTTAAGGTCAACCAGTGGTGAGAGCATAAGCCCTTCTTACATCATGCTAAGCACACACAGAGCCTGGAGTGAATGCTGAGACCTAAGAATTTGCGTATCCCACAAGTTCCCCAGGAAGCTGCTGGAGCTTTTCACACTGTCTGTGGATACCTCATTACCCTGCTTTTCCTTCGAAGCTTCTTGTTTTTCTTAAAATTTTATTTGTTTTCCAATGCTTCAGGCACCATTTAAAGAAAACAATTTCTGACATACACCAGTGGATAGATAAAGGGATTTTTACACTTGAATATTCCTAGTTGATAACTTTTGAAAGAGTAACTGTTATGAAACCTTCATTTTGTTAAAAGAAATTTATTTTACCACGTTTACCAAGTAAAAATTTGTACAACATTTATCACAATGTCAAGGTGATGATAAGATCAAATATATTCCACCTTGGGGAATCTAATTGAAAAGCAAGATATAGGTGAAAAGTTTTTAATTGATGACTGCAAGAGAGTAGGTATGCGGATACTTAGAACATAGAATGTGAGTATTGAGCATAAAATAGTGGATTGATACATGACAAAAATGTGCAGTGTATGTATACAATATATCATTATACAGTTAGGATAATTTATTACATATTATTATTGAAATTTGGATAAATGTGTATCTGTATATTAATATACAAATTAAGATAAAATTACAGCAATGTAAACATTAAAAATGTACATTCAAAAACACCAGCTTTGCCTTAAGTAATAAAGAATGCTGTATTCCACTTATGATAGTGACTGCACTTCACTGTCCTTTTAAGCATGAATAAAATTTATTACAATCAGTTATTTATCATTATAACAGGAAAAAACAAATTCTTTATACAGAACATACAGAACAACTGATTTTCAATAGTCAATTAAAAGTAAAATATCTTCTAATAATGGCATTTATCAGTACTTTGTGTCTAATTCAAAGAAAAAATCGAACATTAAGTAATAACATGAAATAGAGATATGTAAGTAATTTCAAATATTTTAGCTAATAATACTATTTTTACAGGTATTTGATTTTTAGTTGTTTTTGAAGAAGGAAAATAATAGCTTCTATACATATTCAACTAATAGAAATCATACCAAAACAAAAATTACTTAAAATTTTGGAACCAGTTGAGAAACTACAAGTTTTCAAAAACAGGAAATCAGGATTATATAACATTTTAATGTGATCTACTCTTGGAAATCATAGTTAATCAAACCATATATCTGCAAAGGAAATACTCCGGCATAAAGTTGTAATACATTGTGATGAAGGCTTACATCTGCAGATTTTTCTCCTGCAATGCCCCACTGTTACTGTGGATTACTGCATTGCATCAAGACTGCCTTTCTTTTTGGAAGACCCTCTCAGTACAAACAAGACTCTACGTTCAGAATTTATTTTCCCTTGGTATTAGAATATGGGAATTTAAGAGTCCTGGGAAATACTGTTTTAGCCTTTAAAAGTAAATGTATCACATTCTTTAATTAGGATCTATGTTTGAGTATGTATTTCAAAATCGTAACATATGACCCAGTTATCTTACAAATTTCTCGAGCTACAAATTTTCAGGAAAATCCAGGTGTGTAATATGATGTCTTTCAAGATACTATTTCACAAATAGACAAATAATATATCAATATTAAGAACTTCTTAGTCAAAAAACACTTACAGCAGGGGCAAATGTTCTAATTTATGGTTTCTTTTAAAGAGAATACAAACTCGAATTCAAAAGTGTGCTCTAGTCTCAGCCCTTCCTAGTCAGTATTTTACTCATCTGTATGGAATAGTCAGAGGTAGAATGTACACTGTAAAGAACGCTAACTAGGAATCAGGGAAGCTTAAATCTAATGTCACATTAGTTGCACACTAATTTTAAACTTGAGTGGATACAAAGACTCAATGTGTGCCTCACTCTTCTTAACAAAAAAACAAATCAGATGATCGAATATGAAAACTCAAGCTCTTTAAAACTTTAAAGTGATAAAGATAGATAGATTTATATATATTATACATATAATACATACACACTCACAAACACATATATATATATTATACACACACACACACACACACACACACATATTTATTAGCTATGGAAAACACAGATCGACTCTCTCTACAAACAAAGTGGCAGGCATGTTTACCTCCTTTTCAAAAGATTCAGGTTCCCCAAATTTCGGGTTCTTTTCTTAGAGTGTATCTCACTGTGTGTTTAAGTGTCACCTGGCTCTGTTCCTGTTATTCGAATGGAACCGAGGATGGGGAAATGGCACATGTGCAGACACTCTGTTGTCGGTAATACTCTGTCTTTCTTCTCTGATCCAGCATTCCCCTATTTTCTACCAGTGTCCATGACACTGTAGCAGGCTGAGCTTTTCACTTGCAAATTGGGTAAACACTTCACAATTTTTGACACCTACACTTTATTTAGCATATATTTTACTATGTATCACATATATACAACACAAACATCAGTGTATATGTAAAAGTGAAATTAATTAGCCCAGCAACTATACTTTATTTGTTCACCAAATATTTATTGTTTCTAGGGTAAGGGCAAGGTCAGGATACAGCAGTCAACAAGGGAGAAACACGTGGTTCATGTCTTAATGGAACTGACAGATAACGAACACAGAGTTAAGTACATGACGTTGCCAGACACGACTTAAATTGTGTTAAAACAATTGTTTAACACAACTATTCCGCATATTTCTAGTAAATTTGAATCCATCTTTAGAGTCCTAATTAATGTGGTTTAACCACTTACAAGTGGGAGGATTTATTTTCTCAATGTCTAGTAAATATAAATAAGAGGTGAAAAATCTCTCCTTGGAAAACGGTAAGTAACTGATTAAAGAAACTGAAGATGATGGAAACAGATGAAGAGATATACCATATTCATGGACTGTAAGAATTAATATTTTTAAATGACCATCATATGCAAGAATACCTGCAGATTTAGTGTAATATCTATCAAATTACCAAGAGCAATATTCAGAACAAATAATTCTAAAATTTATATGGAAACAAAAGACCCTCAATAGCCAAAACAGTCTTGAGAAAGAAGAAAAAATATGACGGTATCATGCACTCTGATTTCAAACTAAATCACAAAGCTATAGTTAACAAAACAGTATGGCACTGGCACAAACACCAATGAAGAGATCAATAGAACAGTACCCAGAGCCCAGAAATAGGTACAGTCTTTCGTGGGCAATAAATCTACAACAAAGTAGGCAAGAATATACAATGAGGAAAGAATAGCCTCTTCAATGAATGGTGCTGGGAACTTTGAGAAAACTGGACAGCTACATGGAAAAGAACCAAATTGGATTTTCTCACTCCGTTAAGAAAAATAAATTAAAAATGGATCAGAAACTGAAATGTAAGACCTGAAACCATACAACATCTAGAAGTAAACATAGGCGGTGAGCTCTTTTAGTTGGTTCTTAGTAATATTTTTGAGATATGTTTACTTAGGCAAGGGAAACAAATTAAAAATTAAAAAATGGGACTGCATCAATGTTTCTGCACTGCAAAGGAAATGATCAGCCAAAAATTCCAGTTTCAGTTTCTTTAAAGTGGATTCTTAGAAAGAACTCTGAATGCAGACAGTATTTTGATTCTTACCATTTACCAAGTTACATAATTTGGCAAATTACTTCTCGTTGGCAGCCCATTCCTTTCAGCACTTTGAATATGTTATCTCTCTGCCTTGGGTCTCCACCACTGCTGATGAGAAACCACCTGTTCATCTTATTGAGCATCCCTTATGTATGATGAGTCGCTAATCTCAAGTTTCAGTCAAGACTGTTTCTTGACTATTTCATGCAGAAATTTGAGTTTGGCATATGTGGAGTTCACTGAATTACTTGGATGTGTAGAGTAATACTTTTTAGTAAATTTGAGAATTGTTCAGCCATTAGTTTTGCAAATTATTCTCCTTTCTTGAAAGGCCTGGAATCAGTAAGCACCCACAGTCTTGCAGAGGTGCTCTATGTGGCCGTTGAGGCATACCCTCATCTCTGCCTTAGCCTTCCTCTCCTACCTGTGCAGAGTCTTAAGGTCAACCAGTGGTGAGAGCATAAGCCCTTCTTACATCATTCTAAGCACACGCAGAGCCTGGAGTGAATGCTCAGACCTAGGAATTTGCGTATCCCACAAGCTCCCCAGGAAGCTGCTGGAGCTTTTCACACTGTCTGTGGATACCTCATTACCCTGCTTTTCCTTCGAAGCTTCTTGTTTTGCTTAAAAGTTTATTTGTTATCCAATGCTTCAGGCACCATTTAAAGAAAACAATTTCTGACATACACCAGTGGATAGGTAAAGGGATTTTTACACTTGAATATTCCTAGTTGATAACTTTTGAAAGAGTAACTGTTAGGAAACCTTCATTTTGTTAAAAGAAATTTATTTTACCTCGTTTACCAAGTAAAAATGTGTACAACATTTATCACAATGTCAAGGTGATGATAAGATCCAATATATTCCACCTTGGGGAATCCAATGGAAAAGCAAGATATAGGTAAAAATTTTTAATTGATGACTGGAAGAGAGTAGGTATGCGGATACTTAGAACATAGAATGTGAGGATTGAGCATAAAATAGTGGATTGATACATGACAAAAATGTGCAGTATATGTATACAATATATCATTATATAGTTAGGATAATTTATTACATATTATTATTGAAATTTGGATAAATGTGTATCTGTATATTGATATACAAATTAAGATAAAATTACAGCAATGTAAACATTAAAAATGTACATTCAAAGACACCAGCTTTGCCTGATTATAGCTGCATTTAACTGTCCTTTTAAGCATGAAGAAAGTTTATTACAATCAGTTATTTAACATTATAACAGGAAAAAATAAATTCTTTATACAGAACACACAGAACAACTGATTTTCAATAGTCAATTAAAAGTAAAATATCTTCTAATAATGGCATTTATCAGTAATTTGTGCCTAATTCAAAGAAAAAATCTAACATTAAGTAATAACATGAAATAGAGATATGTATGTAATTTCAAATATTTTAGCTAATAATACTATTTTTATAGGTATTTGCTTTTTAGTTGTTTTTGAAGAAGGAAAAGAATAGCTTCTATACATATTCAACTAATAGAAATCATACCAAAACAAAAAAATACTTAAAATTTTGGACCAGTTGAGAAACTACAAGTTTTCAAAAACAGGAAATCAGGATTACATAACATTTTAATGTGATCTACACTTGGAAAACATAGTTAAACAAACCGTATATCTGTACAGGAAATACTCCAGCATAAAGTTGTAATACATTGTGGTGAAGGTTTACATCTGCAGATTTTTCTCTTGCAATGCCCCACTGTTACTGTGGCTTACTGCATTGCATCAAGACTGCCTTTCTGTTTGGAAGACCCTCTCAGTACAAACAAGACTCTAAGTTCAGATTTTATTTTCCCTTGGTATTAGAATATGGGAATTTAAGATTCCTGGGAAATACTCTTTTAGCATTTAAAAGTAAATGTATCACGTTCTTTACTTAGGATCTATGTTTGAGTATGTTTTTCAAAATCTTAACATATGACCCAGTTATCTTGCAAATTTCTCGAGCTACAAATTTTCAAGAAAATCCAGGTGTGTAATATGATATCTTTCAAGATACTATTTCACAAAAAGACAAATAATATATCAATATTAAGAATTTCTTAGTCAAAAAACACTTACAGCAGGGGCAAATGGTCTAATTTATGGTTTCTTCTAAAGAGAATACAAACTCGAATTCAAAATTGTGCTCTAGTCTCAGCCCTTCCTAGTCAGTATTTTACTCATCTGTATGGAATAGTCAGATGTAGACTGTACACTGTAAAGAACGCTAACTAGGAATCAGGGAAGCTTAAATCTAATGTCCAATTAGTTGCACACTAATTTTTAACTTGAGTGGATTCAAAGACTCAATGTGTGCCTCACACTTCTGACCATAAAAACAAATCAGATGATGGAGTAAGAAAACTCAAGCTCTTTAAAACTTTAAAGTGATAAAGATAGATAGATAAATATATATTATACATATAATACATACACACTCACAAACACATATATATATATTATACACACACACACACACACACACACACACACACACACACACACACACACACACATATATATTAGCTATGGAAAACACAGATCTAGTCTCTCTACAAACTAAGTGGCAGGCATGTTTACCTCCTTTTCAAAAGACTCACGTTCCCCAAATTTCGGGTTCTTTTCTTAGAGTGTATCTCACTGTGTGTTTAAGTGTCACCTGGCTCTGTTCCTGTTATTCGAATGGAACCGAGGCTTGGGGAAATGGCACATGTGCAGACACTCTGTTGTCCGTAATACTCTGTCTTTCTTCTCTGATCCAGCATTTCCCTATTTTCTACCAGTGTTCATGACACTGTAGCAGGCTGAGCTGTTCACTTGCAAATTGGGTAAACACTTCACAATTTTTGACACCTACACTTTATTTAGCATATATTTTACTATGTATCACATATATACAACACATACATCAGTGTATATGTAAAAGTGAGATTAATTAGCCCAGCAACTATACTTTATTTGTTCACCAAATATTTATTGTTTCTAGGGTAAGGGCAAGGTCAGGATACAGCAGTCAACAAGGGAGAAACACGTGGTTCGTGACTTAATGGAACTGACAAATAACGAACACAGAGTTAGGTACCTGACGTTACCAGACACGACTTAAATTGTGTTAAAACAATTGTTTAACACAACTATTCCGCATATTTCTAGTAAATTGGAATCCATCTTTAGAGTCCAAATTAATGTGGTTTAACTACTTACAAGTGGGAGGATTTAATTTCTCAATGTCTAGTAAATATAAATAAGAGGTGAAAAATCTCTCCTTGGAAAACGGTAAGTAACTGATTAAAGAAACTGAAGATGATGGAAACAGATGAAGAGTTATACCATATTCATGGACTGTAAGAATTAATATTTTTAAATGACCATCATACGCAAGAATACCTACAGATTTAGTGTAATATCTATCAAATTACCAAGAGCAATATTCAGAACAAATAATTCTAAAATTTATATGGAAACAAAAGACCCTCAATAGCCAAAACAGTCTTGAGAAAGAAGAAAAAATATGACGGTATCATGCACTCTGATTTCAAACTAAATCACAAAGCTATAGTTAACAAAACAGTACGGCACTGGCACAAACACCAATGCAGAGATCAATAGAACAGCACCCAAAGCCCAGAAATAGGTACAGACTTTCGTGGGCAATAAATCTACAACAAACTAGGCAAGAATATACAATGAGGAAAGAATAGCCTCTTCAATCAATGGTGCTGGGAACTTTGAGAAAACTGGACAGCTACATGCAAAAGAACCAAATTGGATTTTCTCACTCCGTTAAGAAAAATAAATTAAAAATGGATCAAAAACTGAAATGTAAGACCTGAAACCATACAACTTCTAGAAGTAAACATAGGCGGTGAACTCTTTTGCTTAGGCAAGGGAAACAAATTAAAAATTAAAAAATGGGACTGCATCAATGTTTCTGCACTGCAAAGGAAATGATCAGCCAAAAATTCCAGTTTCAGTTTCTTTAAAGTGGATTCTTAGAAAGAACTCTGAATGCAGACAGTATTTTGATTCTTACCATTTACCAAGTTACATAATTTGGCAAATTACTTCTCGTTGGCAGCCCATTCCTTTCAGCACTTTGAATATGTTATCTCTCTGCCTTGGGTCTCCACCACTGCTGATGAGAAACCACCTGTTCATCTTATTGAGCATCCCTTATGTATGATGAGTCGCTACTCTCTAGTTTCAGTCAAGACTGTTTCTTCACTATTTCATGCAGAAATTTGAGTTTGGCATATGTGGAGTTCACTGAACTTCTTGGATGTGTAGACTAATACTTTTTAGTAAATTTGAGAATTGTTCAGCCATTAGTTTTGCAAATTATTCTCCTTTCTTGAAAGGCCTGGAATCAGCAAGCACCCACAGTCTTGCAGAGGTGCTCTATGTGGCCGTTGAGGCATACCCTCATCTCTGCCTTAGCCTTCCTCTCCTACCTGTGCAGAGTCTTAAGGTCAACCAGTGGTGAGAGCATAAGCCCTTCTTACATCATTCTAAGCACACGCAGAGCCTGGAGTGAATGCTCAGACCTAAGAATTTGCGTATCCCACAAGCTCCCCAGGAAGCTGCTGGAGCTTTTCACACTGTCTGTGGATACCTCATTACCCTGCTTTTCCTTTGAAGCTTCTTGTTTTGCTTAAAAGTTTATTTGTTATCCAATGCTTCAGGCTCCATTTAAAGAAAACAATTTCTGACATACACCAGTGGATAGGTAAAGGGATTTTTACACTTGAATATTCCTAGTTGATAACTTTTGAAAGAGTAACTGTTATGAAACCTTCATTTTGTTAAAAGAAATTTATTTTACCTCGTTTACCATGTAAAAATGTGTACAACATTTATCACAATGTGAAGGTGATGATAAGATCAAATATATTCCACCTTGGGAATCCAATTTTAAAGCAAGATATAGGTAAAAAGTTTTTAATTGATGACTGGAAGAGAGTAGGTATGCGGATACTTAGAACAGAGAATGTGAGGATTGAGCATAAAATAGTGGATTGATACATGACAAAAATATGCAGTGTATGTATACACTATATCATTATATAGTTAGAATAATTTATTACATATTATTATTGAAATTTGTATAAATGTGTATCTGTATATTAATATACAAATTAAGATAAAATTACAGCAATGTAAACATTAAAAATGTACATTCAAAAACACCAGCTTTGCGTTAAGGAAAAAAGAATGCTGTATTCCACTTATGATTGTGACTGCATTTAACTGTCCTTTTAAGCATGAAGAAAATTTATTACAATCAGTTATTTAACATTATAACAGGTAAAAACAAATTCTTTATACAGAACACACAGAACAACTGATTTTCAATAGTCAATTAAAAGTAAAATATCTTCTAATAATGTCATTTATCAGTATTTAGTGTCTAATTCAAAGAAAAAATCGAACATTAAGTAATAAAATGAAATAGAGATATGTATGTAATTTCAAATATTTTAGCTAATAATAATATTTTTATAGGTATTTGCTTTTTAGTTGTTTTTGAAGAAGGAAAGGAATAGCTTCTATACATATTCAACTAATAGAAATCATACCAAAACAAAAAATACTTAAAATTTTGGAACCAGTTGAGAAACTACAAGTTTTCAAAAAGAAGAAATCAGGATTATATAACATTTTAATGTGATCTACACTTGGAAAACATAGTTAAACAAACCGTATATCTGTACAGGAAATACTCCAGCATAAAGTTGTAATACATTTTGGTGAAAGCTTACATCTGCAGATTTTTCTCCTGCAATGCCCCACTGTTACTGTGGCTTACTGCATTGCATCAAGACTGCCTTTTTGTTTGGAAGTCCCTCTCATTACAAACAAGACTCTAAGTTCAGATTTTATTTTCCCTTGGTATTAGAATATGTGAATTTAAGAGTCATGGGAAATACTGTTTTAGCCTTTAAAAATAAATGTATCACATTCTTTAATTAGGATCTATGTTTGAGTATGTTTTTCAAAATCTTAACATATGACCCAGTTATCTTACAAATTTCTCGAGCTACAAATTTTCAGGAAAATCCAGGTGTGTAATATGATGTCTTTCAAGATACTATTTCACCAAAAGACAAATAATATATCAATATTAAGAACTTCTTAGTCAAAAAACACTTACAGCAGGGGCAAATGTTCTAACTTATTGTTTCTTCTAAAGAGAATACAAACTCGAATTCAAAAGTGTGCTTTACTCTCAGCCCTTCATAATCAGTATTTTACTCATCTGTATGGAATAGTCAGATGTAGAATATACACTGTAAAGAACGCTAACTAAGTATCAGGGAAGCTTAAATCTAATGTCCAATTAGTTGCAAACTAATTTTTAACTTGAGTGGATTCAAAGACTCAATGTGTGCCTCACTTTTCTTACCAAAAAAACAAATCAGATGATGGAATAAGAAAACTCAAGCTCTTTAAAACTTTAATGTGATAAAGATATATATATATATATATATATATATATATATTATTTATATAATACAAACTCACAAACACATATATATATATTATATACACACACACACACACACACACAGATATGTTAGCTATGGAAAATACAGATCGACTCTCTCTACAAAGTGGCAGGCATGTTTACCTCCTTTTCAAAAGATTTAGGTTCCCCAAATTTGGGGTTCTTTTCTTAGTGTGTATCTCACTGTGTGTTTAAGTGTCACCTGGCTCTGTTCCTGTTACTCGAAGGGAACCGAGTCTTGGGGAAATGGCACATGTGCAGACACTCTGTTGTCGGTAATACTCTGTCTTTCTTCTCTGATCCAGCATTCCCCTATTTTCTACCAGTGTCCATGACACTGTAGCAGGCTAAGCTGTTCACTTGCAAATTGGGTAAACACTTCACAATTTTTGACACCTACACTTTATTTAGCATATATTTTACTATGTATCACATATATACAACACATACATCAGTGTATATGTAAAAGTGAGATTAATTAGCCCAGCAACTATACTTTATTTGTTCACCAAATATTTATTGTTTCTAGGGTAAGGGCAAGGTCAGGATACAGCAGTCAACAAGGGAGAAACACGTGGTTCGTGACTTAATTGAACTGACAAATAACGAACACAGAGTTAAGTACCTGACGTTGCCAGACACGACTTAAATTGTGTTAAAACAATTGTTTAACACAACTATTCCGCATATTTCTAGTAAATTTGAATCCATCTTTAGAGTCCAAATTAATGTGGTTTAACTACTTACAAGTGGGAGGATTTATTTTCTCAATGTCTAGTAAATATAAATAAGAGGTGAAAAATCTCTCCTTGGAAAACGGTAAGTAACTGATTAAAGAAACTGAAGATGATGGAAACAGATGAAGAGTTATACCATATTCATGGACTGTAAGAATTAATATTTTTAAATGACCATCATATGCAAGAATACCTACAGATTTAGTGTAATATCTATCAAATTACCAAGAGCAATATTCAGAACAAATAATTCTAAAATTTATATGGAAACAAAAGACCCTCAATAGCCAAAACAGTCTTGAGAAAGAAGAAAAAATATGACGGTATCATGCACTCAGATTTCAAACTAAATCACAAAGCTATAGTTAACAAAAGAGTATGGCACTGGCACAAACACCAATGCAGAGATCAATAGAACAGGACCCAAAGCCCAGAAATAGGTACAGACTTTCGTGGGCAATAAATCTACAACAAAGTAGGCAAGAATATACAATGAGGAAAGAATAGCCTCTTCAATCAATGGTGCTGGGAACTTTGAGAAAACTGGACAGCTACATGCAAAAGAACCAAATTGGATTTTCTCACTCCGTTAAGAAAAATAAATTATAAATGGATCAAAAACTGAAATGTAAGACCTGAAACCATACAACTTCTAGAAGTAAACATAGGCGGTGAGCTCTTTTAGTTTGTTCTTAGTAATATTTTTGAGATATGTTTACTTAGGCAAGGGAAACAAATTAAAAATTAAAAAATGGGACTGCATCAATGTTTCTGCACTGCAAAGGAAATGATCAGCCAAAAATTCCAGTTTCAGTTTCTTTAAAGTGGATTCTTAGAAAGAACTCTGAATGCAGACAGTATTTTGATTCTTACCATTTACCAAGTTACATAATTTGGCAAATTACTTCTCGTTGGCAGACCATTCCTTTCAGCACTTTGAATATGTTATCTCTCTGCCTTGGGTCTCCACCACTGCTGATGAGAAACCACCTGTTCATCTTATTGAGCATCCCTTATGTATGATGAGTCGCTACTCTCTAGTTTCAGTCAAGACTGTTTCTTGACTATTTCATGCAGAAATTTGAGTTTGGCATATGTGGAGTTCACTGAACTTCTTGGATGTGTAGACTAACACTTTGTAGTAAATTTGAGAATTGTTCAGCCAGTAGTTTTGCAAATTATTCTCCTTTCTTGAAAGGCCTGGAATCAGTGAGCACCCACAGTCTTGCAGAGGTGCTCTATGTGGCCGTTGAGGCATACCCTCATCTCTGCCTTAGCCTTCCTCTCCTACCTGTGCAGAGTCTTAAGGTCAACCAGTGGTGAGAGCATAAGCCCTTCTTACATCATTCTAAGCACACGCAGAGCCTGGAGTGAATGCTCAGACCTAAGAATTTGCGTATCCCACAAGCTCCCCAGGAAGCTGCTGGAGCTTTTCACACTGTCTGTGGATACCTCATTACCCTGCTTTTCCTTCGAAGCTTCTTGTTTTGCTTAAAAGTTTATTTGTTATCCAATGCTTCAGGCACCATTTAAAGAAAACAATTTCTGACATACACCAGTGGATAGGTAAAGGGATTTTTACACTTGAATATTCCTAGTTGATAACTTTTGAAAGAGTAACTGTTAGGAAACCTTCATTTTGTTAAAAGAAATTTATTTTACCTCGTTTACCATGTAAAAATGTGTACAACATTTATCACAATGTCAAGGTGATGATAAGTTCCAATATATTCCACCTTGGGGAATCCAAAGGAAAAGCAAGATATAGGTAAAAATTTTTAATTGATGACTGGAAGAGAGTAGGTATGCGGATACTTAGAACATAGAATGTGAGGATTGAGCATAAAATAGTGGATTGATACATGACAAAAATGTGCAGTATATGTATACAATATATCATTATATAGTTAGGATAATTTATTACATATTATTATTGAAATTTGGATAAATGTGTATCTGTATATTGATATACAAATTAAGATAAAATTACAGCAATGTAAACATTAAAAATGTACATTCAAAGACACCAGCTTTGCCTGATTATAGCTGCATTTAACTGTCCTTTTAAGCATGAAGAAAATTTATTACAATCAGTTATTTAACATTATAACAGGAAAAAATAAATTCTTTATACAGAACACACAGAACAACTGATTTTCAATAGTCAATTAAAAGTAAAATATCTTCTAATAATGGCATTTATCAGTAATTTGTGCCTAATTCAAAGAAAAAATCGAACATTAAGTAATAACATGAAATAGAGATATGTATGTAATTTCAAATATTTTAGCTAATAATACTATTTTTATAGGTATTTGCTTTTTAGTTGTTTTTGAAGAAGGAAAAGAATAGCTTCTATACATATTCAACTAATAGAAATCATATCAAAACAAAAAAATACTTAAAATTTTGGACCAGTTGAGAAACTACAAGTTTTCAAAAACAGGAAATCAGGATTACATAACATTTTAATGTGATCTACACTTGGAAAACATAGTTAAACAAACCGTATATCTGTACAGGAAATACTCCAGCATAAAGTTGTAATACATTGTGGTGAAGGTTTACATCTGCAGATTTTTCTCTTGCAATGCCCCACTGTTACTGTGGCTTACTGCATTGCATCAAGACTGCCTTTCTGTTTGGAAGACCCTCTCAGTACAAACAAGACTCTAAGTTCAGATTTTATTTTCCCTTGGTATTAGAATATGGGAATTTAAGATTCCTGGGAAATACTCTTTTAGCATTTAAAAGTAAATGTATCACGTTCTTTAATTAGGATCTATGTTTGAGTATGTTTTTCAAAATCTTAACATATGACCCAGTTATCTTGCAAATTTCTCGAGCTACAAATTTTCAGGAAAATCCAGGTGTGTAATATGATATCTTTCAAGATACTATTTCACAAAAAGACAAATAATATATCAATATTAAGAATTTCTTAGTCAAAAAACACTTACAGCAGGGGCAAATGGTCTAATTTATGGTTTCTTCTAAAGAGAATACAAACTCGAATTCAAAATTGTGCTCTAGTCTCAGCCCTTCCTAGTCAGTATTTTACTCATCTGTATGGAATAGTCAGATGTAGACTGTACACTGTAAAGAACGCTAACTAGGAATCAGGGAAGCTTAAATCTAATGTCCAATTAGTTGCACACTAATTTTTAACTTGAGTGGATTCAAAGACTCAATGTGTGCCTCACACTTCTCACCATAAAAACAAATCAGATGATGGAATAAGAAAACTCAAGCTCTTTAAAACTTTAAAGTGATAAAGATAGATAGATAAATATATATTATACATATAATACATACACACTCACAAACACATATATATATATTATACACACACACACACACACACACACACACACACACACACACACATATATATTAGCTATGGAAAACACAGATCTAGTCTCTCTACAAACAAAGTGGCAGGCATGTTTACCTCCTTTTCAAAAGATTCAGGTTCCCCAAATTTCGGGTTCTTTTCTTAGAGTGTATCTCACTGTGTGTTTAAGTGTCACCTGGCTCTGTTCCTGTTATTCGAATGGAACCGAGGCTTGGGGAAATGGCACATGTGCAGACACTCTGTTGTCGGTAATACTCTGTCTTTCTTCTCTGATCCAGCATTCCCCTATTTTCTACCAGTGTTCATGACACTGTAGCAGGCTGAGCTGTTCACTTGCAAATTGGGTAAACACTTCACAATTTTTGACACCTACACTTTATTTAGCATATATTTTACTATGTATCACATATATACAACACATACATCAGTGTATATGTAAAAGTGAGATTAATTAGCCCAGCAACTATACTTTATTTGTTCACCAAATATTTATTGTTTCTAGGGTAAGGGCAAGGTCAGGATACAGCAGTCAACAAGGGAGAAACACGTGGTTCGTGACTTAATGGAACTGACAAATAACGAACACAGAGTTAGGTACCTGACGTTGCCAGACACGACTTAAATTGTGTTAAAACAATTGTTTAACACAACTATTCCGCATATTTCTAGTAAATTTGAATCCATCTTTAGAGTCCAAATTAATGTGGTTTAACTACTTACAAGTGGGAGGATTTATTTTCTCAATGTCTAGTAAATATAAATAAGAGGTGAAAAATCTCCTTGGAAAACGGTAAGTAACTGATGAAAGAAACTGAAGATGATGGAAACAGATGAAGAGTTATACCATATTCATGGACTGTAAGAATTAATATTTTTAAATGACCATCATACGCAAGAATACCTACAGATTTAGTGTAATATCTATCAAATTACCAAGAGCAATATTCAGAACAAATAATTCTAAAATTTATATGGAAACAAAAGACCCTCAATAGCCAAAACAGTCTTGAGAAAGAAGAAAAAATATGACGGTATCATGCACTCTGATTTCAAACTAAATCACAAAGCTATAGTTAACAAAACAGTACGGCACTGGCACAAACACCAATGCAGAGATCAATAGAACAGCACCCAAAGCCCAGAAATAGGTACAGACTTTCGTGGGCAATAAATCTACAACAAACTAGGCAAGAATATACAATGAGGAAAGAATAGCCTCTTCAATCAATGGTGCTGGGAACTTTGAGAAAACTGGACAGCTACATGCAAAAGAACCAAATTGGATTTTCTCACTCCGTTAAGAAAAATAAATTAAAAATGGATCAAAAACTGAAATGTAAGACCTGAAACCATACAACTTCTAGAAGTAAACATAGGCGGTGAACTCTTTTGCTTAGGCAAGGGAAACAAATTAAAAATTAAAAAATGGGACTGCATCAATGTTTCTGCACTGCAAAGGAAATGATCAGCCAAAAATTCCAGTTTCAGTTTCTTTAAAGTGGATTCTTAGAAAGAACTCTGAATGCAGACAGTATTTTGATTCTTACCATTTACCAAGTTACATAATTTGGCAAATTACTTCTCGTTGGCAGCCCATTCCTTTCAGCACTTTGAATATGTTATCTCTCTGCCTTGGGTCTCCACCACTGCTGATGAGAAACCACCTGTTCATCTTATTGAGCATCCCTTATGTATGATGAGTCGCTACTCTCTAGTTTCAGTCAAGGCTGTTTCTTGACTATTTCATGCAGAAATTTGAGTTTGGCATATGTGGAGTTCACTGAACTTCTTGGATGTGTAGACTAATACTTTTTAGTAAATTTGAGAATTGTTCAGCCATTAGTTTTGCAAATTATTCTCCTTTCTTGAAAGGCCTGTAATCAGCAAGCACCCACACTCTTGCAGAGGTGCTCTATGTGGCCGTTGAGGCATACCCTCATCTCTGCCTTAGCCTTCCTCTCCTACCTGTGCAGAGTCTTAAGGTCAACCAGTGGTGAGAGCATAAGCCCTTCTTACATCATTCTAAGCACACGCAGAGCCTGGAGTGAATGCTCAGACCTAAGAATTTGCGTATCCCACAAGCTCCCCAGGAAGCTGCTGGAGCTTTTCACACTGTCTGTGGATACCTCATTACCCTGCTTTTCCTTCGAAGCTTCTTGTTTTGCTTAAAAGTTTATTTGTTATCCAATGCTTCAGGCTCCATTTAAAGAAAACAATTTCTGACATACACCAGTGGATAGGTAAAGGGATTTTTACACTTGAATATTCCTAGTTGATAACTTTTGAAAGAGTAACTGTTATGAAACCTTCATTTTGTTAAAAGAAATTTATTTTACCTCGTTTACCATGTAAAAATGTGTACAACATTTATCACAATGTCAAGGTGATGATAAGATCAAATATATTCCACCTTGGGAATCCAATTTTAAAGCAAGATATAGGTAAAAAGTTTTTAATTGATGACTGGAAGAGAGTAGGTATGCGGATACTTAGAACATAGAATGTGAGGATTGAGCATAAAATAGTGGATTGATACATGACAAAAATGTGCAGTGTATGTATACACTATATCATTATATAGTTAGAATAATTTATTACATATTATTATTGAAATTTGTATAAATGTGTATCTGTATATTAATATACAAATTAAGATAAAATTACAGAAATGTAAACATTAAAAATGTACATTCAAAAACACCAGCTTTGCGTTAAGAAAAAAAGAATGCTGTATTCCACTTATGATTGTGACTGCATTTAACTGTCCTTTTAAGCATGAAGAAAATTTATTACAATCAGTTATTTAACATTATAACAGGTAAAAACAAATTCTTTATACAGAACACACAGAACAACTGATTTTCAATAGTCAATTAAAAGTAAAATATCTTCTAATAATGGCATTTATCAGTATTTAGTGTCTAATTCAAAGAAAAAATCGAACATTAAGTAATAAAATGAAATAGAGATATGTATGTAATTTCAAATATTTTAGCTAATAATAATATTTTTATAGGTATTTGCTTTTTAGTTGTTTTTGAAGAAGGAAAGGAATAGCTTCTATACATATTCAACTAATAGAAATCATACCATAACAAAAAATACTTAAAATTTTGGAACCAGTTGAGAAACTACAAGTTTTCAAAAAGAAGAAATCAGGATTATATAACATTTTAATGTGATCTACACTTGGAAAACATAGTTAAACAAACCGTATATCTGTACAGGAAATACTCCAGCATAAAGTTGTAATACATTTTGGTGAAAGCTTACATCTGCAGATTTTTCTCCTGCAATGCCCCACTGTTACTGTGGCTTACTGCATTGCATCAAGACTGCCTTTTTGTTTGGAAGTCCCTCTCAGTACAAACAAGACTCTAAGTTCAGATTTTATTTTCCCTTGGTATTAGAATATGTGAATTTAAGAGTCATGGGAAATACTGTTTTAGCCTTTAAAAATAAATGTATCACATTCTTTAATTAGGATCTATGTTTGAGTATGTTTTTCAAAATCTTAACATATGACCCAGTTATCTTACAAATTTCTCGAGCTACAAATTTTCAGGAAAATCCAGGTGTGTAATATGATGTCTTTCAAGATACTATTTCACCAAAATACAAATAATATATCAATATTAAGAACTTCTTAGTCAAAAAACACTTACAGCAGGGGCAAATGTTCTAACTTATTGTTTCTTCTAAAGAGAATACAAACTCGAATTCAAAAGTGTGCTTTACTCTCAGCCCTTCCTAGTCAGTATTTTACTCATCTGTATGGAATAGTCAGATGTAGAATATACACTGTAAAGAACGCTAACTAAGTATCAGGGAAGCTTAAATCTAATGTCCAATTAGTTGCAAACTAATTTTTAACTTGAGTGGATTCAAAGACTCAATGTGTGCCTCACTTTTCTTACCAAAAAAACAAATCAGATGATGGAATAAGAAAACTCAAACTCTTTATAACTTTAAAGTGATAAAGATAGAGAGATATATATATATTATTCATATAATACATACACACTGACAAACACATATATATATATTATACACACACACACACACCCACACACACACACACACATGTATATTAGCTATGGAAAACACAGTTCGATTCTCTGTACAAATAAAGTGGCAGGCATGTTTACCTCCTTTTCAAAGATTCAGGTTCCCCAAATTTGGGGTTCTTTTCTTAGAGTGTATCTCACTGTGTGTTTAAGTGTCACCTGGCTCTGTTCCTGTTACTCGAAGGGAACCGAGGCTTGGGGAAATGGCACATGTGCAGACACTCTGTTGTCGGTAATACTCTGTCTTTCTTCTCTGATCCAGCATTCCCCTATTTTCTACCAGTGTCCATGACACTGTAGCAGGCTAAGCTGTTCACTTGCAAATTGGGTAAACACTTCACAATTTTTGACACCTACACTTTATTTAGCATATATTTTACTATGTATCACATATATAAAACACACACATCAGTGTATATGTAAAAGTGAGATTAATTAGCCCAGCAACTATACTTTATTTGTTCACCAAATATTTATTGTTTCTAGGGAAAGGGCAAGGTCAGGATACAGCAGTCAACAAGGGAGAAACACGTGGTTCGTGACTTAATGGAACTGACAAATTACGAACACGGAGTTAAGTACCTGACGTTGCCAGACACGACTTAAATTGTGTTAAAACAATTGTTTAACACAACTATTCCGCATATTTCTACTAAATTGGAATCCATCTTTAGAGTCCAAATTAATGTGGTTTAACTAGTTACAAGTGGGAGGATTTATTTTCTCAATGTCTAGTAAATATAAATAAGAGGTGAATAATCTCTCCTTGGAAAACGGTAAGTAACTGATTAATGAAACTGAAGATGATGGAAACAGATGAAGAGATATACCATATTCATGGACTGTAAGAATTAATATTTTTAAATGACCATCATATGCAAGAATACCTACAGATTTAGTGTAATATCTATCAAATTACCAAGAGCAATATTCAGAACAAATAATTCTAAAATTTATAATGAAACAAAAGACCCTCAATAGCCAAAACAGTCTTGAGAAAGAAGAAAAAATATGACGGTATCATGCACTCAGATTTCAAACTAAATCACAAAGCTATAGTTAACAAAACAGTACGGCACTGGCACAAACACCAATGCAGAGATCAATAGAACAGGACCCAAAGCCCAGAAATAGGTACAGACTTTCGTGGGCAATAAATCTACAACAAAGTAGGCAAGAATATACAATGAGGAAAGAATAGCCTCTTCAATCAATGGTGCTGGGAACTTTGAGAAAACTGGACAGCTACATGCAAAAGAACCAAATTGGATTTTCTCACTCCGTTAAGAAAAATAAATTATAAATGGATCAAAAACTGAAATGTAAGACCTGAAACCATACAACTTCTAGAAGTAAACATAGGCGGTGAGCTCTTTTAGTTTGTTCTTAGTAATATTTTTGAGATATGTTTACTTAGGCAAGGGAAACAAATTAAAAATTAAAAAATGGGACTGCATCAATGTTTCTGCACTGCAAAGGAAATGATCAGCCAAAAATTCCAGTTTCAGTTTCTTTAAAGTGGATTCTTAGAAAGAACTCTGAATGCAGACAGTAGTTTGATTCTTACCATTTACCAAGTTACATAATTTGGCAAATTACTTCTCTTTGGCAGCCCATTCCTTTCAGCACTTTGAATATGTTATCTCTCTGCCTTGGGTCTCCACCACTGCTGATGAGAAACCACCTGTTCATCTTATTGAGCATCCCTTATGTATGATGAGTCGCTACTCTCTAGTTTCAGTCAAGGCTGTTTCTTGACTATTTCATGCAGAAATTTGAGTTTGGCATATGTGGAGTTCACTGAACTTCTTGGATGTGTAGACTAATACTTTTTAGTAAATTTGAGAATTGTTCAGCCATTAGTTTTGCAAATTATTCTCCTTTCTTGAAAGGCCTGGAATCAGCAAGCACCCACAGTCTTGCAGAGGTGCTCTATGTGGCCGTTGAGGCATACCCTCATCTCTGCCTTAGCCTTCCTCTCCTACCTGTGCAGAGTCTTAAGGTCAACCAGTGGTGAGAGCATAAGCCCTTCTTACATCATTCTAAGCACACGCAGAGCCTGGAGTGAATGCTCAGACCTAAGAATTTGCGTATCCCACAAGCTCCCCAGGAAGCTGCTGGAGCTTTTCACAATGTCTGTGGATACCTCATTACCCTGCTTTTCCTTCGAAGCTTCTTGTTTTGCTTAAAAGTTTATTTGTTATTCAATGCTTCAGGCACCATTTAAAGAAAACAATTTCTGACATACACCAGTGGATAGGTAAAGGGATTTTTACACTTGAATATTCCTAGTTGATAACTTTTGAAAGAGTAACTGTTATGAAACCTTCATTTTGTTAAAAGAAATATATTTTACCTCGTTTACGAAGTAAAAATGTGTACAACATTTATCACAATGCCAAGGTGATGATAAGATCATATATATTCCACCTTGGGAATCCAATTGTAAAGCAAGATATAGGTAAAAAGTTTTTAATTGATGACTGGAAGAGAGTAGGTATGCGGATAATTAGAACATAGAATGTGAGGATTGAGCATAAAATAGTGGATTGATACATGATAAAAATGTGCAGTGTATGTATACACTATATCATTATATAGTTAGGATAATTTATTACATATTATTATTGAAATTTGGATAAATGTGTATCTGTATATTAATATACAAATTAAGTTAAATTACAGCAATGTTAACATTAAAAATGTACATTCAAAAACACCAGCTTTGCCTGATTGTGACTGCATTTAACTGTCCTTTTAAGCATGAAGGAAATTTATTACAATCAGTTATTTAACATTATAACAGGAAAAAACAAATTCTTTATACAGAACACACAGAACAACTGATTTTCAATAGTCAATTAAAAGTAAAATAACTTCTAATAATGGCATTTATCAGTATTTTGTGTCTAATTCAAAAAAAAAATCGAACATTAAGTAATAACGTGAAATAGAGATATGTATGTAATTTCAAATATTTTAGCTAATTATACAATTTTTATAGGTATTTGCTTTTTAGTTGTTTTTGAAGAAGGAAAAGAATAGCTTCTATACATATTCAACTAATAGAAATCATACCAAAACAAAAAAATACTTAAAATTTTGGACCAGTTGAGAAACTACAAGTTTTCAAAAACAGGAAATCAGGATTATATAACATTTTAATGTGATCTATCTTGGAAAACATAGTTAAACAAACCGTATATCTGTACAGGAAATACTCCAGCATAAAGTTGTAATACATTGTGGTGAAGGCTTACATCTGCAGATTTTTCTCCTGCAATGCCCCACTGTTACTGTGGCTTACTGCATTGCATCAAGACTGCCTTTCTGTTTGGAAGACCCTCTCAGTACAAACAAGACTCTAAGTTCAGATTTTATTTTCCCTTGGTATTAGAATATGGGAATTTAAGAGTCCTGGGAAATACTGTTTTAGCCTTTAAAAGTAAATGTATCACATTCTTTAATTAGGATCTATGTTTGAGTATGTTTTTCAAAATCTTAACATATGACCCAGTTATCTTACAAATTTCTCGAGCTACAAATTTTCAGGAAAATCCAGGTGTGTAATATGATGTCTTTCAAGATACTATTTCACAAAAAGACAAATAATATATCAATATTAAGAACTTCTTAGTCAAAAAACACTTACAGCAGGGGCAAATGGTCTAATTTATGGTTTCTTTTAAAGAGAATACAAACTCGAATTCAAAAGTGTGCTCTAGTCTCAGCCCTTCCTAGTCAGTATTTTACTCATCTGTATTAAATAGTCAGATGTAGACTGTACACTGTAAAGAACGCTAACTAGGAATCAGGGAAGCTTAAATCTAATGTCCAATTAGTTCCACACTAATTTTTAACTTGTGTGGATTCAAAGACTCAATGTGTGCCTCACACTTCTTACCAAAAATACAAATCAGATGATGGAATAAGAAAACTCAAGCTCTTTAAAACTTTAAAGTGATAAAGATAGATAGATAAATTTATATTATACATATAAAATATACACACTCACAAACACATACATATATATTATACACACACACACACACACACACACAGACACACACACACATATATATTAGCTATGGAAAACACAGATCGACTCTCTGTACAAACAAATTGGCAGGCATGTTTACCTCCTTTTCAAAAGATTTAGGTTCCCCAAATTTGGGGTTCTTTCTTAGAGTGTATCTCACTGTGTGTTTAAGTGTCACCTGGCTCTGTTCCTATTACTCGAAGGGAACCGAGGCTTGGGGAAATGGCACATGTGCAGACACTGTGTTGTCGGTAATACTCTGTCTTTCTTCTCTGATCCAGCATTCCCCTATTTTCTACCAGTGTCCATGACACTGTAGCAGGCTAAGCTGTTCACTTGCAAATTGGGTAAACACTTCACAATTTTTGACACCTACACTTTATTTAGCATATATTTTACTATGTATCACATATATAAAACACATACATCAGTGTATATGTAAAAGTGAGATTAATTAGCCCAGCAACTATACTTTATTTGTTCACCAAATAATTATTGTTTCTAGGGTAAGGGCAAGGTCAGGATACAGCAGTCAACAAGGGAGAAACACGTGGTTCGTGACTTAATGGAACTGACAAATAACGAACACAGAGTTAAGTACCTGACGTTGCCAGACACGACTTAAATTGTGTTAAAACAATTGTTTAACACAACTATTCCGCATATTTGTAGTAAATTTGAATCCATCTTTAGAGTCAAAATTAATGTGTTTTAACTACTTACAAGTGGGAGGATTTATTTTCTCAATGTCTAGTAAATATGAATAAGAGGTGAAAAATCTCTCCTTGGAAAACGGTAAGTAACTGATTAAAGAAACTGAAGATGATGGAAACAGATGAAGAGTTATACCATATTCATGGACTGTAAGAATTAATATTTTTAAATGACCATCATATGCAAGAATACCTACAGATTTAGTGTAATATCTATCAAATTACCAAGAGCAATATTCAGAACAAATAATTCTAATATATATATGGAAACAAAAGACCCTCAATAGCCAAAACAGTCTTGAGAAAGAAGAAAAAATATGACGGTATCATGCACTCAGATTTCAAACTAAATCACAAAGCTATAGTTAACAAAACAGTATGGCACTGGCACAAACACCAATGCAGAGATCAATAGAACAGTACCCAAAGCCCAGAAATAGGTACAGACTTTCGTGGGCAATAAATCTACAACAAAGTAGGCAAGAATATACAATGAGGAAAGAATAGCCTCTTCAATCAATGGTGCTGGGAACTTTGAGAAAACTGGACAGCTACATGCAAAAGAACCAAATTGGATTTTCTCACTCCGTTAAGAAAAATAAATTAAAAATGGATCAAAATCTGAAATGTAAGACCTGAAACCATTCAACTTCTAGAAGTAAACAAAGGCGGTGAACTCTTTTGCTTAGGCAAGGGAAACAAATTAAAAATTAAAAAATGGGACTGCATCAATGTTTCTGCACTGCAAAGGAAATGATCAGCCAAAAATTCCAGTTTCAGTTTCTTTAAAGTGGATTCTTAGAAAGAACTCTGAATGCAGACAGTATTTTGATTCTTACCATTTACCAAGTTACATAATTTGGCAAATTACTTCTCGTTGGCAGCCCATTTCTTTCAGCACTTTGAATATGTTATCTCTCTGCCTTGGGTCTCCACCACAGCTGATGAGAAACCACCTGTTCATCTTATTGAGCATCCCTTATGTATGATGAGTCGCTACTCTCTAGTTTCAGTCAAGACTGTTCCTTGACTATTTCTTGACTAAAATCCAGGTGTGTAATATGATGTCTTTCAAGATACTATTTCACAAAAAGACAAATAATATATCAATAATAAGAACTTCTTAGTCAAAATACACTTACAGCAGGGGCAACTGGTCTAATTAATGGTTTCTTCTAAAGAGAATACAAACTCGAATTCAAAAGTGTGCTCTAGTCTCTGCCCTTCCTCGTCAGTATTTTACTCATCTGTATGGAATAGTCAGATGTAGACTGTACACTGTAAAGAACGCTAACTAGGAATCAGGGAAGCTTAAATCTAATGTCCAATTAGTTGCACACTAATTTTTAACTTGAGTGGATTCAAAGACTCAATGTGTGCCTCACACTTCTTACCAAAAAAACAAATCAGATGATGGAATAAGAAAACTCAAGCTCTTTAAAACTTTAAAGTGATAAAGATAGATAGATAGATATATATATTATATATAATACATACACACTCACAAACACATATATATGTATTATACACACACACACACACACACACACACACACACATGTATATTAGCTATGGAAAACACAGATCGATTCTCTGTACAAACAATGTGGCAGGCATGTTTACCTCCTTTTCAAAGATTTAGGTTCCCCAAATTTGGGGTTCTTTTCTTAGAGTGTATCTCACTGTGTGTTTAAGTGTCACCTGTCTCTGTTCCTGTTACTCGAAGGGAACCGAGGCTTGGGGAAATGGCACATGTGCAGAAAATCTGTTGTCGGTAATACTCTGTCTTTCTTCTCTGATCCAGCATTCCCCCATTTTCTACCAGTGTCCATGACACTGTAGCAGGCTAAGCTGTTCACTTGCAAATTGGGTAAACACTTCACAATTTTTGACACCTACACTTTATTTAGCATATATTTTACTATGTATCACATATATACAACACATACATCAGTGTATATGTAAAAGTGAGATTAATTAGCCCAGCAACTATACTTTATTTGTTCACCAAATAATTATTGTTTCTAGGGTAAGGGCAAGGTCAGGATACAGCAGTCAACAAGGGAGAAACACGTGGTTCGTGACTTAATGTAACTGACACATAACGAACACAGAGTTAACTACCTGATGTTGCCAGACACGACTTAAATTGTGTTAAAACAATTGTTTAACACAACTATTCCGCATATTTCTAGTAAATTGGAATCCATCTTTAGAGTCAAAATTAATGTGGTTTAACTACTTACAAGTGGGAGGATTTATTTTCTCAATGTCTAGTAAATATAAATAAGAGGTGAAAAATCTCTCCTTGGAAAACGGTAAGTAACTGATTAAAGAAACTGAAGATGATGGAAACAGATGAAGAGATATACCATATTCATTGACTGTAAGAATTAATATTTTTAAATGACCATCATATGCAAGAATACCTACAGATTTAGTGTAATATCTATCAAATTACCAAGAGCAATATTCAGAACAAATAATTCTAAAATTTATATGGAAACAAAAGACCCTCAATAGGCAAAACAGTCTTGAGAAAGAAGAAAAAATATGACGGTATCATGCACTCAGATTTCAAACTAAATCACAAAGCTATAGTTAACAAAACAGTACGGCACTGGCACAAACACCAATGCAGAGATCAATAGAACAGGACCCAAAGCCCAGAAATAGGTACAGACTTTCGTGGGCAATAAATCTACAACAAAGTAGGCAGGAATATACAATGAGGAAAGAATAGCCTCTTCAATGAATGGTGCTGGGAACTTTGAGAAAACTGGACAGCTACATGCAAAAGAACCACATTGGATTTTCTCACTCCGTTAAGAAAAATAAATTAAAAATGGATCAAAAACTGAAATGTAAGACCTGAAACCATACAACTTCTAGAAGTAAACATAGGCGGTGAGCTCTTTTAGTTTGTTCTTAGTAATATTTTTGAGATATGTTTACTTAGGCAAGGGAAACAAATTGAAAATTAAAAAATGGGACTGCATCAATGTTTCTGCACTGCAAAGGAAATGATCAGCCAAAAATTCCAGTTTCAGTTTCTTTAAAGTGGATTCTTAGAAAGAACTCTGAATGCAGACAGTATTTTGATTCTTACCATTTACCAAGTTACATAATTTGGCAAATTACTTCTCGTTGGCAGCCCATTCCTTTCAGCACTTTGAATATGTTATCTCTCTGCCTTGGGTCTCCACCACTGCTGATGAGAAACCACCTGTTCATCTTATTGAGCATCCCTTATGTATGATGAGTCGCTACTCTCTAGTTTCAGTCAAGGCTGTTTCTTGACTATTTCATGCAGAAATTTGAGTTTGGCATATGTGGAGTTCACTGAACTTCTTGGATGTGTAGACTAATACTTTTTAGTTAATTTGAGAATTGTTCAGCCATTAGTTTGCAAATTATTCTCCTTTCTTGAAAGGCCTGGAATCAGCAAGCACCCACAGTCTTGCAGAGGTGCTCTATGTGGCCGTTGAGGCATACCCTCATCTCTGCCTTAGCCTTCCTCTCCTACCTGTGCAGAGTCTTAAGGTC
Source organism: Camelus bactrianus (assembly GCF_048773025.1). NCBI lineage: Eukaryota > Metazoa > Chordata > Mammalia > Artiodactyla > Camelidae > Camelus > Camelus bactrianus. The sequence goes on along the minus strand of NC_133571.1, from coordinate 2,956,881 downwards.
AACCAGTGGTGAGAGCATAAGCCCATCTTACATCATTCTAAGCACACGCAGAGCCTGGAGTGAATGCTCAGACCTAAGAATTTGCGTATCCCACAAGCTCCCCTGGAAGCTGCTGGAGCTTTTCAGACTGTCTGTGGATACCTCATTACCCTGCTTTTCCTTTGAAGCTTCTTGTTTTGCTTAAAAGTTTATTTGTTATCCAATGCTTCAGGCACCATTTAAAGAAAACAATTTCTGACATACACCAGTGGATAGGTAAAGGGATTTTTACACTTGAATATTCCTAGTTGATAACTTTTGAAATAGTAACTGTTAGGAAAACTTCATTTTGTTAAAAGAAATATATTTTACCTCGTTTACCAAGTAAAAATGTGTACAACATTTATCACAATGTCAAGGTGATGATAAGATCAAATATATTCCACCTTGGGAATCCAATTGTAAAGCAAGATATAGGTAAAAAGTTTTTAATTGATGACTGGAAGAGAGTAGGTATGCGGATAATTAGAACATAAAATGTGAGGATTGAGCATAAAATAGTGGATTGATACATGATAAAAATGTGCAGTGTATGTATACAATATACCATTATATAGTTAGGATAATTTATTACATATTATTATTGAAATTTGGATAAATGTGTATCTGTATATTAATATACAAATTAAGATAAAATTACAGCAATGTAAACATTAAAAATGTACATTCAAAGACACCAGCTTTGCCTGATTGTGACTGCATTTAACTGTCCTTTTAATCATGAAGAAAATTTATTACAATCAGTTATTTAACATTATAACAGGAAAAAACAAATTCTTTATACAGAACACACAGAACAACTGATTTTCAATAGTCAATTAAAAGTAAAATATCTTCTAATAATGGCATTTATCAGTATTTTGTGTCTAATTCAAAGAAAAAATCGAACATTAAGTAATAACATGAAATAGAGTTATGTATGTAATTTCAAATAATTTAGCTAATAATACTATTTTTATAGGTATTTGCTTTTTATTTGTTTTTGAAGAAGGAAAAGAATAGCTTCTATACATATTGAACTAATAGAAATCATACCAAAAAAAATTACTTAAAATTTTGGAACCAGTTGAGAAACTACAAGTTTTCAAAAACAGGAAATCAGGATTATATAACATTTTAATGTGATCTACTCTTGAAAAACATAGTTAAACAAACCGTATATCTGTACAGGAAATACTCCAGCATAAAGTTGTAATACATTGTGGTGAAGGCTTACATCTGCAGATTTTTCTCCTGCAATGCCCCACTGTTACTGTGGCTTACTGCATTGCATCAAGACTGCCTTTCTGTTTGGAAGACCCTCTCAGAACAAACAAGACTCTAAGTTCAGATTTTATTTTCCCTTGGTATTAGAATATGGGAATTTAAGAGTCCTGGGAAATACTGTTTTAGCCTTTAAAAGTAAATGTATCACATTCTTTAATTAGGATCTATGTTTGAGTATGTTTTTCAAAATTTTAACATATGACCCAGTTATCTTACAAATTTCTCGAGCTACAAATTTTCAGGAAAATCCAGGTGTGTAATATGATGTCTTTCAAGATACTATTTCACAAAAAGACAAATAATATATCAATATTAAGAACTTCTTAGTCAAAAAACACTTACAGCAGGGGCAAATGGTCTAATTTATGGTTTCTTTTAAAGAGAATACAAACTCGAATTCAAAAGTGTGCTCTAGTCTCAGCCCTTCCTAGTCAGTATTTTACTCATTTGTATGGAATAGTCAGATGTAGACTGTACGCTGTGAAGAACGCTAACTAGGAATCAGGGAAGCTTAAATCTAATGTCCAATTAGTTGCACACTAATTTTTAACTTGAGTGGATTCAAAGACTCAATGTGTGCATCACACTTCTTACCATAAAAACAAATCAGATGATGGAATAAGAAAACTCAAGCTCTTTAAAATTTAAAGTGATAAAGATAGATATATATATATATTATACATATAATACAAACACACTCACAAACACACATATATATATATAATACACACACACACACACACACACACACACAGATATATTAGCTATGGAAAACACAGATCGACTCTCTCTACAAACAAAGTGGCAGGCTTGTTTACCTCCTTTTCAGAAGATTCAGGTTCCCCAAATTTGGGGTTCTTTTCTTAGAGTGTATCTCACTGTGTGTTTAAGTGTCACCTGGCTCTGTTCCTGTTACTCGAAGGGTACCGAGGCTTGAGGAAATGGCACATGTGCAGACACTCTGTTGTCGGTAATACTCTGTCTTTCTTCTCTAATCCAGCATTCCCCTATTTTCTACCAGTGTCCATGACACTGTAGCAGGCTAAGCTGTTCACTTGCAAATTGGGTAAACACTTCACAATTTTTGACACCTAAACTTTATTTCGCATATATTTTACTATGTATCACATTTATACAACACATACATCAGTGTATATGTAAAAGTGAGATTAATTAGCCCAGCAACTATACTTTATTTGTTCACCAAATATTTATTGTTTCTAGGGTAATGGCAAGGTCAGGATACAGCAGTCAACAAGGGAGAAACACGTGGTTCGTGACTTAATGGAACTGACAAATAACGAACACAGAGTTAAGTACCTGACGTTGCCAGACACGACTTAAATTGTGTTAAAACAATTGTTTAACACAAGTATTCCGCATATTTCTAGTAAATTGGAATCCATCTTTAGAGTCCAAATTAATGTGGTTTAACTACTTACAAGTGGGAGGATTTATTTTCTCAATGTCTAGTAAATATAAATAAGAGGTGAAAAATCTCTCCTTGGAAAACGGTAAGTAACTGATTAAAGAAACTGAAGATGATGGAAACAGATGAAGAGTTATACCATATTCATGGACTGTAAGAATTAATATATTTAAATCACCATCATATGCAAGAATACCTGCAGATTTAGTGTAATATCTGTCAAATTACCAAGAGCAATATTCAGAACAAATAATTCTAAAATTTATATCGAAACAAAAGACCCTCAACAGCCAAAACAGTCTTGAGAAAGAAGAAAAAATATGACGGTATCATGCACTCTGATTTCAAACTAAATCACAAAGCTATAGTTAACAAAACAGTACGGCACTGGCACAAACACCAATGCAGAGATCAATAGAACAGGACCCAAAGCCCAGAAATAGGTACAGACTTTCGTGGGCAATAAATCTACAACAAAGTAGGCAAGAATATACAATGAGGAAAGATTAGCCTCTTTAATCAATGGTGCTGGGAACTTTGAGAAAACTGGACAGCTACATGCAAAAGAACCAAATTGGATTTTCTCACTCCGTTAAGAAAAATAAATTAAAAATGGATCAAAAACTGAAATGTAAGACCTGAAACCATACAACTTCTAGAAGTAAACATAGGCGGTGAGCTCTTTTAGTTTGTTCTTAGTGATATTTTTGAGATATGTTTACTTAGGCAAGGGAAACAAATTAAAAATTAAAAAATGGGACTGCATCAATGTTTCTGCACTGCAAAGGAAATGATCAGCCAAAAATTCCAGTTTCAGTTTCTTTAAAGTGGATTCTTAGAAAGAACTCTGAATGCAGACAGTATTTTGATTCTTACCATTTACCAAGTTACATAATTTGGCAAATTACTTCTCGTTGGCAGCCCATTCCTTTCAGCACTTTGAATATGTTATCTCTCTGCCTTGGGTCTCCACCACTGCTGATGAGAAACCACCTGTTCATCTTATTGAGCATCCCTTATGTATGATGTGTCGCTACACTCTAGTTTCAGTCATGACTGTTTCTTGACTATTTCATGCAGAATTATGAGTTTGGCATATGTGGAGTTCACTGAACTTCTTGGATGTGTAGACTAATACTTTTTAGTAAATTTGAGAATTGTTCAGCCATTAGTTTTTCAAATTATTCTCCTTTCTTGAAAGGCCTGGAATCAGTAAGCAGCCAGATTCTTGCAGAGGTGCTCTATGTGGCCGTTGAGGCATACCCTCACCTCTGCCTTAGCCTTCCTCTCCTACCTGTGCAGAGTCTTACGGTCAACCAGTGGTGAGAGCATAAGCCCTTCTTATATCATTCTAAGCATACGCAGAGCCTGGAGTGGATGCTCAGACCTAAGAATTTGCATATCCCACAAGCACCCCAGGAATCTGCTGGAGCTTTTCAGACTGTCTGTGGATACCTCATTACCCTGCTTTTCCTTCGAAGCTTCTTGTTTTGCTTAAAAGTTTATTTTTTATCCAATGCTTCAGGCACCATTTATAGAAAACCATTTCTGACAAACATCAGTGAATAGGTAAAGGGATTTTTACACTTGAATATTCCTAGTTGATAACTTTTGAAAGAGTAACTGTTAGGAAACCTTCATTTTGTTAAAAGAAATTTATTTTACCTCGTTTACCAAGTAAAAATGTGTACATCATTTATCACAATGTCAAGGTGATGATAAGATCAAATATATTCCACTTTGGGGAATCCAATGGAATAGCAAGATATAGGTAAAAAGGTTTTAATTGATGACTGGAAGAGAGTAGGTATGCGGATACTTAGAACATAGAATGTGAGGATTGAGCATAAAATAGTGGATTGATACATGACAAAAATGTGCAGTGTATGTATAAAATATATCATTATATAGTTAGGAGAATTTATTACATATTATTATTGAAATTAGGATAAATGTGTATCTGTATATTAATATAAAAAATTAAGATAAAATTACAGCAATGTAAACATTAAAAATGTATATTCAAAAACACCAGCTTTGCCTTAAGAAATAAAGAATGCTGTTATCCACTTATGATTGTGACTGCACTTCACTGTCCTTTTAAGCATGAAGAAAATTTATTACAATCAGTTATTTATCATTATAACAGGAAAAAAGAAATTCTTTATACAGAACATACAGAACAACTGATTTTCAATAGTCAATTAAAAGTAAAGTATCTTCTAATAATGGCATTTATCAGTATTTTGTGTCTAATTCAAAGAAAAAATCGAACATTAAGTAATAAAATGAAATAGAGATATGTATGTAATTTCAAATATTTTAGCTAATAATACTATTTTTACAGGTATTTGCTTTTTAGTTGTTTTTGAAGAAGGAAAAGAATAGCTTCTATACATATTCAAGTAATAGAAATCATACCAAAACAAAAAATACTTAAAATTTTGGAACCAGTTGAGAAACTACAAGTTTTCAAAAACAGGAAATCAGGAATATATAACATTTTAATGTGATCTACTCTTGGAAAACATAGTTAAACAAACCGTATATCTGTACAGGAAATACTCCAGCATAAAGTTGTAATACATTGTGGTGAAGGCTTACATCTGCAGATTTTTCTCCTGCAATGCCCCACTGTTACTGTGGCTTACTGCATTGCATCGACTGCCTTTGTGTTTGGAAGACCCTCTCAGTACAAACAAGACACTAAGTTCACAATTTATTTTCCCTTGGTATTAGAATATGGGAATTTAAGAGTCCTGGGAAATACTGTTTTAGCCTTTAAAAGTAAATGTAACACATTCTTTAATTAGGATCTATGTTTGAGTATGATTTTCAAAATCTTAACATAAGACCCAATTATCTTACAAATTTCTCGAGCTACAAATTTTCATGAAAATCCAGGTGTGTAATATGATGTCTTTCAAGATACTATTTCACAAAAAGACAAATAATATATCAATATTAAGAACTTCTTATTCAAAAAACACTTACAGCAGGGGCAAATGGACTAATTTATGGTTTCTTTTAAAGAGAATACAAACTCGAATTCAAAAGTGTGCTCTAGTCTCAGCCCTTCCTAGTCAGTATTTTACTCATCTGCATGGAATAGTGAGATGTAGACTGTACACTTTAAAGAAAGCAAACTAAGAATCGGAAGCTTAAATCTAATGTCCAATTAGTTGCACACTAATTTTTAACTTCAGTGGATTCAAAAACTCAATGTGTGCCTCACTCTTCTTACCAAAAAAACAAATCAGATGATGGAATAAGAAATCTCAAGCTCTTTAAAACTTTAAAATGATAAAGATAGTTAGATATATATATATTATACATATAATACATACACACTCACGAACACATATATATATTTTATACACACACACACACACACACACAAATACACACACACAGATATATTAGCTATGGAAAACACAGATCGACTCTCTCTACAAACAACGTGGCAGGCATGTTTACCTCCTTTTCAAAAGATTCAGGTTCCCCAAATTTGGGGTTCTTTTCTTAGAGTGTATCTCACTGTGGGTTTAAGTGTCACCTGGCTCTGTTCCTGTTACTCGAAGGGAACCGAGGCTTGGGGAAATGGCACATGTGCAGACACTCTGTTGTCGGTAATACTCTGTCTTTCTTCTCTGATCCAGCATTCCCCTATTTTCTACCAGTGTCCATGACACTGTAGCAGGCTGAGCTGTTCACTTGCAAATTGGGTAAACACTTCACAATTTTTGACACCTACACTTTATTTAGCATATATTTTACTATGTATCACATATATACAACACATACATCAGTGTATATGTAAAAGTGAGATTAATTAGCCCAGCAACTATACTTTATTTTTTCACCAAATATTTATTATTTCTAGGGTAAGGGCAAGGTCAGGATACAGCAGACAACAAGGGAGAAACACGTGGTTCGAGACTTAATATAACTGACAAATAACGAACACAGAGTTAAGTCCTTGACGTTGCCAGACACGACTTAAATTGTGTTAAAACAATTGTTTAACACAAGTATTCCGCATATTTCTAGTAAATTGGAATCCATCTTTAGAGTCCAAATTAATGTGGTTTAACTACTTACAAGTGGGAGGATTTATTTTCTCAATGTCTAGTAAATATAAATAAGAGGTGAAAAATCTCTCCTTGGAAAACGGTAAGTAACTGATTAAAGAAACTGAAGATGATGGAAACAGATGAAGAGATATACCATATTCATGGACTGTAAGAATTAATATTTTTAAATGACCATCATATGCAAGAATACCTACAGATTTAGTGTAATATCTATCAAATTACCAAGAGCAATATTCAGAACAAATAATTCTAAAATTTATATGGAAACAAAAGACCCTCAATAGCCAAAACAGTCTTGAGAAAGAAGAAAAAATATGACGGTATCATGCACTCTGATTTCAAACTAAATCACAAAGCTATAGTTAACAAAACAGTATGGCACTGGCACAAACACCAATGCAGAGATCAATAGAACAGGACCCAAAGCCCAGAAATAGGTACAGACTTTCGTGGGCAATAAATCTACAACAAAGTAGGCAAGAATATACAATGAGGAAAGAATAGCCTCTTCAATCAATGGTGCTGGGAACTTTGAGAAAACTGGACAGCTACATGCAAAAGAACCAAATTGGATTTTCTCACTCCGTTAAGAAAAATAAATTAAAAATGGATCAAAAACTGAAATGTAAGACCTGAAACCATACAACTTCTAGAAGTAAACATAGGCGGTGAACTCTTTTGCTTAGGCAAGGGAAACAAATTAAAAATTAAAAAATGGGACTGCATCAATGTTTCTGCACTGCAAAGGAAATGATCAGCCAAAAATTCCAGTTTCAGTTTCTTTAAAGTGGATTCTTAGAAAGAACTCTGAATGCAGACAGTATTTTGATTCTTACCATTTACCAAGTTACATAATTTGGCAAATTACTTCTCGTTGGCAGCCCATTCCTTTCAGCACTTTGAATATGTTATCTCTCTGCCTTGGGTCTCCACCACTGCTGATGAGAAACCACCTGTTCATCTTATTGAGCATCCCTTATGTATGATGAGTCGCTACTCTCTAGTTTCAGTCAAGACTGTTTCTTCACTATTTCATGCAGAAATTTGAGTTTGGCATATGTGGAGTTCACTGAACTTCTTGGATGTGTAGACTAATACTTTTTAGTAAATTTGAGAATTGTTCAGCCATTAGTTTTGCAAATTATTCTCCTTTCTTGAAAGGCCTGGAATCAGTAAGCACCCACAATCTTGCAGAGGTGCTCTATGGGGCCATTGAGGCATACCCTCATCTCTGCCTTAGCCTTCCTCTCCTACCTGTGCAGAGTCTTAAGGTCAACCAGTGGTGAGAGCATAAGCCCTTCTTACATCATTCTAAGCACACGCAGAGCCTGGAGTGAATGCTCAGACCTAAGAATTTGCGTATCCCTCAAGCTCCCCAGGAAGCTGCTGGAGCTTTTCACACTGTCTGTGGATACCTCATTACCCTGCTTTTGCTTCGAAGCTTCTTGTTTTGCTTAAAAGTTTATTTGTTATCCAATGCTTCAGGCACCATTTAAAGAAAACAATTTCTGACATACACCAGTGGATAGGTAAAGGGATTTTTACACTTGAATATTCCTAGTTGATAACTTTTGAAAGAGTAACTGTTAGGAAACCTTCATTTTGTTAAAAGAAATTTATTTTACCTCGTTTACCAAGTAAAAATGTGTACAACATTTATCACAATGTCAAGGTGATGATAAGATCAAATATATTCCACCTTGGGGAGTCCAATGGAAAAGCACATATAGGTAAAAATTTTTTAACTGATGACTGGAAGAGAGTAGGTATGCGGATACTTAGAACATAGAATGTGAGGATTGAGCATAAAATAGTGGATTGATACATGACTAAAATGTGCAGTATAAGTATAAAATATATCATTATATAGTTAGGATAATTTATTACATATTATTATTGAAATTTGTATAAATGTGTATCTGTATATTAATATACAAATTAAGATAAAATTACAGCAATGTAAACATTAAAAATGTACATTCAAAGACACCAGCTTTGCCTAATTTTGACTGCATTTAACTGCCCTTTTAAGCATGAAGAAAATTTATTGCAATCAGTTATTTAACATTATAACAGGAAAAAATAAATTCTTTATACAGAACACACAGAACAACTAATTTTCAATAGTCAATTAAAAGTAAAATATCTTCTAATAATGGCATTTATCAGTATTTTGTGTCTAATTCAAAGAAAAAATCGAACATTAAATAATAACATGAAATAGATATATGTATGTAATTTCAAATATTTTAGCTAATAATACTATTTTTATAGGTATTTGCTTTTTAGTTGTTTTTGAAGAAGGAAAAGAATAGCTTCTATACATATTCAACTAATAGAAATCATACCAAAACAAAAATATACTTAAAATTTTGGACCAGTTGAGAAACTACAAGTTTTCAAAAACAGGAAATCAGGATTATATAACATTTTAATGTGATCTACTCTTGGAAAACATAGTTAAACAAACCGTATATCTGTACAGGAAATACTCCAGCATAAAGTTGTAATACATTGTGGTGAAGGCTTACATCTGCAGATTTTTCTCCTGCAATGCCCCACTGTTACTGTGGCTTACTGCATTGCATCAAGACTGCCTTTCTGTTTGGAAGACCCTCTCAGAACAAAGAAGACTCTAAGTTCACATTTTATTTCCCTTGGTATTAGAATATGGGAATTTAAGTGTCCTGGGAAATAATGTTTTAGCCTTTAAAATTAAATGTATCACATTCTTTATTTAGGATCTATGTTTGAGTATGTTTTTCAAAATCTTAACATATGACCCAGTTATCTTACAAATTTCTCGAGCTACAAATTTTCAGAAAAATCCAGGTGTGTAATATGATATCTTTCAAGATACTATTTCACAAAAAGACAAATAATATATCAATATTAAGAACTTCTTAGTCAAAAAACACTTACAGCAGGGGCAAATGTTCTAATTTATGGTTTCTTCTAAAGAGAATACAAACTCGAATTCAAAAGTGTGCTTTACTCTCAGCCCTTCCTAGTCAGTATTTTACTCATCTGTATGGAATAGTCAGATGTAGACTGTACACTGTAAAGAACGCTAACTAGGAATTAGGGAAGCTTAAATCAAATGTCCAATTAGTTGCACACTAATTTTTAACTTGAGTGGTTTCAAAGACTCAATGTGTGCCTCACACTTCTTACCATAAAAACAAATCGGATGATGGAATAAGAAAACTCAAGCTCTTTAAAACTTTAAAGTGATAAAGATATATATATATATATATATATATATATATATATATATATATATATATATATATATATATATTATACATATAATACATACACACTCACTAACACTTATATATATTTTATACACACACACAGACACACACACACACACATAGATATTTTAGCTATGGAAAACACAGATTGACTCTCTCTACAAACAAAGTGGAAGGCATGTTTACCTCCTTTTCAAAAGAATTAGTTACCCCAAATTTGGGGTTCTTTTCTTAGAGTGTATCTCACTGTGTGTTTAATTATCACCTGGCTCTGTTCCTGTTATTCGAAAGGAACCGAGGCTTGGGGAAATGGCACATGTGCAGACACTCTGTTGTCGGTAATACTCTGTCTTACTTCTCTGATCCAGCATTCCCCTTTTTTCTACCAGTGTCCATGACACTGTAGCAGGCTAAGCTGTTCACTTGCAAATTGGTTAAACACTTCACAATTTTTGACACCTACACTTTATTTAGCATATATTTTACTATGTATCACATATATACAACACATACATCAGTGTATATGTAAAAGTGAGATTAATTAGCCCAGCAACTATACTTTATTTGTTCACCAAATATTTATTGTTTCTAGGGTAAGGGCAAGGTCAGGATACAGCAGTCAACAAGGGAGAAACACGTGGTTCGTGACTTAATGGAACTGACAAATAACGAACACAGAGTTAAGTACCTGACGTTGCCAGACACGACTTAAATTGTGTTAAAACAATTGTTTAACACAAGTATTCCGCATATTTCTAGTAAATTGGAATCCATCTTTAGAGTCCAAATTAATGTGGTTTAACTACTTACAAGTGGGAGGATTTATTTTCTCAATGTCTAGTAAATATAAATAAGAGGTGAAAAATCTCTCCTTGGAAAACGGTAAGTAACTGATTAAAGAAACTGAAGATGATGGAAACAGATGAAGAGATATACCATATTCATGGACTGTAAGAATTAATATTTTTAAATGACCATCATATGCAAGAATACCTACAGATTTAGTGTAATATCTATCAAATTACCAAGAGCAATATTCAGAACAAATAATTCTAAAATTTATATGGAAACAAAAGACCCTCAATAGCCAAAACAGTCTTGAGAAAGAAGAAAAAATATGACGGTATCATGCACTCTGATTTCAAACTAAATCACAAAGCTATAGTTAACAAAACAGTATGGCACTGGCACAAACACCAATGCAGAGATCAATAGAACAGGACCCAAAGCCCAGAAATAGGTACAGACTTTCGTGGGCAATAAATCTACAACAAAGTAGGCAAGAATATACAATGAGGAAAGAATAGCCTCTTCAATCAATGGTGCTGGGAACTTTGAGAAAACTGGACAGCTACATGCAAAAGAACCAAATTGGATTTTCTCACTCCGTTAAGAAAAATAAATTAAAAATGGATCAAAAACTGAAATGTAAGACCTGAAACCATACAACTTCTAGAAGTAAACATAGGCGGTGAACTCTTTTGCTTAGGCAAGGGAAACAAATTAAAAATTAAAAAATGGGACTGCATCAATGTTTCTGCACTGCAAAGGAAATGATCAGCCAAAAATTCCAGTTTCAGTTTCTTTAAAGTGGATTCTTAGAAAGAACTCTGAATGCAGACAGTATTTTGATTCTTACCATTTACCAAGTTACATAATTTGGCAAATTACTTCTCGTTGGCAGCCCATTCCTTTCAGCACTTTGAATATGTTATCTCTCTGCCTTGGGTCTCCACCACTGCTGATGAGAAACCACCTGTTCATCTTATTGAGCATCCCTTATGTATGATGAGTCGCTACTCTCTAGTTTCAGTCAAGACTGTTTCTTCACTATTTCATGCAGAAATTTGAGTTTGGCATATGTGGAGTTCACTGAACTTCTTGGATGTGTAGACTAATAATTTTTAGTAAATTTGAGAATTGTTCAGCCATTAGTTTTGCAAATTATTCTCCTTTCTTGAAAGGCCTGGAATCAGCAAGCACCCACAGTCTTGCAGAGGTGCTCTATGGGGCCGTTGAGGCATACCCTCATCTCTGCCTTAGCCTTCCTCTCCTACCTGTGCAGAGTCTTAAGCTCAACCAGTGGTGAGAGCATAAGCCCTTCTTACATCATTCTAAGCACACGCAGAGCCTGGAGTGAATGCTCAGACCTAAGAATTTGCGTATCCCACAAGCTCCCCAGGAAGCTGCTGGAGCTTTTCACACTGTCTGTGGATACCTCATTACCCTGCTTTTGCTTCGAAGCTTCTTGTTTTGCTTAAAAGTTTATTTGTTATCCAATGCTTCAGGCACCATTTAAAGAAAACAATTTCTGACATACACCAGTGGATAGGTAAAGGGATTTTTACACTTGAATATTCCTAGTTGATAACTTTTGAAAGAGTAACTGTTAGGAAACCTTCATTTTGTTAAAAGAAATTTATTTTACCTCGTTTACCAAGTAAAAATGTGTACAACATTTATCACAATGTCAAGGTGATGATAAGATCAAATATATTCCACCTTGGGGAGTCCAATGGAAAAGCACATATAGGTAAAAAGTTTTTAACTGATGACTGGAAGAGAGTAGGTATGCGGATACTTAGAACATAGAATGTGAGGATTGAGCATAAAATAGTGGATTGATACATGACAAAAATGTGCAGTATATGTATACAATATATCATTATATAGTTAGGATAATTTATTACATATTATTATTGAAATTTGGATAAATGTGTTTCTGTATATTAATATACAAATTAAGATAAAATTACAGCAATGTAAACATTAAAAATGTACATTCAAAGACACCAGCTTTGCCTGATTTTGACTATATTTAACTGTCCTTTTAAGCATGAAGAAAATTTATTACAATCAGTTAGTTAACATTATAACAGGAAAAAATAATTTCTTTATACAGAACACACAGAACAACTGATTTTCAATAGTCAATTAAAAGTAAAATATCTTCTAATAATGGCATTTATCAGTATTTTGTGTCTAATTCAAAGAAAAAATCGAACATTAAGTAATAACATGAAATAGATATATGTATGTAATTTCAAATATTTTAGCTAATAATACTATTTTTAGAGGTATTTGCTTTTTAGTTGTTTTTGAAGAAGGAAAAGAATAGCTTCTATACATATTCAACTAATAGAAATCATACCAAAACAAAAATATACTTAAAATTTTGGACCAGTTGAGAAACTACAAGTTTTCAAAAACAGGAAATCAGGATTATATAACATTTTAATGTGATCTACACTTGGAAAACATAGTTAAACAAACCGTATATCTGTACAGGAAATACTCCAGCATAAAGTTGTAATACATTGTGGTGAAAGCTTACATCTGCAGATATTTCTCCTGCAATGCCCCACTGTTACTGTGGCTTACTGCATTGCATCAAGACTGCCTTTCTGTTTGGAAGACCCTCTCAGTACAAACAAGACTCTAAGTTCAGATTTTATTTTCCCTTGGTATTAGAATATGGGAATTTAAGTGTCCTGGGAAATACTGTTTTAGCCTTTAAAATTAAATGTATCACATTGTTTATTTAGGATCTATGTTTGAGTATGTTTTTCAAAATCTTAACATATGACCCAGTTATCTTACAAATTTCTCGAGCTACAAATTTTCAGAAAAATCCAGGTGTGTAATATGATATCTTTCAAGATACTATTTCACAAAAAGACAAATAATATATCAATATTAAGAAATTCTTAGTCAAAAAACACTTACAGCAGGGGCAAATGTTCTAATTTATGGTTTCTTCTAAAGAGAATACAAACTCGAATTCAAAAGTGTGCTTTACTCTCAGCCCTTCCTAGTCAGTATTTTACTCATTTGTTTGGAATAGTCAGATGTAGACTGTACACTGTAAAGAACGCTAACTAGGAATCAGGGAAGCTTAAATCAAATGTCCAATTAGTTGCACACTAGTTTTTAACTTGAGTGGATTCAAAGACTCAATGTGTGCCTCACACTTCTTACCATAAAAACAAATCGGATGATGGAATAAGAAAACTCAAGCTCTTTAAAACTTTAAAGTGATAAAGATATATATATATATATATATATATATTATACATATAATACATACACACTCACAAACACTTATATATAGTTTATACACACACACACACACACACACACACACACACACAGATATATTAGCTATGGAAAACACAGATCGACTCTCTCTCTTCAAACAAAGTGGAAGGCATGATTACCTCCTTTTCAAAAGAATTAGTTTCCCCGAATTTGGGGTTCTTTTCTTAGAGTGTATCTCACTGTGTGTTTAATTATCACCTGGCTCTGTTCCTGTTACTCGAAGGGAACCGAGGCTTGGGGAAATGGCACATGTGCAGACACTCTGTTGTCGGTAATACTCTGTCTTTCTTCTCTGATCCAGCATTCCCCTATTCTCTACCAGTGTCCATGACACTGTTGCAGGCTTAGCTGTTCACTTGCAAATTGGGTAAACACTTCACAATTTTTGACACCTACACTTTATTTAGCATATATTTTACTATGTATCACATATATACAACACATACATCAGTGTATATGTAAAAGTGAGATTAATTAGCCCAGCAACTATACTTTATTTGTTCACCAAGTATTTATTGTTTCTAGGGTAAGGGCAAGGTCAGGATACAGCAGTCAACAAGGGAGAAACACGTGGTTCGTGACTTAATGGAACTGACAAATAACGAACACAGAGTTAAGTACCTGACGTTGCCAGACACGACTTAAATTGTGTTAAAACAATTGTTTAACACAAGTATTCCGCATATTTCAAGTAAATTGAAATCCATCTTTAGAGTCCAAATTAATGTGGTTTAACTACTTACAAGTGGGAGGATTTATTTTCTCAATGTCTAGTAAATATAAATAAGAGGTGAAAAATCTCTCCTTGGAAAACGGTAAGTAACTGATTAAAGAAACTGAAGATGATGGAAACAGATGAAGAGATATACCATATTCATGGACTGTAAGAATTAATAATTTTAAATGACCAACATATGCAAGAATACCTTCAGATTTAGTGTAATATCTATCAAATTACCAAGAGCAATATTCAGAACAAATAATTCTAAAATTTATATGGAAACAAAAGACCCTCAATAGCCAAAACAGTCTTGAGAAAGAAGAAAAAATATGACGGTATCATGCACTCAGATTTCAAACTAAATCACAAAGCTATAGTTAACAAAACAGTATGGCACTGGCACAAACACCAATGCAGAGATCAATAGAACAGGACCCAAAGCCCAGAAATAGGTACAGACTTTCGTGGGCAATAAATCTACAACAAAGTAGGCAAGCATATACAATGAGGAAAGAATAGCCTCTTCAATCAATGGTGCTGGGAACTTTGAGAAAACTGGACAGCTACATGCAAAAGAACCAAATTGGATTTTCTCACTCCGTTAAGAAAAATAAATTAAAAATGGATCAAAAACTGAAATGTAAGACCTGAAACCATACAACTTCTAGAAATAAACATAGGCGGTGAACTCTTTTGCTTAGGCAAGGGAAACAAATTAAAAATTAAAAAATGGGACTGCATCAATGTTTCTGCACTGCAAAGGAAATGATCAGCCAAAAATTCCAGTTTCAGTTTCTTTAAAGTGGATTCTTAGAAAGAACTCTGAATGCAGACAGTATTTTGATTCTTACCATTTACCAAGTTACATAATTTGGCAAATTACTTCTCGTTGGCAGCCCATTCCTTTCAGCACTTTGAATATGTTATCTCTCTGCCTTGGGTCTCCACCACTGCTGATGAGAAACCACCTGTTCATCTTATTGAGCATCCCTTATGTATGATGAGTCGCTACTCTCTAGTTTCAGTCAAGACTGTTTCTTCACTATTTCATGCAGAAAATTGAGTTTGGCGTATGTGGAGTTCACTGAACTTCTTGGATGTGTAGACTAATAATTTTTAGTAAATTTGAGAATTGTTCAGCCATTAGTTTTGCAAATTATTCTCCTTTCTTGAAAGGCCTGGAATCAGCAAGCACCCACAGTCTTGCAGAGGTGCTCTATGTGGCCGTTGAGGCATACCCTCATCTCTGCCTTAGCCTTCCTCTCCTACCTGTGCAGAGTCTTAAGGTCAACCAGTGGTGAGAGCATAAGCCCTTCTTACATCATTCTAAGCACACGCAGAGCCTGGAGTGAATGCTCAGACCTAAGAATTTGCGTATCCCACAAGCTCCCCAGGAAGCTGCTGGAGCTTTTCACACTGTCTGTGGATACCTCATTACCCTGCTTTTCCTTCGAAGCTTCTTGTTTTGCTTAAAAATTTATTTGTTATCCAATGCTTCAGGCACCATTTAAAGAAAACAATTTCTGACATACACCAGTGGATAGGTAAAGGGATTTTTACAATTGAATATTCCTAGTTGATAACTTTTGATAGAGTATCTGTTATGAAACCTTCATTTTGTTAAAAGTAATTTATTTTACCTCGATTATGAAGTAAAAATGTGTACAACATTTATCACAATGTCAAGGTGATGATAAGATCAAATATATTACACCTTGGGGAATCCAATGGAAAAGCAAGATATAGGTAAAAAGTTTTTAATTGATGACTGGAAGACAGTAGGTATGCGGATACTTAGAACATAGAATGTGAGGATTGAGCATAAAATAGTGGATTAATACATGACAAAATGTGCAGTATATGTATACAATATATCATTATATATTTAGGATAATTTATTACATATTATTATTGAAATTTGGATAAATGTGTATCTGTATATTAATATACAAATTAAGATAAAATTACAGCAATGTAAACATTAAAAATGTACATTCAAAAACACCAGCTTTGCCTTAAGAAATAAAGAATGCTGTATTCCACTTATGATTGTGACTGCACTTAACTGTCCTTTTAAGCATGAAGAAAATTTATTACAATCAGTTATTTATCATTATAATAGGAAAAAACAAATTCTTTACACAGAACATACAGAACAACTGATTTTCAATAGTCAATTAAAAGTAAAATATCTTCTAATAATGGCATTTATCAGTATTTTGTGTCTAATTCAAAGAAAAAATCGAACATTAAGTAATAACATGAAATAGAGATATGTATGTAATTTCAAATATTTTAGCTAATAATATTATTTTTACAGGTATTTGCTTTTTAGTTTTTTTTGAAGTAGGAAAAGAATAGCTTCTATACATATTCAACTAATAGAAATCATACCAAAACAAAAAATACTTAAAATTTTGGAACCAGTTGAGAAAATACAAGTTTTCAAAAACAGGAAATCAGGATTATATAACATTTTAATGTGATCTACTCTTGAAAAACATAGTTAAACAAATCGTATATCTGTACAGGAAATACTCCAGCATAAAGTTGTAATACATTGTGGTGAAGGCTTACATCTGCAGATTTTTCTCCTGCAATGCCCCACTGTTACTGTGGCTTACTGCATTGCATCAAGACTGCCTTTCTGTTTGGAAGACCCTCTCAGTACAAACAAGACTCTAAGTTCAGATTTTATTTTCCCTTGGTATTAGAATATGGGAATTTAAGAGTCCTGGGAAATACTGTTTTAGCCTTTAAAAGTAAATGTATCACATTCTTTAATTAGGATCTATGTTTGAGCATGTTTTTCAAAATCTTAACATATGACCCAGTTATCTTACAAATTTCTCGAGCTACAAATTTTCAGGAAAATCCAGGTGTGTAATATGAGGTCTTTCAAGATACTATTTCACAAAAAGACAAATAATATATCAATATTTAGAACTTCTTAGTCAAAAAACACTTACAGCAGGGGCAAATGGACTAATTTATGGTTTCTTTTAAAGAGAATAAAAACTCGAATTCAAAAGTGTGCTCTACTCTCAGCCCTTCCTAGTCAGTATTTTACTCATCTGTATGGAATAGTCAGATGTAGACTGTACACTGTAAAGAACGCTAACTAGGAATCAGGGAAGCATAAATCAAATGTCCAATTAGTTGCACACTAATTTTTAACTTCAGTGGATTCAAAGACTCAATGTGTGCCTCACTCTTCTTATCAAAAAAACAAATCAGATGATGGAATAAGAAAACTAAAGCTCTTTAAAACTTTAAAGTGGTAAATATATATATTATACTTATAATACATACACACTCACAATCACATATATATATATTATACACACACACACACACACACACACACACACACACACACACAGATATATTAGCTATGGAAAACACAGATCGACTCTCTCTACAAACAAAGTGGAAGGCATGTTTACCTCCATTTCAAAAGATTCAGGTTCCCCAAATTTGGGGTTCTTTTCTTAGAGTGTATCTCACTGTGTGTTTAAGTGTCACCTGGCTCTGTTCCTGTTACTCGAAGGGTACCGAGGCTTGAGGAAATGGCACATGTGCAGACACTCTGTTGTCGGTAATACTCTGTCTTTTTTCTCTAATCCAGCATTCCCCTATTTTCTACCAGTGTCCATGACACTGTAGCAGGCTAAGCTGTTCACTTGCAAATTGGGTAAACACTTCACAATTTTTGACACCTAAACTTTATTTCGCATATATTTTACTATGTATCACATTTATACAACACATACATCAGTGTATATGTAAAAGTGAGATTATTTAGCCCAGCAACTATACTTTATTTGTTCACCAAATATTTATTGTTTCTAGGGTAAGGGCAAGGTCAGGATACAGCAGTCAACAAGGGAGAAACACGTGGTTCGTGACTTAATGGAACTGACAAATAACGAACACAGAGTTAAGTACCTGACGTTGCCAGACACGACTTAAATTGTGTTAAAACAATTGTTTAACACAAGTATTCCGCATATTTCTAGTAAATTGGAATCCATCTTTAGAGTCCAAATTAATGTGGTTTAACTACTTACAAGTGGGAGGATTTATTTTCTCAATGTCTAGTAAATATAAATAAGAGGTGAAAAATCTCTCCTTGGAAAACGGTAAGTAACTGATTAAAGAAACTGAAGATGATGGAAACAGATGAAGAGTTATACCATATTCATGGACTGTAAGAATTAATATATTTAAATCACCATCATATGCAAGAATACCTGCAGATTTAGTGTAATATCTGTCAAATTACCAAGAGCAATATTCAGAACAAATAATTCTAAAATTTATATCGAAACAAAAGACCCTCAACAGCCAAAACAGTCTTGAGAAAGAAGAAAAAATATGACGGTATCATGCACTCTGATTTCAAACTAAATCACAAAGCTATAGTTAACAAAACAGTACGGCACTGGCACAAACACCAATGCAGAGATCAATAGAACAGGACCCAAAGCCCAGAAATAGGTACAGACTTTCGTGGGCAATAAATCTACAACAAAGTAGGCAAGAATATACAATGAGGAAAGATTAGCCTCTTTAATCAATGGTGCTGGGAACTTTGAGAAAACTGGACAGCTACATGCAAAAGAACCAAATTGGATTTTCTCACTCCGTTAAGAAAAATAAATTAAAAATGGATCAAAAACTGAAATGTAAGACCTGAAACCATACAACTTCTAGAAGTAAACATAGGCGGTGAGCTCTTTTAGTTTGTTCTTAGTGATATTTTTGAGATATGTTTACTTAGGCAAGGGAAACAAATTAAAAATTAAAAAATGGGACTGCATCAATGTTTCTGCACTGCAAAGGAAATGATCAGCCAAAAATTCCAGTTTCAGTTTCTTTAAAGTGGATTCTTAGAAAGAACTCTGAATGCAGACAGTATTTTGATTCTTACCATTTACCAAGTTACATAATTTGGCAAATTACTTCTCGTTGGCAGCCCATTCCTTTCAGCACTTTGAATATGTTATCTCTCTGCCTTGGGTCTCCACCACTGCTGATGAGAAACCACCTGTTCATCTTATTGAGCATCCCTTATGTATGATGTGTCGCTACACTCTAGTTTCAGTCATGACTGTTTCTTGACTATTTCATGCAGAATTATGAGTTTGGCATATGTGGAGTTCACTGAACTTCTTGGATGTGTAGACTAATACTTTTTAGTAAATTTGAGAATTGTTCAGCCATTAGTTTTTCAAATTATTCTCCTTTCTTGAAAGGCCTGGAATCAGTAAGCAGCCAGATTCTTGCAGAGGTGCTCTATGTGGCCGTTGAGGCATACCCTCACCTCTGCCTTAGCCTTCCTCTCCTACCTGTGCAGAGTCTTACGGTCAACCAGTGGTGAGAGCATAAGCCCTTCTTATATCATTCTAAGCATACGCAGAGCCTGGAGTGGATGCTCAGACCTAAGAATTTGCATATCCCACAAGCACCCCAGGAATCTGCTGGAGCTTTTCAGACTGTCTGTGGATACCTCATTACCCTGCTTTTCCTTCGAAGCTTCTTGTTTTGCTTAAAAGTTTATTTTTTATCCAATGCTTCAGGCACCATTTATAGAAAACCATTTCTGACAAACATCAGTGAATAGGTAAAGGGATTTTTACACTTGAATATTCCTAGTTGATAACTTTTGAAAGAGTAACTGTTAGGAAACCTTCATTTTGTTAAAAGAAATTTATTTTACCTCGTTTACCAAGTAAAAATGTGTACATCATTTATCACAATGTCAAGGTGATGATAAGATCAAATATATTCCACTTTGGGGAATCCAATGGAATAGCAAGATATAGGTAAAAAGGTTTTAATTGATGACTGGAAGAGAGTAGGTATGCGGATACTTAGAACATAGAATGTGAGGATTGAGCATAAAATAGTGGATTGATACATGACAAAAATGTGCAGTGTATGTATAAAATATATCATTATATAGTTAGGAGAATTTATTACATATTATTATTGAAATTAGGATAAATGTGTATCTGTATATTAATATAAAAAATTAAGATAAAATTACAGCAATGTAAACATTAAAAATGTATATTCAAAAACACCAGCTTTGCCTTAAGAAATAAAGAATGCTGTTATCCACTTATGATTGTGACTGCACTTCACTGTCCTTTTAAGCATGAAGAAAATTTATTACAATCAGTTATTTATCATTATAACAGGAAAAAAGAAATTCTTTATACAGAACATACAGAACAACTGATTTTCAATAGTCAATTAAAAGTAAAGTATCTTCTAATAATGGCATTTATCAGTATTTTGTGTCTAATTCAAAGAAAAAATCGAACATTAAGTAATAAAATGAAATAGAGATATGTATGTAATTTCAAATATTTTAGCTAATAATACTATTTTTACAGGTATTTGCTTTTTAGTTGTTTTTGAAGAAGGAAAAGAATAGCTTCTATACATATTCAAGTAATAGAAATCATACCAAAACAAAAAATACTTAAAATTTTGGAACCAGTTGAGAAACTACAAGTTTTCAAAAACAGGAAATCAGGAATATATAACATTTTAATGTGATCTACTCTTGGAAAACATAGTTAAACAAACCGTATATCTGTACAGGAAATACTCCAGCATAAAGTTGTAATACATTGTGGTGAAGGCTTACATCTGCAGATTTTTCTCCTGCAATGCCCCACTGTTACTGTGGCTTACTGCATTGCATCGACTGCCTTTGTGTTTGGAAGACCCTCTCAGTACAAACAAGACACTAAGTTCACAATTTATTTTCCCTTGGTATTAGAATATGGGAATTTAAGAGTCCTGGGAAATACTGTTTTAGCCTTTAAAAGTAAATGTAACACATTCTTTAATTAGGATCTATGTTTGAGTATGATTTTCAAAATCTTAACATAAGACCCAGTTATCTTACAAATTTCTCGAGCTACAAATTTTCATGAAAATCCAGGTGTGTAATATGATGTCTTTCAAGATACTATTTCACAAAAAGACAAATAATATATCAATATTAAGAACTTCTTAGTCAAAAAACACTTACAGCAGGGGCAAATGGACTAATTTATGGTTTCTTTTAAAGAGAATACAAACTCGAATTCAAAAGTGTGCTCTAGTCTCAGCCCTTCCTAGTCAGTATTTTACTCATCTGCATGGAATAGTGAGATGTAGACTGTACACTTTAAAGAAAGCAAACTAAGAATCGGAAGCTTAAATCTAATGTCCAATTAGTTGCACACTAATTTTTAACTTCAGTGGATTCAAAAACTCAATGTGTGCCTCACTCTTCTTACCAAAAAAACAAATCAGATGATGGAATAAGAAATCTCAAGCTCTTTAAAACTTTAAAATGATAAAGATAGTTAGATATATATATATTATACATATAATACATACACACTCACGAACACATATATATATTTTATACACACACACACACACACACACAAATACACACACACAGATATATTAGCTATGGAAAACACAGATCGACTCTCTCTACAAACAACGTGGCAGGCATGTTTACCTCCTTTTCAAAAGATTCAGGTTCCCCAAATTTGGGGTTCTTTTCTTAGAGTGTATCTCACTGTGGGTTTAAGTGTCACCTGGCTCTGTTCCTGTTACTCGAAGGGAACCGAGGCTTGGGGAAATGGCACATGTGCAGACACTCTGTTGTCGGTAATACTCTGTCTTTCTTCTCTGATCCAGCATTCCCCTATTTTCTACCAGTGTCCATGACACTGTAGCAGGCTGAGCTGTTCACTTGCAAATTGGGTAAACACTTCACAATTTTTGACACCTACACTTTATTTAGCATATATTTTACTATGTATCACATATATACAACACATACATCAGTGTATATGTAAAAGTGAGATTAATTAGCCCAGCAACTATACTTTATTTTTTCACCAAATATTTATTATTTCTAGGGTAAGGGCAAGGTCAGGATACAGCAGACAACAAGGGAGAAACACGTGGTTCGAGACTTAATATAACTGACGAATAACGAACACAGAGTTAAGTCCTTGACGTTGCCAGACACGACTTAAATTGTGTTAAAACAATTGTTTAACACAAGTATTCCGCATATTTCTAGTAAATTGGAATCCATCTTTAGAGTCCAAATTAATGTGGTTTAACTACTTACAAGTGGGAGGATTTATTTTCTCAATGTCTAGTAAATATAAATAAGAGGTGAAAAATCTCTCCTTGGAAAACGGTAAGTAACTGATTAAAGAAACTGAAGATGATGGAAACAGATGAAGAGATATACCATATTCATGGACTGTAAGAATTAATATTTTTAAATGACCATCATATGCAAGAATACCTACAGATTTAGTGTAATATCTATCAAATTACCAAGAGCAATATTCAGAACAAATAATTCTAAAATTTATATGGAAACAAAAGACCCTCAATAGCCAAAACAGTCTTGAGAAAGAAGAAAAAATATGACGGTATCATGCACTCTGATTTCAAACTAAATCACAAAGCTATAGTTAACAAAACAGTATGGCACTGGCACAAACACCAATGCAGAGATCAATAGAACAGGACCCAAAGCCCAGAAATAGGTACAGACTTTCGTGGGCAATAAATCTACAACAAAGTAGGCAAGAATATACAATGAGGAAAGAATAGCCTCTTCAATCAATGGTGCTGGGAACTTTGAGAAAACTGGACAGCTACATGCAAAAGAACCAAATTGGATTTTCTCACTCCGTTAAGAAAAATAAATTAAAAATGGATCAAAAACTGAAATGTAAGACCTGAAACCATACAACTTCTAGAAGTAAACATAGGCGGTGAACTCTTTTGCTTAGGCAAGGGAAACAAATTAAAAATTAAAAAATGGGACTGCATCAATGTTTCTGCACTGCAAAGGAAATGATCAGCCAAAAATTCCAGTTTCAGTTTCTTTAAAGTGGATTCTTAGAAAGAACTCTGAAGGCAGACAGTATTTTGATTCTTACCATTTACGAAGTTACATAATTTGGCAAATTACTTCTCGTTGGCAGCCCATTCCTTTCAGCACTTTGAATATGTTATCTCTCTGCCTTGGGTCTCCACCACTGCTGATGAGAAACCACCTGTTCATCTTATTGAGCATCCCTTATGTATGATGAGTCGCTACTCTCTAGTTTCAGTCAAGACTGTTTCTTCACTATTTCATGCAGAAATTTGAGTTTGGCATATGTGGAGTTCACTGAACTTCTTGGATGTGTAGACTAATACTTTTTAGTAAATTTGAGAATTGTTCAGCCATTAGTTTTGCAAATTATTCTCCTTTCTTGAAAGGCCTGGAATCAGTAAGCACCCACAATCTTGCAGAGGTGCTCTATGGGGCCATTGAGGCATACCCTCATCTCTGCCTTAGCCTTCCTCTCCTACCTGTGCAGAGTCTTAAGGTCAACCAGTGGTGAGAGCATAAGCCCTTCTTACATCATTCTAAGCACACGCAGAGCCTGGAGTGAATGCTCAGACCTAAGAATTTGCGTATCCCTCAAGCTCCCCAGGAAGCTGCTGGAGCTTTTCACACTGTCTGTGGATACCTCATTACCCTGCTTTTGCTTCGAAGCTTCTTGTTTTGCTTAAAAGTTTATTTGTTATCCAATGCTTCAGGCACCATTTAAAGAAAACAATTTCTGACATACACCAGTGGATAGGTAAAGGGATTTTTACACTTGAATATTCCTAGTTGATAACTTTTGAAAGAGTAACTGTTAGGAAACCTTCATTTTGTTAAAAGAAATTTATTTTACCTCGTTTACCAAGTAAAAATGTGTACAACATTTATCACAATGTCAAGGTGATGATAAGATCAAATATATTCCACCTTGGGGAGTCCAATGGAAAAGCACATATAGGTAAAAATTTTTTAACTGATGACTGGAAGAGAGTAGGTATGCGGATACTTAGAACATAGAATGTGAGGATTGAGCATAAAATAGTGGATTGATACATGACTAAAATGTGCAGTATAAGTATAAAATATATCATTATATAGTTAGGATAATTTATTACATATTATTATTGAAATTTGTATAAATGTGTATCTGTATATTAATATACAAATTAAGATAAAATTACAGCAATGTAAACATTAAAAATGTACATTCAAAGACACCAGCTTTGCCTAATTTTGACTGCATTTAACTGCCCTTTTAAGCATGAAGAAAATTTATTGCAATCAGTTATTTAACATTATAACAGGAAAAAATAAATTCTTTATACAGAACACACAGAACAACTAATTTTCAATAGTCAATTAAAAGTAAAATATCTTCTAATAATGGCATTTATCAGTATTTTGTGTCTAATTCAAAGAAAAAATCGAACATTAAATAATAACATGAAATAGATATATGTATGTAATTTCAAATATTTTAGCTAATAATACTATTTTTATAGGTATTTGCTTTTTAGTTGTTTTTGAAGAAGGAAAAGAATAGCTTCTATACATATTCAACTAATAGAAATCATACCAAAACAAAAATATACTTAAAATTTTGGACCAGTTGAGAAACTACAAGTTTTCAAAAACAGGAAATCAGGATTATATAACATTTTAATGTGATCTACTCTTGGAAAACATAGTTAAACAAACCGTATATCTGTACAGGAAATACTACAGCATAAAGTTGTAATACATTGTGGTGAAGGCTTACATCTGCAGATTTTTCTCCTGCAATGCCCCACTGTTACTGTGGCTTACTGCATTGCATCAAGACTGCCTTTCTGTTTGGAAGACCCTCTCAGAACAAAGAAGACTCTAAGTTCACATTTTATTTCCCTTGGTATTAGAATATGGGAATTTAAGTGTCCTGGGAAATAATGTTTTAGCCTTTAAAATTAAATGTATCACATTCTTTATTTAGGATCTATGTTTGAGTATGTTTTTCAAAATCTTAACATATGACCCAGTTATCTTACAAATTTCTCGAGCTACAAATTTTCAGAAAAATCCAGGTGTGTAATATGATATCTTTCAAGATACTATTTCACAAAAAGACAAATAATATATCAATATTAAGAACTTCTTAGTCAAAAAACACTTACAGCAGGGGCAAATGTTCTAATTTATGGTTTCTTCTAAAGAGAATACAAACTCGAATTCAAAAGTGTGCTTTACTCTCAGCCCTTCCTAGTCAGTATTTTACTCATCTGTATGGAATAGTCAGATGTAGACTGTACACTGTAAAGAACGCTAACTAGGAATTAGGGAAGCTTAAATCAAATGTCCAATTAGTTGCACACTAATTTTTAACTTGAGTGGTTTCAAAGACTCAATGTGTGCCTCACACTTCTTACCATAAAAACAAATCGGATGATGGAATAAGAAAACTCAAGCTCTTTAAAACTTTAAAGTGATAAAGATATATATATATATATATATATATATATATATATATATATATATATATATTATACATATAATACATACACACTCACTAACACTTATATATATTTTATACACACACACAGACACACACACACACACATAGATATTTTAGCTATGGAAAACACAGATTGACTCTCTCTACAAACAAAGTGGAAGGCATGTTTACCTCCTTTTCAAAAGAATTAGTTACCCCAAATTTGGGGTTCTTTTCTTAGAGTGTATCTCACTGTGTGTTTAATTATCACCTGGCTCTGTTCCTGTTATTCGAAAGGAACCGAGGCTTGGGGAAATGGCACATGTGCAGACACTCTGTTGTCGGTAATACTCTGTCTTACTTCTCTGATCCAGCATTCCCCTTTTTTCTACCAGTGTCCATGACACTGTAGCAGGCTAAGCTGTTCACTTGCAAATTGGTTAAACACTTCACAATTTTTGACACCTACACTTTATTTAGCATATATTTTACTATGTATCACATATATACAACACATACATCAGTGTATATGTAAAAGTGAGATTAATTAGCCCAGCAACTATACTTTATTTGTTCACCAAATATTTATTGTTTCTAGGGTAAGGGCAAGGTCAGGATACAGCAGTCAACAAGGGAGAAACACGTGGTTCGTGACTTAATGGAACTGACAAATAACGAACACAGAGTTAAGTACCTGACGTTGCCAGACACGACTTAAATTGTGTTAAAACAATTGTTTAACACAAGTATTCCGCATATTTCTAGTAAATTGGAATCCATCTTTAGAGTCCAAATTAATGTGGTTTAACTACTTACAAGTGGGAGGATTTATTTTCTCAATGTCTAGTAAATATAAATAAGAGGTGAAAAATCTCTCCTTGGAAAACGGTAAGTAACTGATTAAAGAAACTGAAGATGATGGAAACAGATGAAGAGATATACCATATTCATGGACTGTAAGAATTAATATTTTTAAATGACCATCATATGCAAGAATACCTACAGATTTAGTGTAATATCTATCAAATTACCAAGAGCAATATTCAGAACAAATAATTCTAAAATTTATATGGAAACAAAAGACCCTCAATAGCCAAAACAGTCTTGAGAAAGAAGAAAAAATATGACGGTATCATGCACTCTGATTTCAAACTAAATCACAAAGCTATAGTTAACAAAACAGTATGGCACTGGCACAAACACCAATGCAGAGATCAATAGAACAGGACCCAAAGCCCAGAAATAGGTACAGACTTTCGTGGGCAATAAATCTACAACAAAGTAGGCAAGAATATACAATGAGGAAAGAATAGCCTCTTCAATCAATGGTGCTGGGAACTTTGAGAAAACTGGACAGCTACATGCAAAAGAACCAAATTGGATTTTCTCACTCCGTTAAGAAAAATAAATTAAAAATGGATCAAAAACTGAAATGTAAGACCTGAAACCATACAACTTCTAGAAGTAAACATAGGCGGTGAACTCTTTTGCTTAGGCAAGGGAAACAAATTAAAAATTAAAAAATGGGACTGCATCAATGTTTCTGCACTGCAAAGGAAATGATCAGCCAAAAATTCCAGTTTCAGTTTCTTTAAAGTGGATTCTTAGAAAGAACTCTGAATGCAGACAGTATTTTGATTCTTACCATTTACCAAGTTACATAATTTGGCAAATTACTTCTCGTTGGCAGCCCATTCCTTTCAGCACTTTGAATATGTTATCTCTCTGCCTTGGGTCTCCACCACTGCTGATGAGAAACCACCTGTTCATCTTATTGAGCATCCCTTATGTATGATGAGTCGCTACTCTCTAGTTTCAGTCAAGACTGTTTCTTCACTATTTCATGCAGAAATTTGAGTTTGGCATATGTGGAGTTCACTGAACTTCTTGGATGTGTAGACTAATAATTTTTAGTAAATTTGAGAATTGTTCAGCCATTAGTTTTGCAAATTATTCTCCTTTCTTGAAAGGCCTGGAATCAGCAAGCACCCACAGTCTTGCAGAGGTGCTCTATGGGGCCGTTGAGGCATACCCTCATCTCTGCCTTAGCCTTCCTCTCCTACCTGTGCAGAGTCTTAAGCTCAACCAGTGGTGAGAGCATAAGCCCTTCTTACATCATTCTAAGCACACGCAGAGCCTGGAGTGAATGCTCAGACCTAAGAATTTGCGTATCCCACAAGCTCCCCAGGAAGCTGCTGGAGCTTTTCACACTGTCTGTGGATACCTCATTACCCTGCTTTTGCTTCGAAGCTTCTTGTTTTGCTTAAAAGTTTATTTGTTATCCAATGCTTCAGGCACCATTTAAAGAAAACAATTTCTGACATACACCAGTGGATAGGTAAAGGGATTTTTACACTTGAATATTCCTAGTTGATAACTTTTGAAAGAGTAACTGTTAGGAAACCTTCATTTTGTTAAAAGAAATTTATTTTACCTCGTTTACCAAGTAAAAATGTGTACAACATTTATCACAATGTCAAGGTGATGATAAGATCAAATATATTCCACCTTGGGGAGTCCAATGGAAAAGCACATATAGGTAAAAAGTTTTTAACTGATGACTGGAAGAGAGTAGGTATGCGGATACTTAGAACATAGAATGTGAGGATTGAGCATAAAATAGTGGATTGATACATGACAAAAATGTGCAGTATATGTATACAATATATCATTATATAGTTAGGATAATTTATTACATATTATTATTGAAATTTGGATAAATGTGTTTCTGTATATTAATATACAAATTAAGATAAAATTACAGCAATGTAAACATTAAAAATGTACATTCAAAGACACCAGCTTTGCCTGATTTTGACTATATTTAACTGTCCTTTTAAGCATGAAGAAAATTTATTACAATCAGTTAGTTAACATTATAACAGGAAAAAATAATTTCTTTATACAGAACACACAGAACAACTGATTTTCAATAGTCAATTAAAAGTAAAATATCTTCTAATAATGGCATTTATCAGTATTTTGTGTCTAATTCAAAGAAAAAATCGAACATTAAGTAATAACATGAAATAGATATATGTATGTAATTTCAAATATTTTAGCTAATAATACTATTTTTAGAGGTATTTGCTTTTTAGTTGTTTTTGAAGAAGGAAAAGAATAGCTTCTATACATATTCAACTAATAGAAATCATACCAAAACAAAAATATACTTAAAATTTTGGACCAGTTGAGAAACTACAAGTTTTCAAAAACAGGAAATCAGGATTATATAACATTTTAATGTGATCTACACTTGGAAAACATAGTTAAACAAACCGTATATCTGTACAGGAAATACTCCAGCATAAAGTTGTAATACATTGTGGTGAAAGCTTACATCTGCAGATATTTCTCCTGCAATGCCCCACTGTTACTGTGGCTTACTGCATTGCATCAAGACTGCCTTTCTGTTTGGAAGACCCTCTCAGTACAAACAAGACTCTAAGTTCAGATTTTATTTTCCCTTGGTATTAGAATATGGGAATTTAAGTGTCCTGGGAAATACTGTTTTAGCCTTTAAAATTAAATGTATCACATTGTTTATTTAGGATCTATGTTTGAGTATGTTTTTCAAAATCTTAACATATGACCCAGTTATCTTACAAATTTCTCGAGCTACAAATTTTCAGAAAAATCCAGGTGTGTAATATGATATCTTTCAAGATACTATTTCACAAAAAGACAAATAATATATCAATATTAAGAAATTCTTAGTCAAAAAACACTTACAGCAGGGGCAAATGTTCTAATTTATGGTTTCTTCTAAAGAGAATACAAACTCGAATTCAAAAGTGTGCTTTACTCTCAGCCCTTCCTAGTCAGTATTTTACTCATTTGTTTGGAATAGTCAGATGTAGACTGTACACTGTAAAGAACGCTAACTAGGAATCAGGGAAGCTTAAATCAAATGTCCAATTAGTTGCACACTAGTTTTTAACTTGAGTGGATTCAAAGACTCAATGTGTGCCTCACACTTCTTACCATAAAAACAAATCGGATGATGGAATAAGAAAACTCAAGCTCTTTAAAACTTTAAAGTGATAAAGATATATATATATATATATATATATATATTATACATATAATACATACACACTCACAAACACTTATATATAGTTTATACACACACACACACACACACACACACACACACACAGATATATTAGCTATGGAAAACACAGATCGACTCTCTCTCTTCAAACAAAGTGGAAGGCATGATTACCTCCTTTTCAAAAGAATTAGTTTCCCCGAATTTGGGGTTCTTTTCTTAGAGTGTATCTCACTGTGTGTTTAATTATCACCTGGCTCTGTTCCTGTTACTCGAAGGGAACCGAGGCTTGGGGAAATGGCACATGTGCAGACACTCTGTTGTCGGTAATACTCTGTCTTTCTTCTCTGATCCAGCATTCCCCTATTCTCTACCAGTGTCCATGACACTGTTGCAGGCTTAGCTGTTCACTTGCAAATTGGGTAAACACTTCACAATTTTTGACACCTACACTTTATTTAGCATATATTTTACTATGTATCACATATATACAACACATACATCAGTGTATATGTAAAAGTGAGATTAATTAGCCCAGCAACTATACTTTATTTGTTCACCAAGTATTTATTGTTTCTAGGGTAAGGGCAAGGTCAGGATACAGCAGTCAACAAGGGAGAAACACGTGGTTCGTGACTTAATGGAACTGACAAATAACGAACACAGAGTTAAGTACCTGACGTTGCCAGACACGACTTAAATTGTGTTAAAACAATTGTTTAACACAAGTATTCCGCATATTTCTAGTAAATTGGAATCCATCTTTAGAGTCCAAATTAATGTGGTTTAACTACTTACAAGTGGGAGGATTTATTTTCTCAATGTCTAGTAAATATAAATAAGAGGTGAAAAATCTCTCCTTGGAAAACGGTAAGTAACTGATTAAAGAAACTGAAGATGATGGAAACAGATGAAGAGATATACCATATTCATGGACTGTAAGAATTAATATTTTTAAATGACCATCATATGCAAGAATACCTACAGATTTAGTGTAATATCTATCAAATTACCAAGAGCAATATTCAGAACAAATAATTCTAAAATTTATATGGAAACAAAAGACCCTCAATAGCCAAAACAGTCTTGAGAAAGAAGAAAAAATATGACGGTATCATGCACTCTGATTTCAAACTAAATCACAAAGCTATAGTTAACAAAACAGTATGGCACTGGCACAAACACCAATGCAGAGATCAATAGAACAGGACCCAAAGCCCAGAAATAGGTACAGACTTTCGTGGGCAATAAATCTACAACAAAGTAGGCAAGAATATACAATGAGGAAAGAATAGCCTCTTCAATCAATGGTGCTGGGAACTTTGAGAAAACTGGACAGCTACATGCAAAAGAACCAAATTGGATTTTCTCACTCCGTTAAGAAAAATAAATTAAAAATGGATCAAAAACTGAAATGTAAGACCTGAAACCATACAACTTCTAGAAGTAAACATAGGCGGTGAACTCTTTTGCTTAGGCAAGGGAAACAAATTAAAAATTAAAAAATGGGACTGCATCAATGTTTCTGCACTGCAAAGGAAATGATCAGCCAAAAATTCCAGTTTCAGTTTCTTTAAAGTGGATTCTTAGAAAGAACTCTGAATGCAGACAGTATTTTGATTCTTACCATTTACCAAGTTACATAATTTGGCAAATTACTTCTCGTTGGCAGCCCATTCCTTTCAGCACTTTGAATATGTTATCTCTCTGCCTTGGGTCTCCACCACTGCTGATGAGAAACCACCTGTTCATCTTATTGAGCATCCCTTATGTATGATGAGTCGCTACTCTCTAGTTTCAGTCAAGACTGTTTCTTCACTATTTCATGCAGAAATTTGAGTTTGGCATATGTGGAGTTCACTGAACTTCTTGGATGTGTAGACTAATAATTTTTAGTAAATTTGAGAATTGTTCAGCCATTAGTTTTGCAAATTATTCTCCTTTCTTGAAAGGCCTGGAATCAGCAAGCACCCACAGTCTTGCAGAGGTGCTCTATGGGGCCGTTGAGGCATACCCTCATCTCTGCCTTAGCCTTCCTCTCCTACCTGTGCAGAGTCTTAAGCTCAACCAGTGGTGAGAGCATAAGCCCTTCTTACATCATTCTAAGCACACGCAGAGCCTGGAGTGAATGCTCAGACCTAAGAATTTGCGTATCCCACAAGCTCCCCAGGAAGCTGCTGGAGCTTTTCACACTGTCTGTGGATACCTCATTACCCTGCTTTTGCTTCGAAGCTTCTTGTTTTGCTTAAAAGTTTATTTGTTATCCAATGCTTCAGGCACCATTTAAAGAAAACAATTTCTGACATACACCAGTGGATAGGTAAAGGGATTTTTACACTTGAATATTCCTAGTTGATAACTTTTGAAAGAGTAACTGTTAGGAAACCTTCATTTTGTTAAAAGAAATTTATTTTACCTCGTTTACCAAGTAAAAATGTGTACAACATTTATCACAATGTCAAGGTGATGATAAGATCAAATATATTCCACCTTGGGGAGTCCAATGGAAAAGCACATATAGGTAAAAAGTTTTTAACTGATGACTGGAAGAGAGTAGGTATGCGGATACTTAGAACATAGAATGTGAGGATTGAGCATAAAATAGTGGATTGATACATGACAAAAATGTGCAGTATATGTATACAATATATCATTATATAGTTAGGATAATTTATTACATATTATTATTGAAATTTGGATAAATGTGTTTCTGTATATTAATATACAAATTAAGATAAAATTACAGCAATGTAAACATTAAAAATGTACATTCAAAGACACCAGCTTTGCCTGATTTTGACTATATTTAACTGTCCTTTTAAGCATGAAGAAAATTTATTACAATCAGTTAGTTAACATTATAACAGGAAAAAATAATTTCTTTATACAGAACACACAGAACAACTGATTTTCAATAGTCAATTAAAAGTAAAATATCTTCTAATAATGGCATTTATCAGTATTTTGTGTCTAATTCAAAGAAAAAATCGAACATTAAGTAATAACATGAAATAGATATATGTATGTAATTTCAAATATTTTAGCTAATAATACTATTTTTAGAGGTATTTGCTTTTTAGTTGTTTTTGAAGAAGGAAAAGAATAGCTTCTATACATATTCAACTAATAGAAATCATACCAAAACAAAAATATACTTAAAATTTTGGACCAGTTGAGAAACTACAAGTTTTCAAAAACAGGAAATCAGGATTATATAACATTTTAATGTGATCTACACTTGGAAAACATAGTTAAACAAACCGTATATCTGTACAGGAAATACTCCAGCATAAAGTTGTAATACATTGTGGTGAAAGCTTACATCTGCAGATATTTCTCCTGCAATGCCCCACTGTTACTGTGGCTTACTGCATTGCATCAAGACTGCCTTTCTGTTTGGAAGACCCTCTCAGTACAAACAAGACTCTAAGTTCAGATTTTATTTTCCCTTGGTATTAGAATATGGGAATTTAAGTGTCCTGGGAAATACTGTTTTAGCCTTTAAAATTAAATGTATCACATTGTTTATTTAGGATCTATGTTTGAGTATGTTTTTCAAAATCTTAACATATGACCCAGTTATCTTACAAATTTCTCGAGCTACAAATTTTCAGAAAAATCCAGGTGTGTAATATGATATCTTTCAAGATACTATTTCACAAAAAGACAAATAATATATCAATATTAAGAAATTCTTAGTCAAAAAACACTTACAGCAGGGGCAAATGTTCTAATTTATGGTTTCTTCTAAAGAGAATACAAACTCGAATTCAAAAGTGTGCTTTACTCTCAGCCCTTCCTAGTCAGTATTTTACTCATTTGTTTGGAATAGTCAGATGTAGACTGTACACTGTAAAGAACGCTAACTAGGAATCAGGGAAGCTTAAATCAAATGTCCAATTAGTTGCACACTAGTTTTTAACTTGAGTGGATTCAAAGACTCAATGTGTGCCTCACACTTCTTACCATAAAAACAAATCGGATGATGGAATAAGAAAACTCAAGCTCTTTAAAACTTTAAAGTGATAAAGATATATATATATATATATATATATATATTATACATATAATACATACACACTCACAAACACTTATATATAGTTTATACACACACACACACACACACACACACACACACACAGATATATTAGCTATGGAAAACACAGATCGACTCTCTCTCTTCAAACAAAGTGGAAGGCATGATTACCTCCTTTTCAAAAGAATTAGTTTCCCCGAATTTGGGGTTCTTTTCTTAGAGTGTATCTCACTGTGTGTTTAATTATCACCTGGCTCTGTTCCTGTTACTCGAAGGGAACCGAGGCTTGGGGAAATGGCACATGTGCAGACACTCTGTTGTCGGTAATACTCTGTCTTTCTTCTCTGATCCAGCATTCCCCTATTCTCTACCAGTGTCCATGACACTGTTGCAGGCTTAGCTGTTCACTTGCAAATTGGGTAAACACTTCACAATTTTTGACACCTACACTTTATTTAGCATATATTTTACTATGTATCACATATATACAACACATACATCAGTGTATATGTAAAAGTGAGATTAATTAGCCCAGCAACTATACTTTATTTGTTCACCAAGTATTTATTGTTTCTAGGGTAAGGGCAAGGTCAGGATACAGCAGTCAACAAGGGAGAAACACGTGGTTCGTGACTTAATGGAACTGACAAATAACGAACACAGAGTTAAGTACCTGACGTTGCCAGACACGACTTAAATTGTGTTAAAACAATTGTTTAACACAAGTATTCCGCATATTTCAAGTAAATTGAAATCCATCTTTAGAGTCCAAATTAATGTGGTTTAACTACTTACAAGTGGGAGGATTTATTTTCTCAATGTCTAGTAAATATAAATAAGAGGTGAAAAATCTCTCCTTGGAAAACGGTAAGTAACTGATTAAAGAAACTGAAGATGATGGAAACAGATGAAGAGATATACCATATTCATGGACTGTAAGAATTAATAATTTTAAATGACCAACATATGCAAGAATACCTTCAGATTTAGTGTAATATCTATCAAATTACCAAGAGCAATATTCAGAACAAATAATTCTAAAATTTATATGGAAACAAAAGACCCTCAATAGCCAAAACAGTCTTGAGAAAGAAGAAAAAATATGACGGTATCATGCACTCAGATTTCAAACTAAATCACAAAGCTATAGTTAACAAAACAGTATGGCACTGGCACAAACACCAATGCAGAGATCAATAGAACAGGACCCAAAGCCCAGAAATAGGTACAGACTTTCGTGGGCAATAAATCTACAACAAAGTAGGCAAGCATATACAATGAGGAAAGAATAGCCTCTTCAATCAATGGTGCTGGGAACTTTGAGAAAACTGGACAGCTACATGCAAAAGAACCAAA
Organism: Camelus bactrianus; assembly: GCF_048773025.1. Classification (NCBI taxonomy): domain Eukaryota; kingdom Metazoa; phylum Chordata; class Mammalia; order Artiodactyla; family Camelidae; genus Camelus; species Camelus bactrianus. The sequence goes on along the minus strand of NC_133571.1, from coordinate 2,921,144 downwards.
TTGGATTTTCTCACTCCGTTAAGAAAAATAAATTAAAAATGGATCAAAAACTGAAATGTAAGACCTGAAACCATACAACTTCTAGAAATAAACATAGGCGGTGAACTCTTTTGCTTAGGCAAGGGAAACAAATTAAAAATTAAAAAATGGGACTGCATCAATGTTTCTGCACTGCAAAGGAAATGATCAGCCAAAAATTCCAGTTTCAGTTTCTTTAAAGTGGATTCTTAGAAAGAACTCTGAATGCAGACAGTATTTTGATTCTTACCATTTACCAAGTTACATAATTTGGCAAATTACTTCTCGTTGGCAGCCCATTCCTTTCAGCACTTTGAATATGTTATCTCTCTGCCTTGGGTCTCCACCACTGCTGATGAGAAACCACCTGTTCATCTTATTGAGCATCCCTTATGTATGATGAGTCGCTACTCTCTAGTTTCAGTCAAGACTGTTTCTTCACTATTTCATGCAGAAAATTGAGTTTGGCGTATGTGGAGTTCACTGAACTTCTTGGATGTGTAGACTAATAATTTTTAGTAAATTTGAGAATTGTTCAGCCATTAGTTTTGCAAATTATTCTCCTTTCTTGAAAGGCCTGGAATCAGCAAGCACCCACAGTCTTGCAGAGGTGCTCTATGGGGCCGTTGAGGCATACCCTCATCTCTGCCTTAGCCTTCCTCTCCTACCTGTGCAGAGTCTTAAGGTCAACCAGTGGTGAGAGCATAAGCCCTTCTTACATCATTCTAAGCACACGCAGAGCCTGGAGTGAATGCTCAGACCTAAGAATTTGCGTATCCCACAAGCTCCCCAGGAAGCTGCTGGAGCTTTTCACACTGTCTGTGGATACCTCATTACCCTGCTTTTCCTTCGAAGCTTCTTGTTTTGCTTAAAAATTTATTTGTTATCCAATGCTTCAGGCACCATTTAAAGAAAACAATTTCTGACATACACCAGTGGATAGGTAAAGGGATTTTTACAATTGAATATTCCTAGTTGATAACTTTTGATAGAGTATCTGTTATGAAACCTTCATTTTGTTAAAAGTAATTTATTTTACCTCGATTATGAAGTAAAAATGTGTACAACATTTATCACAATGTCAAGGTGATGATAAGATCAAATATATTACACCTTGGGGAATCCAATGGAAAAGCAAGATATAGGTAAAAAGTTTTTAATTGATGACTGGAAGACAGTAGGTATGCGGATACTTAGAACATAGAATGTGAGGATTGAGCATAAAATAGTGGATTAATACATGACAAAATGTGCAGTATATGTATACAATATATCATTATATATTTAGGATAATTTATTACATATTATTATTGAAATTTGGATAAATGTGTATCTGTATATTAATATACAAATTAAGATAAAATTACAGCAATGTAAACATTAAAAATGTACATTCAAAAACACCAGCTTTGCCTTAAGAAATAAAGAATGCTGTATTCCACTTATGATTGTGACTGCACTTAACTGTCCTTTTAAGCATGAAGAAAATTTATTACAATCAGTTATTTATCATTATAATAGGAAAAAACAAATTCTTTACACAGAACATACAGAACAACTGATTTTCAATAGTCAATTAAAAGTAAAATATCTTCTAATAATGGCATTTATCAGTATTTTGTGTCTAATTCAAAGAAAAAATCGAACATTAAGTAATAACATGAAATAGAGATATGTATGTAATTTCAAATATTTTAGCTAATAATATTATTTTTACAGGTATTTGCTTTTTAGTTTTTTTTGAAGTAGGAAAAGAATAGCTTCTATACATATTCAACTAATAGAAATCATACCAAAACAAAAAATACTTAAAATTTTGGAACCAGTTGAGAAAATACAAGTTTTCAAAAACAGGAAATCAGGATTATATAACATTTTAATGTGATCTACTCTTGAAAAACATAGTTAAACAAATCGTATATCTGTACAGGAAATACTCCAGCATAAAGTTGTAATACATTGTGGTGAAGGCTTACATCTGCAGATTTTTCTCCTGCAATGCCCCACTGTTACTGTGGCTTACTGCATTGCATCAAGACTGCCTTTCTGTTTGGAAGACCCTCTCAGTACAAACAAGACTCTAAGTTCAGATTTTATTTTCCCTTGGTATTAGAATATGGGAATTTAAGAGTCCTGGGAAATACTGTTTTAGCCTTTAAAAGTAAATGTATCACATTCTTTAATTAGGATCTATGTTTGAGCATGTTTTTCAAAATCTTAACATATGACCCAGTTATCTTACAAATTTCTCGAGCTACAAATTTTCAGGAAAATCCAGGTGTGTAATATGAGGTCTTTCAAGATACTATTTCACAAAAAGACAAATAATATATCAATATTTAGAACTTCTTAGTCAAAAAACACTTACAGCAGGGGCAAATGGACTAATTTATGGTTTCTTTTAAAGAGAATAAAAACTCGAATTCAAAAGTGTGCTCTACTCTCAGCCCTTCCTAGTCAGTATTTTACTCATCTGTATGGAATAGTCAGATGTAGACTGTACACTGTAAAGAACGCTAACTAGGAATCAGGGAAGCATAAATCAAATGTCCAATTAGTTGCACACTAATTTTTAACTTCAGTGGATTCAAAGACTCAATGTGTGCCTCACTCTTCTTACCAAAAAAACAAATCAGATGATGGAATAAGAAAACTAAAGCTCTTTAAAACTTTAAAGTGGTAAATATATATATTATACTTATAATACATACACACTCACAATCACATATATATATATTATACACACACACACACACACACACACACACACACACACACAGATATATTAGCTATGGAAAACACAGATCGACTCTCTCTACAAACAAAGTGGAAGGCATGTTTACCTCCATTTCAAAAGATTCAGGTTCCCCAAATTTGGGGTTCTTTTCTTAGAGTGTATCTCACTGTGTGTTTAAGTGTCACCTGGCTCTGTTCCTGTTACTCGAAGGGAACCGAGGCTTGGGGAATTGGCACATGTGCAGACACTCTGTTGTTGGTAATACTCTGTCTTTTTTCTCTGATCCAGCATTCCCCTATTTTCTAACAGTGTCCATGACACTGTAGCAGGCTAAGCTGTTCACTTGCAAATTGGGTAAACACTTCACAATTTTTGACACCTACACTTTATTTAGCATATATTTTACTACGTATCACAAATATACAACATATACATCAGTGTATATGTAAAAGTGAGATTAATTAGCTCAGCAACTATACTTTATTTGTTCAGAAGTATTTTATTGTTTCTAGGGTAAGGGCAAGGTCAGGATACAGCAGTCAACAAGGGAGAAACACGTGGTTCGTGAATTAATGGAAGTGACAAATAACGAACACAGAGTTAAGTACCTAACGTTGCCAGACACGACTTAAATTGTGTTAAAACAATTGTTTAACACAACTATTCCGCATACTTCTAGTAAATTGGAATCCATCTTTAGAGTCCAAATTAATGTGGTTTAACTACTTACAAGTGGGAGGATTTATTTTCTCAATGTCTAGTAAATATAAATAAGAGGTGAAAAATCTCTCCTTGGAAAACGGTAAGTAACTGATTAAAGAAACTGAAGATGATGGAAACAGATGAAGAGATATACCATATTCATGGACTGTAAGAATTAATATTTTTAAATGACCATCATATGCAAGAATACCTACAGATTTAGTGTAATATCTATCAAATTACCAAGAGCAATATTCAGAACAAATAATTCTAAAATTTATATGGAAACAAAAGACCCTCAATAGCCAAAACAGTCTTGAGAAAGAAGAAAAAATATGACGGTATCATGCACTCTGATTTCAAACTAAATCACAAAGCTATAGTTAACAAAACAGTATGGCACTGGCACATACACCAATGCAGAGATCAATAGAACAGTACCCAAAGCCCAGAAATAGGTACAGACTTTCGTGGGCAATAAATCTACAACAAAGTAGGCAAGCATATACAATGAGGAAAGAATAGCCTCTTCAATCAATGGTGCTGGGAACTTTGAGAAAACTGGACAGCTACATGCAAAAGAACCAAATTGGATTTTCTCACTCCATTAAGAAAAATAAATTAAAAATGGATCAAAAACTGAAATGTAAGACCTGAAACCATACAACTTCTAGAAGTAAACATAGGCGGTGAACTCTTTTGCTTAGGCAAGGGAAACAAATTAAAAATTAAAAAATGGGACTGCATCAATGTTTCTGCACTGCAAAGGAAATGATCAGCCAAAAATTCCAGTTTCAGTTTCTTTAAAGTGGATTCTTAGAAGGAACTCTGAATGCAGACAGTATTTTGATTCTTACCATTTACCAAGTTACATAATTTGGCAAATTACTTCTCGTTGGCAGCCCATTCCTTTCAGCACTTTGAATATGTTATCTCTCTGTCTTGGGTCTCCACCACTGCTGATGAGAAACCACCTGTTCATCTTATTGAGCATCCCTTATGTATGATGAGTCGCTACTCTCTAGTTTCAGTCAAGACTGTTTCTTCACTATTTCATGCAGAAATTTGAGTTTGGCATATGTGGAGTTCACTGAACTTCTTGGATGTGTAGACTAATACTTTTTAGTAAATTTGAGAATTGTTCAGCCATTAGTTTTGCAAATTATTCTCCTTTCTTGAAAGGCCTGGAATCAGCAAGCACCCACAGTCTTGCAGAGGTGCTCTATGTGGCCGTTGAGGCATACCCTCATCTCTGCCTTAGCCTTCCTCTCCTACCTGTGCAGAGTCTTAAGGTCAACCAGTGGTGAGAGCATAAGCCCTTCTTACATCATTCTAAGCACACGCAGAGCCTGGAGTGAATGCTCAGACCTAAGAATTTGCGTATCCCACAAGCTCCCCAGGAAGCTGCTGGAGCTTTTCACACTGTCTGTGGATACCTCATTACCCTGCTTTTGCTTCGAAGCTTCTTGTTTTGCTTAAAAGTTTATTTGTTATCCAATGCTTCAGGCACCATTTAAAGAAAACAATTTCTGACATACACCAGTGGATAGGTAAAGGGATTTTTACACTTGAATATTCCTAGTTGATAACTTTTGAAAGAGTAACTGTTAGGAAACCTTCATTTTGTTAAAAGAAATTTATTTTACCTCGTTTACCAAGTAAAAATGTGTACAACATTTATCACAATGTCAAGGTGATGATAAGATCAAATATATTCCACCTTGAGGAGTCCAATGGAAAAGCACATATAGGTAAAAAGTTTTTAACTGATGACTGGAAAAGAGTAGGTATGCGGATACTTAGAACATAGAATGTGAGGATTGAGCATAAAATAGTGGATTGATACATGACAAAAATGTGCAGTATATGTATACAATATATCATTATATAGTTAGGATAATTTATTACATATTATTATTGAAATTTGGATAAATGTGTATCTGTATATTAATATACAAATTAAGATAAAATTACAGCAATGTAAACATTAAAAATGTACATTCAAAGACACCAGCTTTGCCTGATTGTGACTGCATTTAACTGTCCTTTTAATCATGAAGAAAATTTATTACAATCAGTTATTTAACATTATAACAGGAAAAAAGAAATTCTTTATACAGAACACACAGAACAACTGATTTTCAATAGTCAATTAAAAGTAAAATATCTTCTAATAATGGCATTTATCAGTATTTAGTGTCTAATTCAAAGAAAAAATCGAACATTAAGTAATAACTTGAAATAGAGATATGTATGTAATTTCAAACATTTTAGCTAATAATACTATTTTTATAGGTATTTGCTTTTTTGTTGTTTTTGAAGAAGGAAAAGAATTGCTTCTATACATATTCAACTTATAGAAATCATACCAAAACAAAAAAATTACTAAAAATTTTGGAACCAGTTGAGAAACAACAAGTTTTCAAAAACAGGAAATCAGGATTATATAACATTTTAATGTGATCTACTCTTGGAAAACATAGGTAAACAAACCGTATATCTGTACAGGAAATACTCCAGCATAAAGTTGTAATACATTGTGGTGAAGGCTTACATCTGCAGATTTTTCTCCTGCAATGCCCCACTGTTACTGTGGCTTACTGTATTGCATCAAGACTGCCTTTCTGTTTGGAAGACCCTCTCAGTACAAACAAGACTCTAAGTTCACATTTTATTTTCCCTTGGTATTAGAATATGGGAATTTATGAGTCCTGGGAAATACTGTTTTAGCTTTTAAAAGTAAATGTATCACATTCTTTAATTAGGATCTATGTTCGAGTATTTTTTTCAAAATCTTAACATATGACCCACTTATCTTACAACTTTCTCGAGCTACAAATTTTCAGGAAAATCCAGGTGTGTAATATGATGTCTTTCAAGATACTATTTCACCAAAAGACAAATAATATATCAATATTAAGAACTTCTTAGTCAAAAAACACTTACAGCAGGGGCAAATGGACTAATTTATGGTTTCTTTTAAAGAGAATACAAACTCGAATTCAAAAGTGTGCTCTACTCTCAGCCCTTCCTAGTCAGTATTTTACTCATCTGTACGGAATACTCAGATGTAGACTGTACACGGTAAAGAATGCTATCTAGGTATCAGGGAAGCTTAAATCTAATGTCCAATTAGTTGCACACTAATTTTAACTTGAGTGGATTCAGACTCAATGTGTGCCTCACTCTTCTTACCATAAAAACAAATCAGATGATGGAATAAGAAAACTCAAGCTCTTTAAAACTTTAAAGTGGTAAATATATATATATATATATATATATATTATACATATAATACATACACACTCACAAACACATATATATATATTATACACACACACACACACACACACACACACACACACACACACACACACACACAGATATATTAGCTATGGAAAACACAGATCGACTCTCTCTACAAACAAATTGGCAGGCATGTTTACCTCCTTTTCAAAAGATCCAGGTTCCCCAAATTTGGGGTTCTTTTCTTAGAGTGTATCTCACTGTGTGTTTAAGTGTCACCTGGCTCTGTTCCTGTTACTCAAAGGGAACGGAGGCTTGGGGAAATGGCACATTTGCAGACACTCTGTTGTCGGTAATACTCTGTCTTTCTTCTCTGATCCAGCATTCCCCTATTTTCTACCAGTGTCCATGACACTGTAGCAGGCTAAGCTGTTCACTTGCAAATTGGGTAAACACTTCACAATTTTTGACACCTACACTTTATTTAGCATATATTTTACTACGTATCACAAATATACAACATATACATCAGTGTATATGTAAAAGTGAGATTAATTAGCTCAGCAACTATACTTTATTTGTTCAGAAATATTTTATTGTTTCTAGGGTAAGGGCAAGGTCAGGATACAGCAGTCAACAAGGGAGAAACACGTGGTTCGTGACTTAATGGAACTGACAAATAACGAACACAGAGTTAAGTACCTGACGTTGCCAGACACGACTTAAATTGTGTTAAAACAATTGTTTAACACAACTATTCCGCATATTTCTAGTAAATTGGAATCCATCTTTAGAGTCCAAATTAATGTGGTTTAACTACTTACAAGTGGGAGGATTTATTTTCTCAATGTCTAGTAAATATAAATAAGAGGTGAAAAATCTCTCCTTGGAAAACGGTAAGTAACTGATTAAAGAAACTGAAGATGATGGAAACAGATGAAGAGATATACCATATTCATGGACTGTAAGAATTAATATTTTTAAATGACCATCATATGCAAGAATACCTACAGATTTAGTGTAATATCTATCAAATTACCAAGAGCAATATTCAGAACAAATAATTCTAAAATTTATATGGAAACAAAAGACCCTCAATAGCCAAAACAGTCTTGAGAAAGAAGAAAAAATATGACGGTATCATGCACTCTGATTTCAAACTAAATCACAAAGCTATAGTTAACAAAACAGTATGGCACTGGCACATACACCAATGCAGAGATCAATAGAACAGTACCCAAAGCCCAGAAATAGGTACAGACTTTCGTGGGCAATAAATCTACAACAAAGTAGGCAAGCATATACAATGAGGAAAGAATAGCCTCTTCAATCAATGGTGCTGGGAACTTTGAGAAAACTGGACAGCTACATGCAAAAGAACCAAATTGGATTTTCTCACTCCGTTAAGAAAAATAAATTAAAAATGGATCAAAAACTGAAATGTAAGACCTGAAACCATACAACTTCTAGAAGTAAACATAGGCGGTGAACTCTTTTGCTTAGGCAAGGGAAACAAATTAAAAATTAAAAAATGGGACTGCATCAATGTTTCTGCACTGCAAAGGAAATGATCAGCCAAAAATTCCAGTTTCAGTTTCTTTAAAGTGGATTCTTAGAAAGAACTCTGAATGCAGACAGTATTTTGATTCTTACCATTTACCAAGTTACATAATTTGGCAAATTACTTCTCGTTGGCAGCCCATTCCTTTCAGCACTTTGAATATGTTATCTCTCTGCCTTGGGTCTCCACCACTGCTGATGAGAAACCACCTGTTCATCTTATTGAGCATCCCTTATGTATGATGAGTCGCTACTCTCTAGTTTCAGTCAAGACTGTTTCTTCACTATTTCATGCAGAAATTTGAGTTTGGCGTATGTGGAGTTCACTGAACTTCTTGGATGTGTAGACTAATACTTTTTAGTAAATTTGAGAATTGTTCAGCCATTAGTTTTGCAAATTATTCTCCTTTCTTGAAAGGCCTGGAATCAGCAAGCACCCACAGTCTTGCAGAGGTGCTCTATGTGGCCGTTGAGGCATACCCTCATCTCTGCCTTAGCCTTCCTCTCCTACCTGTGCAGAGTCTTAAGGTCAACCAGTGGTGAGAGCATAAGCCCTTCTTACATCATTCTAAGCACACGCAGAGCCTGGAGTGAATGCTCAGACCTAAGAATTTGCGTATCCCACAAGCTCCCCAGGAAGCTGCTGGAGCTTTTCACACTGTCTGTGGATACCTCATTACCCTGCTTTTGCTTCGAAGCTTCTTGTTTTGCTTAAAAGTTTATTTGTTATCCAATGCTTCAGGCACCATTTAAAGAAAACAATTTCTGACATACACCAGTGGATAGGTAAAGGGATTTTTACACTTGAATATTCCTAGTTGATAACTTTTGAAAGAGTAACTGTTAGGAAACCTTCATTTTGTTAAAAGAAATTTATTTTACCTCGTTTACCAAGTAAAAATGTGTACAACATTTATCACAATGTCAAGGTGATGATAAGATCAAATATATTCCACCTTGAGGAGTCCAATGGAAAAGCACATATAGGTAAAAAGTTTTTAACTGATGACTGGAAAAGAGTAGGTATGCGGATACTTAGAACATAGAATGTGAGGATTGAGCATAAAATAGTGGATTGATACATGACAAAAATGTGCAGTATATGTATACAATATATCATTATATAGTTAGGATAATTTATTACATATTATTATTGAAATTTGGATAAATGTGTATCTGTATATTAATATACAAATTAAGATAAAATTACAGCAATGTAAACATTAAAAATGTACATTCAAAGACACCAGCTTTGCCTGATTGTGACTGCATTTAACTGTCCTTTTAATCATGAAGAAAATTTATTACAATCAGTTATTTAACATTATAACAGGAAAAAAGAAATTCTTTATACAGAACACACAGAACAACTGATTTTCAATAGTCAATTAAAAGTAAAATATCTTCTAATAATGGCATTTATCAGTATTTAGTGTCTAATTCAAAGAAAAAATCGAACATTAAGTAATAACTTGAAATAGAGATATGTATGTAATTTCAAACATTTTAGCTAATAATACTATTTTTATAGGTATTTGCTTTTTTGTTGTTTTTGAAGAAGGAAAAGAATTGCTTCTATACATATTCAACTTATAGAAATCATACCAAAACAAAAAAATTACTAAAAATTTTGGAACCAGTTGAGAAACAACAAGTTTTCAAAAACAGGAAATCAGGATTATATAACATTTTAATGTGATCTACTCTTGGAAAACATAGGTAAACAAACCGTATATCTGTACAGGAAATACTCCAGCATAAAGTTGTAATACATTGTGGTGAAGGCTTACATCTGCAGATTTTTCTCCTGCAATGCCCCACTGTTACTGTGGCTTACTGTATTGCATCAAGACTGCCTTTCTGTTTGGAAGACCCTCTCAGTACAAACAAGACTCTAAGTTCACATTTTATTTTCCCTTGGTATTAGAATATGGGAATTTATGAGTCCTGGGAAATACTGTTTTAGCTTTTAAAAGTAAATGTATCACATTCTTTAATTAGGATCTATGTTCGAGTATGTTTTTCAAAATCTTAACATATGACCCAGTTATCTTACAACTTTCTCGAGCTACAAATTTTCAGGAAAATCCAGGTGTGTAATATGATGTCTTTCAAGATACTATTTCACCAAAAGACAAATAATATATCAATATTAAGAACTTCTTAGTCAAAAAACACTTACAGCAGGGGCAAATGATCTAATTTATGGTTTCTTTTAAAGAGAATACAAACTCGAATTCAAAAGTGTGCTTTACTCTCAGCCCTTCCTAATCAGTATTTTACTCATCTGTATGGAATAGTCAGATGTAGACTATACAATGTAAAGAACGCTAACTAAGTATCAGGGAAGCTTAAATCTAATGTCCAATTAGTTGCACACTAATTTTTAACTTGAGTGGATTCAAAGACTCAATGTGTGCCTCACTCTTCTTACCAAAAAAACAAATCAGATGATGGAATAAGAAAACTAAAGCTCTTTAAAACTTTAAAGTGATAAAGATATATATATATATATATATATATATATATATATATATATATATTATACATATAATACACACTCACAAACACATATATATATATTATATACACATACACACACAAACACACAAATATGTTAGCTATGGAAAACACAGATCGACTCTCTCTACAAACAAAGTGGCAGGCATGTTTACCTCCTTTTCAAAAGATTCAGGTTCCCCAAATTTGGGGTTCTTTTCTTAGTGTGTATCTCACTGTGTGTTTAAGTGTCACCTGGCTCTGTTCCTGTTACTCGAAGGGAACCGAGGCTTGGGGAATTGGCACATGTGCAGACACTCTGTTGTCGGTAATACTCTGTCTTACTTCTCTGATCCAGCATTCCCCTATTTTCTACCAGTGTCCATGACACTGTAGCAGGCTAAGCTGTTCACTTGCAAACTGGGTAAACATTTCACAATTTTTGACACCTACACTTTATTTAGCATATATTTTACTATGTATCACATATATACAACACATACATCAGTGTATATGTAAAAGTGAGATTAATTAGCCCAGCAACTATACTTTATTTGTTCACCAAATATTTATTGTTTCTAGGGTAAGGGCAAGGTCAGGATACAGCAGTCAACAAGGGAGAAACACGTGGTTCGTGACTTAATGGAACTGACAAATAACGAACACAGAGTTAGGTACCTGTCGTTGCCAGACACGACTTAAATTGTGTTAAAACAATTGTTTAACACAAGTATTCCGCATATTTCTAGTAAATTGGAATCCATCTTTAGAGTCCAAATTAATGTGGTTTAACTACTTACAAGTGGGAGGATTTATTTTCTCAATGTCTAGTAAATATAAATAAGAGGTGAAAAATCTCTCCTTGGAAAACGGGAAGTAACTGATTAAAGAAACTGAAGATGATGGAAACAGATGAAGAGATATACCATATTCATGGACTGTAAGAATTAATAATTTTAAATGACCATCATATGCAAGAATACCTACAGATTTAGTGTAATATCTATCAAATTACCAAGAGCAATATTCAGAACAAATAATTCTAAAATTTATATGGAAACAAAAGACCCTCAATAGCCAAAACAGTCTTGAGAAAGAAGAAAAAATATGACGGTATCATGCACTCAGATTTCAAACTAAATCACAAAGCTATAGTTAACAAAACAGTATGGCACTGGCACAAACACCAATGCAGAGATCAATAGAACAGTACCCAAAGCCCAGAAATAGGTACAGACTTTCGTGGGCAATAAATCTACAACAAAGTAGGCAAGCATATACAATGAGGAAAGAATAGCCTCTTCAATCAATGGTGCTGGGAACTTTGAGAAAACTGGGCAGCTACATGCAAAAGAACCAAATTGGATTTTCTCACTCCGTTAAGAAAAATAAATTAAAAATGGATCAAAAACTGAAATGTAAGACCTGAAACCATACAACTTTTAGAAGTAAACATAGGCGGTGAACACTTTTGCTTAGGCAAAGGAAACAAATTAAAAATTAAAAAATGGGACTGCATCAATGTTTCTGCACTGCAAAGGAAATGATCAGCCAAAAATTCCAGTTTCAGTTTCTTTAAAGTGGATTCTTAGAAAGAACTCTGAATGCAGACAGTATTTTGATTCTTACCATTTACCAAGTTACATAATTTGGCAAATTACTTCTCGTTGGCAGCCCATTCCTTTCAGCACTTTGAATATGTTATCTCTCTGCCTTGGGTCTCCACCACTGCTGATGAGAAACCACCTGTTCATCTTATTGAGCATCCCTTATGTATGATGAGTCGCTACTCTCTAGTTTCAGTCAAGACTGTTTCTTCACTCTTTCATGCAGAAATTTGAGTTTGGCATATGTGGAGTTCACTGAACTTCTTGGATGTGTAGACTAATACTTTTTAGTAAATTTGAGAATTGTTCAGCCATTAGTTTTTCAAATTGTTCTCCTTTCTTGAAAGGCCTGGAATCAGTAAGCACCCACAGTCTTGCAGAGGTGCTCTATGTGGCCATTGAGGCATACCCTCATCTCTGCCTTAGCCTTCCTCTCCTACCTGTGCAGAGTCTTAAGGTCAACCAGTGGTGAGAGCATAAGCCCTTCTTACATCATTCTAAGCACACGCAGAGCCTGGAGTGAATGCTCAGACCTAAGAATTTGCGTATCCCACAAGCTCCCCAGGAAGCTGCTGGAGCTTTTCACACTGTCTGTGGATACCTCATTACCCTGCTTTTCCTTCGAAGCTTCTTGTTTTGCTTAAAAGTTTGTTTGTTATCCAATGCTTCAGGCACCATTTAAAGAAAACAATTTCTGACATACACCAGTGGATAGGTAAAGGGATTTTTACACTTGAATATTCCTAGTTGATAACTTTTGATAGAGAATCTGTTATGAAACCTTCATTTTGTTAAATGAAATTTATTTTACCTCGATTACCAAGTAAAAATGTGTACCACATATATCACAATGTCAAGGTGATGATAAGATCAAATATATTCCACCTTGGGGAATCCAATGGAAAAGCAAGATATAGGTAAAAAGTTTTTAATTGATGACTGGAAGACAGTAGTTATGCGGATACTTAGAACATAGAATGTGAGGATTGAGCATAAAATAGTGGATTGATACATGATAAAATTGTGCAGTGTATGTATACAATATGCCATTATATAGTTAGGATAATTTATTACATATTATTATTGAAATTTGGATAAATGTGTATCTGTATATTAATATACAAATTAAGATAAAATTACAGCAATGTAAACATTAAAAATGTACATTCAAAAACACCAGCTTTGCCTGATTGTGACTGCATTTAACTGTCCTTTTAAGCATGAAGAAAATTTATTACAATCAGTTATTTATCATTATAATAGGAAAAAACAAATTCTTTACACAGAACATAGAGAACAACTGATTTTCAATAGTCAATTAAAAGTAAAATATCTTCTAATAATGGCATTTATCAGTATTTTCTGTCTAATTCAAAGAAAAAACCGAACATTAAGTAATAACATGAAATAGAGATATGTATGTAATTTCAAATATTTTAGCTAATAATATTATTTTTACAGGTATTTGCTTTTTAATTGTTTTTGAAGTAGGAAAAGAATAGCTTCTATACATATTCAACTAATAGAAATCATACCAAAACAAAAAATACTTAAAATTTTGGAACCAGTTGAGAAACTACAAGTTTTCAAAAACAGGAAATCAGGATTATATAACATTTTAATGTGATCTACTCTTGGAAAACATAGTTAAACAAACCGTATATCTGTACAGGAAATACTCCAGCATAAAGTTGTAATACATTGTGGTGAAGGCTTACATCTGCAGATTTTTCTCCTGCAATGCCCCACTGTTACTGTGGCTTACTGCATTGCATCAAGACTGCCTTTCTGTTTGGAAGACCCTCTCAGTACAAACAAGACTCTAAGTTCAGATTTTATTTTCCCTTGGTATTAGAATATGGGAATTTAAGAGTCCTGGGAAATACTGTTTTAGCCTTTAAAAGTAAATGTATCACATTCTTTAATTAGGATCTATGTTTGAGTATGTTTTTCAAAATCTTAACATATGACCCAGTTATCTTACAAATTTCTCGAGCTACAAATTTTCAGGAAAATCCAGGTGTGTAATATGAGGTCTTTCAAGATACTATTTCACAAAAAGACAAATAATATATCAATATTTAGAACTTCTTAGTCAAAAAACACTTACAGCAGGGGCAAATGGACTAATTTATGGTTTCTTTTAAAGAGAATACAAACTCGAATTCAAAAGTGTGCTCTACTCTCAGCCCTTCCTAGTCAGTATTTTACTCATCTGTACGGAATACTCAGATGTAGACTGTACACGGTAAAGAATGCTATCTAGGTATCAGGGAAGCTTAAATCTAATGTCCAATTAGTTGCACACTAATTTTAACTTGAGTGGATTCAGACTCAATGTGTGCCTCACTCTTCTTACCATAAAAACAAATCAGATGATGGAATAAGAAAACTCAAGCTCTTTAAAACTTTAAAGTGGTAAATATATATATATATATATATATATTATACATATAATACATACACACTCACAAACACATATATATATATTATACACACACACACACACACACACACACACACACACACACACACAGATATATTAGCTATGGAAAACACAGATCGACTCTCTCTACAAACAAATTGGCAGGCATGTTTACCTCCTTTTCAAAAGATCCAGGTTCCCCAAATTTGGGGTTCTTTTCTTAGAGTGTATCTCACTGTGTGTTTAAGTGTCACCTGGCTCTGTTCCTGTTACTCAAAGGGAACGGAGGCTTGGGGAAATGGCACATTTGCAGACACTCTGTTGTCGGTAATACTCTGTCTTTCTTCTCTGATCCAGCATTCCCCTATTTTCTACCAGTGTCCATGACACTGTAGCAGGCTAAGCTGTTCACTTGCAAATTGGGTAAACACTTCACAATTTTTGACACCTACACTTTATTTAGCATATATTTTACTACGTATCACAAATATACAACATATACATCAGTGTATATGTAAAAGTGAGATTAATTAGCTCAGCAACTATACTTTATTTGTTCAGAAATATTTTATTGTTTCTAGGGTAAGGGCAAGGTCAGGATACAGCAGTCAACAAGGGAGAAACACGTGGTTCGTGACTTAATGGAACTGACAAATAACGAACACAGAGTTAAGTACCTGACGTTGCCAGACACGACTTAAATTGTGTTAAAACAATTGTTTAACACAACTATTCCGCATATTTCTAGTAAATTGGAATCCATCTTTAGAGTCCAAATTAATGTGGTTTAACTACTTACAAGTGGGAGGATTTATTTTCTCAATGTCTAGTAAATATAAATAAGAGGTGAAAAATCTCTCCTTGGAAAACGGTAAGTAACTGATTAAAGAAACTGAAGATGATGGAAACAGATGAAGAGATATACCATATTCATGGACTGTAAGAATTAATATTTTTAAATGACCATCATATGCAAGAATACCTACAGATTTAGTGTAATATCTATCAAATTACCAAGAGCAATATTCAGAACAAATAATTCTAAAATTTATATGGAAACAAAAGACCCTCAATAGCCAAAACAGTCTTGAGAAAGAAGAAAAAATATGACGGTATCATGCACTCTGATTTCAAACTAAATCACAAAGCTATAGTTAACAAAACAGTATGGCACTGGCACATACACCAATGCAGAGATCAATAGAACAGTACCCAAAGCCCAGAAATAGGTACAGACTTTCGTGGGCAATAAATCTACAACAAAGTAGGCAAGCATATACAATGAGGAAAGAATAGCCTCTTCAATCAATGGTGCTGGGAACTTTGAGAAAACTGGACAGCTACATGCAAAAGAACCAAATTGGATTTTCTCACTCCGTTAAGAAAAATAAATTAAAAATGGATCAAAAACTGAAATGTAAGACCTGAAACCATACAACTTCTAGAAGTAAACATAGGCGGTGAACTCTTTTGCTTAGGCAAGGGAAACAAATTAAAAATTAAAAAATGGGACTGCATCAATGTTTCTGCACTGCAAAGGAAATGATCAGCCAAAAATTCCAGTTTCAGTTTCTTTAAAGTGGATTCTTAGAAAGAACTCTGAATGCAGACAGTATTTTGATTCTTACCATTTACCAAGTTACATAATTTGGCAAATTACTTCTCGTTGGCAGCCCATTCCTTTCAGCACTTTGAATATGTTATCTCTCTGCCTTGGGTCTCCACCACTGCTGATGAGAAACCACCTGTTCATCTTATTGAGCATCCCTTATGTATGATGAGTCGCTACTCTCTAGTTTCAGTCAAGACTGTTTCTTCACTATTTCATGCAGAAATTTGAGTTTGGCGTATGTGGAGTTCACTGAACTTCTTGGATGTGTAGACTAATACTTTTTAGTAAATTTGAGAATTGTTCAGCCATTAGTTTTGCAAATTATTCTCCTTTCTTGAAAGGCCTGGAATCAGCAAGCACCCACAGTCTTGCAGAGGTGCTCTATGTGGCCGTTGAGGCATACCCTCATCTCTGCCTTAGCCTTCCTCTCCTACCTGTGCAGAGTCTTAAGGTCAACCAGTGGTGAGAGCATAAGCCCTTCTTACATCATTCTAAGCACACGCAGAGCCTGGAGTGAATGCTCAGACCTAAGAATTTGCGTATCCCACAAGCTCCCCAGGAAGCTGCTGGAGCTTTTCACACTGTCTGTGGATACCTCATTACCCTGCTTTTGCTTCGAAGCTTCTTGTTTTGCTTAAAAGTTTATTTGTTATCCAATGCTTCAGGCACCATTTAAAGAAAACAATTTCTGACATACACCAGTGGATAGGTAAAGGGATTTTTACACTTGAATATTCCTAGTTGATAACTTTTGAAAGAGTAACTGTTAGGAAACCTTCATTTTGTTAAAAGAAATTTATTTTACCTCGTTTACCAAGTAAAAATGTGTACAACATTTATCACAATGTCAAGGTGATGATAAGATCAAATATATTCCACCTTGAGGAGTCCAATGGAAAAGCACATATAGGTAAAAAGTTTTTAACTGATGACTGGAAAAGAGTAGGTATGCGGATACTTAGAACATAGAATGTGAGGATTGAGCATAAAATAGTGGATTGATACATGACAAAAATGTGCAGTATATGTATACAATATATCATTATATAGTTAGGATAATTTATTACATATTATTATTGAAATTTGGATAAATGTGTATCTGTATATTAATATACAAATTAAGATAAAATTACAGCAATGTAAACATTAAAAATGTACATTCAAAGACACCAGCTTTGCCTGATTGTGACTGCATTTAACTGTCCTTTTAATCATGAAGAAAATTTATTACAATCAGTTATTTAACATTATAACAGGAAAAAAGAAATTCTTTATACAGAACACACAGAACAACTGATTTTCAATAGTCAATTAAAAGTAAAATATCTTCTAATAATGGCATTTATCAGTATTTAGTGTCTAATTCAAAGAAAAAATCGAACATTAAGTAATAACTTGAAATAGAGATATGTATGTAATTTCAAACATTTTAGCTAATAATACTATTTTTATAGGTATTTGCTTTTTTGTTGTTTTTGAAGAAGGAAAAGAATTGCTTCTATACATATTCAACTTATAGAAATCATACCAAAACAAAAAAATTACTAAAAATTTTGGAACCAGTTGAGAAACAACAAGTTTTCAAAAACAGGAAATCAGGATTATATAACATTTTAATGTGATCTACTCTTGGAAAACATAGGTAAACAAACCGTATATCTGTACAGGAAATACTCCAGCATAAAGTTGTAATACATTGTGGTGAAGGCTTACATCTGCAGATTTTTCTCCTGCAATGCCCCACTGTTACTGTGGCTTACTGTATTGCATCAAGACTGCCTTTCTGTTTGGAAGACCCTCTCAGTACAAACAAGACTCTAAGTTCACATTTTATTTTCCCTTGGTATTAGAATATGGGAATTTATGAGTCCTGGGAAATACTGTTTTAGCTTTTAAAAGTAAATGTATCACATTCTTTAATTAGGATCTATGTTCGAGTATGTTTTTCAAAATCTTAACATATGACCCAGTTATCTTACAACTTTCTCGAGCTACAAATTTTCAGGAAAATCCAGGTGTGTAATATGATGTCTTTCAAGATACTATTTCACCAAAAGACAAATAATATATCAATATTAAGAACTTCTTAGTCAAAAAACACTTACAGCAGGGGCAAATGATCTAATTTATGGTTTCTTTTAAAGAGAATACAAACTCGAATTCAAAAGTGTGCTTTACTCTCAGCCCTTCCTAATCAGTATTTTACTCATCTGTATGGAATAGTCAGATGTAGACTATACAATGTAAAGAACGCTAACTAAGTATCAGGGAAGCTTAAATCTAATGTCCAATTAGTTGCACACTAATTTTTAACTTGAGTGGATTCAAAGACTCAATGTGTGCCTCACTCTTCTTACCAAAAAAACAAATCAGATGATGGAATAAGAAAACTAAAGCTCTTTAAAACTTTAAAGTGATAAAGATATATATATATATATATATATATATATATATATATATATATATATATATATATATATATATATTATACATATAATACACACTCACAAACACATATATATATATTATATACACATACACACACAAACACACAAATATGTTAGCTATGGAAAACACAGATCGACTCTCTCTACAAACAAAGTGGCAGGCATGTTTACCTCCTTTTCAAAAGATTCAGGTTCCCCAAATTTGGGGTTCTTTTCTTAGTGTGTATCTCACTGTGTGTTTAAGTGTCACCTGGCTCTGTTCCTGTTACTCGAAGGGAACCGAGGCTTGGGGAATTGGCACATGTGCAGACACTCTGTTGTCGGTAATACTCTGTCTTACTTCTCTGATCCAGCATTCCCCTATTTTCTACCAGTGTCCATGACACTGTAGCAGGCTAAGCTGTTCACTTGCAAACTGGGTAAACATTTCACAATTTTTGACACCTACACTTTATTTAGCATATATTTTACTATGTATCACATATATACAACACATACATCAGTGTATATGTAAAAGTGAGATTAATTAGCCCAGCAACTATACTTTATTTGTTCACCAAATATTTATTGTTTCTAGGGTAAGGGCAAGGTCAGGATACAGCAGTCAACAAGGGAGAAACACGTGGTTCGTGACTTAATGGAACTGACAAATAACGAACACAGAGTTAGGTACCTGTCGTTGCCAGACACGACTTAAATTGTGTTAAAACAATTGTTTAACACAAGTATTCCGCATATTTCTAGTAAATTGGAATCCATCTTTAGAGTCCAAATTAATGTGGTTTAACTACTTACAAGTGGGAGGATTTATTTTCTCAATGTCTAGTAAATATAAATAAGAGGTGAAAAATCTCTCCTTGGAAAACGGGAAGTAACTGATTAAAGAAACTGAAGATGATGGAAACAGATGAAGAGATATACCATATTCATGGACTGTAAGAATTAATAATTTTAAATGACCATCATATGCAAGAATACCTACAGATTTAGTGTAATATCTATCAAATTACCAAGAGCAATATTCAGAACAAATAATTCTAAAATTTATATGGAAACAAAAGACCCTCAATAGCCAAAACAGTCTTGAGAAAGAAGAAAAAATATGACGGTATCATGCACTCAGATTTCAAACTAAATCACAAAGCTATAGTTAACAAAACAGTATGGCACTGGCACAAACACCAATGCAGAGATCAATAGAACAGTACCCAAAGCCCAGAAATAGGTACAGACTTTCGTGGGCAATAAATCTACAACAAAGTAGGCAAGCATATACAATGAGGAAAGAATAGCCTCTTCAATCAATGGTGCTGGGAACTTTGAGAAAACTGGGCAGCTACATGCAAAAGAACCAAATTGGATTTTCTCACTCCGTTAAGAAAAATAAATTAAAAATGGATCAAAAACTGAAATGTAAGACCTGAAACCATACAACTTTTAGAAGTAAACATAGGCGGTGAACACTTTTGCTTAGGCAAAGGAAACAAATTAAAAATTAAAAAATGGGACTGCATCAATGTTTCTGCACTGCAAAGGAAATGATCAGCCAAAAATTCCAGTTTCAGTTTCTTTAAAGTGGATTCTTAGAAAGAACTCTGAATGCAGACAGTATTTTGATTCTTACCATTTACCAAGTTACATAATTTGGCAAATTACTTCTCGTTGGCAGCCCATTCCTTTCAGCACTTTGAATATGTTATCTCTCTGCCTTGGGTCTCCACCACTGCTGATGAGAAACCACCTGTTCATCTTATTGAGCATCCCTTATGTATGATGAGTCGCTACTCTCTAGTTTCAGTCAAGACTGTTTCTTCACTCTTTCATGCAGAAATTTGAGTTTGGCATATGTGGAGTTCACTGAACTTCTTGGATGTGTAGACTAATACTTTTTAGTAAATTTGAGAATTGTTCAGCCATTAGTTTTTCAAATTGTTCTCCTTTCTTGAAAGGCCTGGAATCAGTAAGCACCCACAGTCTTGCAGAGGTGCTCTATGTGGCCGTTGAGGCATACCCTCATCTCTGCCTTAGCCTTCCTCTCCTACCTGTGCAGAGTCTTAAGGTCAACCAGTGGTGAGAGCATAAGCCCTTCTTACATCATTCTAAGCACACGCAGAGCCTGGAGTGAATGCTCAGACCTAAGAATTTGCGTATCCCACAAGCTCCCCAGGAAGCTGCTGGAGCTTTTCACACTGTCTGTGGATACCTCATTACCCTGCTTTTCCTTCGAAGCTTCTTGTTTTGCTTAAAAGTTTGTTTGTTATCCAATGCTTCAGGCACCATTTAAAGAAAACAATTTCTGACATACACCAGTGGATAGGTAAAGGGATTTTTACACTTGAATATTCCTAGTTGATAACTTTTGATAGAGAATCTGTTATGAAACCTTCATTTTGTTAAATGAAATTTATTTTACCTCGATTACCAAGTAAAAATGTGTACCACATATATCACAATGTCAAGGTGATGATAAGATCAAATATATTCCACCTTGGGGAATCCAATGGAAAAGCAAGATATAGGTAAAAAGTTTTTAATTGATGACTGGAAGACAGTAGTTATGCGGATACTTAGAACATAGAATGTGAGGATTGAGCATAAAATAGTGGATTGATACATGATAAAATTGTGCAGTGTATGTATACAATATGCCATTATATAGTTAGGATAATTTATTACATATTATTATTGAAATTTGGATAAATGTGTATCTGTATATTAATATACAAATTAAGATAAAATTACAGCAATGTAAACATTAAAAATGTACATTCAAAAACACCAGCTTTGCCTGATTGTGACTGCATTTAACTGTCCTTTTAAGCATGAAGAAAATTTATTACAATCAGTTATTTATCATTATAATAGGAAAAAACAAATTCTTTACACAGAACATAGAGAACAACTGATTTTCAATAGTCAATTAAAAGTAAAATATCTTCTAATAATGGCATTTATCAGTATTTTCTGTCTAATTCAAAGAAAAAACCGAACATTAAGTAATAACATGAAATAGAGATATGTATGTAATTTCAAATATTTTAGCTAATAATATTATTTTTACAGGTATTTGCTTTTTAATTGTTTTTGAAGTAGGAAAAGAATAGCTTCTATACATATTCAACTAATAGAAATCATACCAAAACAAAAAATACTTAAAATTTTGGAACCAGTTGAGAAACTACAAGTTTTCAAAAACAGGAAATCAGGATTATATAACATTTTAATGTGATCTACTCTTGGAAAACATAGTTAAACAAACCGTATATCTGTACAGGAAATACTCCAGCATAAAGTTGTAATACATTGTGGTGAAGGCTTACATCTGCAGATTTTTCTCCTGCAATGCCCCACTGTTACTGTGGCTTACTGCATTGCATCAAGACTGCCTTTCTGTTTGGAAGACCCTCTCAGTACAAACAAGACTCTAAGTTCAGATTTTATTTTCCCTTGGTATTAGAATATGGGAATTTAAGAGTCCTGGGAAATACTGTTTTAGCCTTTAAAAGTAAATGTATCACATTCTTTAATTAGGATCTATGTTTGAGTATGTTTTTCAAAATCTTAACATATGACCCAGTTATCTTACAAATTTCTCGAGCTACAAATTTTCAGGAAAATCCAGGTGTGTAATATGAGGTCTTTCAAGATACTATTTCACAAAAAGACAAATAATATATCAATATTTAGAACTTCTTAGTCAAAAAACACTTACAGCAGGGGCAAATGGACTAATTTATGGTTTCTTTTAAAGAGAATACAAACTCGAATTCAAAAGTGTGCTCTACTCTCAGCCCTTCCTAGTCAGTATTTTACTCATCTGTACGGAATACTCAGATGTAGACTGTACACGGTAAAGAATGCTATCTAGGTATCAGGGAAGCTTAAATCTAATGTCCAATTAGTTGCACACTAATTTTAACTTGAGTGGATTCAGACTCAATGTGTGCCTCACTCTTCTTACCATAAAAACAAATCAGATGATGGAATAAGAAAACTCAAGCTCTTTAAAACTTTAAAGTGGTAAATATATATATATATATATATATATTATACATATAATACATACACACTCACAAACACATATATATATATTATACACACACACACACACACACACACACACACACACACACACACACAGATATATTAGCTATGGAAAACACAGATCGACTCTCTCTACAAACAAATTGGCAGGCATGTTTACCTCCTTTTCAAAAGATCCAGGTTCCCCAAATTTGGGGTTCTTTTCTTAGAGTGTATCTCACTGTGTGTTTAAGTGTCACCTGGCTCTGTTCCTGTTACTCAAAGGGAACGGAGGCTTGGGGAAATGGCACATTTGCAGACACTCTGTTGTCGGTAATACTCTGTCTTTCTTCTCTGATCCAGCATTCCCCTATTTTCTACCAGTGTCCATGACACTGTAGCAGGCTAAGCTGTTCACTTGCAAATTGGGTAAACACTTCACAATTTTTGACACCTACACTTTATTTAGCATATATTTTACTACGTATCAAAAATATACAACATATACATCAGTGTATATGTAAAAGTGAGATTAATTAGCTCAGCAACTATACTTTATTTGTTCAGAAATATTTTATTGTTTCTAGGGTAAGGGCAAGGTCAGGATACAGCAGTCAACAAGGGAGAAACACGTGGTTCGTGACTTAATGGAACTGACAAATAACGAACACAGAGTTAAGTACCTGACGTTGCCAGACACGACTTAAATTGTGTTAAAACAATTGTTTAACACAACTATTCCGCATATTTCTAGTAAATTGGAATCCATCTTTAGAGTCCAAATTAATGTGGTTTAACTACTTACAAGTGGGAGGATTTATTTTCTCAATGTCTAGTAAATATAAATAAGAGGTGAAAAATCTCTCCTTGGAAAACGGTAAGTAACTGATTAAAGAAACTGAAGATGATGGAAACAGATGAAGAGATATACCATATTCATGGACTGTAAGAATTAATATTTTTAAATGACCATCATATGCAAGAATACCTACAGATTTAGTGTAATATCTATCAAATTACCAAGAGCAATATTCAGAACAAATAATTCTAAAATTTATATGGAAACAAAAGACCCTCAATAGCCAAAACAGTCTTGAGAAAGAAGAAAAAATATGACGGTATCATGCACTCTGATTTCAAACTAAATCACAAAGCTATAGTTAACAAAACAGTATGGCACTGGCACATACACCAATGCAGAGATCAATAGAACAGTACCCAAAGCCCAGAAATAGGTACAGACTTTCGTGGGCAATAAATCTACAACAAAGTAGGCAAGCATATACAATGAGGAAAGAATAGCCTCTTCAATCAATGGTGCTGGGAACTTTGAGAAAACTGGACAGCTACATGCAAAAGAACCAAATTGGATTTTCTCACTCCGTTAAGAAAAATAAATTAAAAATGGATCAAAAACTGAAATGTAAGACCTGAAACCATACAACTTCTAGAAGTAAACATAGGAGGTGAACTCTTTTGCTTAGGCAAGGGAAACAAATTAAAAATTAAAAAATGGGACTGCATCAATGTTTCTGCACTGCAAAGGAAATGATCAGCCAAAAATTCCAGTTTCAGTTTCTTTAAAGTGGATTCTTAGAAAGAACTCTGAATGCAGACAGTATTTTGATTCTTACCATTTACCAAGTTACATAATTTGGCAAATTACTTCTCGTTGGCAGCCCATTCCTTTCAGCACTTTGAATATGTTATCTCTCTGCCTTGGGTCTCCACCACTGCTGATGAGAAACCACCTGTTCATCTTATTGAGCATCCCTTATGTATGATGAGTCGCTACTCTCTAGTTTCAGTCAAGACTGTTTCTTCACTATTTCATGCAGAAATTTGAGTTTGGCGTATGTGGAGTTCACTGAACTTCTTGGATGTGTAGACTAATACTTTTTAGTAAATTTGAGAATTGTTCAGCCATTAGTTTTGCAAATTATTCTCCTTTCTTGAAAGGCCTGGAATCAGCAAGCACCCACAGTCTTGCAGAGGTGCTCTATGTGGCCGTTGAGGCATACCCTCATCTCTGCCTTAGCCTTCCTCTCCTACCTGTGCAGAGTCTTAAGGTCAACCAGTGGTGAGAGCATAAGCCCTTCTTACATCATTCTAAGCACACGCAGAGCCTGGAGTGAATGCTCAGACCTAAGAATTTGCGTATCCCACAAGCTCCCCAGGAAGCTGCTGGAGCTTTTCACACTGTCTGTGGATACCTCATTACCCTGCTTTTGCTTCGAAGCTTCTTGTTTTGCTTAAAAGTTTATTTGTTATCCAATGCTTCAGGCACCATTTAAAGAAAACAATTTCTGACATACACCAGTGGATAGGTAAAGGGATTTTTACACTTGAATATTCCTAGTTGATAACTTTTGAAAGAGTAACTGTTAGGAAACCTTCATTTTGTTAAAAGAAATTTATTTTACCTCGTTTACCAAGTAAAAATGTGTACAACATTTATCACAATGTCAAGGTGATGATAAGATCAAATATATTCCACCTTGAGGAGTCCAATGGAAAAGCACATATAGGTAAAAAGTTTTTAACTGATGACTGGAAAAGAGTAGGTATGCGGATACTTAGAACATAGAATGTGAGGATTGAGCATAAAATAGTGGATTGATACATGACAAAAATGTGCAGTATATGTATACAATATATCATTATATAGTTAGGATAATTTATTACATATTATTATTGAAATTTGGATAAATGTGTATCTGTATATTAATATACAAATTAAGATAAAATTACAGCAATGTAAACATTAAAAATGTACATTCAAAGACACCAGCTTTGCCTGATTGTGACTGCATTTAACTGTCCTTTTAATCATGAAGAAAATTTATTACAATCAGTTATTTAACATTATAACAGGAAAAAAGAAATTCTTTATACAGAACACACAGAACAACTGATTTTCAATAGTCAATTAAAAGTAAAATATCTTCTAATAATGGCATTTATCAGTATTTAGTGTCTAATTCAAAGAAAAAATCGAACATTAAGTAATAACTTGAAATAGAGATATGTATGTAATTTCAAACATTTTAGCTAATAATACTATTTTTATAGGTATTTGCTTTTTTGTTGTTTTTGAAGAAGGAAAAGAATTGCTTCTATACATATTCAACTTATAGAAATCATACCAAAACAAAAAAATTACTAAAAATTTTGGAACCAGTTGAGAAACAACAAGTTTTCAAAAACAGGAAATCAGGATTATATAACATTTTAATGTGATCTACTCTTGGAAAACATAGGTAAACAAACCGTATATCTGTACAGGAAATACTCCAGCATAAAGTTGTAATACATTGTGGTGAAGGCTTACATCTGCAGATTTTTCTCCTGCAATGCCCCACTGTTACTGTGGCTTACTGTATTGCATCAAGACTGCCTTTCTGTTTGGAAGACCCTCTCAGTACAAACAAGACTCTAAGTTCACATTTTATTTTCCCTTGGTATTAGAATATGGGAATTTATGAGTCCTGGGAAATACTGTTTTAGCTTTTAAAAGTAAATGTATCACATTCTTTAATTAGGATCTATGTTCGAGTATGTTTTTCAAAATCTTAACATATGACCCAGTTATCTTACAACTTTCTCGAGCTACAAATTTTCAGGAAAATCCAGGTGTGTAATATGATGTCTTTCAAGATACTATTTCACCAAAAGACAAATAATATATCAATATTAAGAACTTCTTAGTCAAAAAACACTTACAGCAGGGGCAAATGATCTAATTTATGGTTTCTTTTAAAGAGAATACAAACTCGAATTCAAAAGTGTGCTTTACTCTCAGCCCTTCCTAATCAGTATTTTACTCATCTGTATGGAATAGTCAGATGTAGACTATACAATGTAAAGAACGCTAACTAAGTATCAGGGAAGCTTAAATCTAATGTCCAATTAGTTGCACACTAATTTTTAACTTGAGTGGATTCAAAGACTCAATGTGTGCCTCACTCTTCTTACCAAAAAAACAAATCAGATGATGGAATAAGAAAACTCAAGCTCTTTAAAACTTTAAAGTGATAAAGATATATATATATATATATATATATATATATATATATATATATATATTATACATATAATACACACTCACAAACACATATATATATATTATATACACATACACACACAAACACACAAATATGTTAGCTATGGAAAACACAGATCGACTCTCTCTACAAACAAAGTGGCAGGCATGTTTACCTCCTTTTCAAAAGATTCAGGTTCCCCAAATTTGGGGTTCTTTTCTTAGTGTGTATCTCACTGTGTGTTTAAGTGTCACCTGGCTCTGTTCCTGTTACTCGAAGGGAACCGAGGCTTGGGGAATTGGCACATGTGCAGACACTCTGTTGTCGGTAATACTCTGTCTTACTTCTCTGATCCAGCATTCCCCTATTTTCTACCAGTGTCCATGACACTGTAGCAGGCTAAGCTGTTCACTTGCAAACTGGGTAAACATTTCACAATTTTTGACACCTACACTTTATTTAGCATATATTTTACTATGTATCACATATATACAACACATACATCAGTGTATATGTAAAAGTGAGATTAATTAGCCCAGCAACTATACTTTATTTGTTCACCAAATATTTATTGTTTCTAGGGTAAGGGCAAGGTCAGGATACAGCAGTCAACAAGGGAGAAACACGTGGTTCGTGACTTAATGGAACTGACAAATAACGAACACAGAGTTAGGTACCTGTCGTTGCCAGACACGACTTAAATTGTGTTAAAACAATTGTTTAACACAAGTATTCCGCATATTTCTAGTAAATTGGAATCCATCTTTAGAGTCCAAATTAATGTGGTTTAACTACTTACAAGTGGGAGGATTTATTTTCTCAATGTCTAGTAAATATAAATAAGAGGTGAAAAATCTCTCCTTGGAAAACGGGAAGTAACTGATTAAAGAAACTGAAGATGATGGAAACAGATGAAGAGATATACCATATTCATGGACTGTAAGAATTAATAATTTTAAATGACCATCATATGCAAGAATACCTACAGATTTAGTGTAATATCTATCAAATTACCAAGAGCAATATTCAGAACAAATAATTCTAAAATTTATATGGAAACAAAAGACCCTCAATAGCCAAAACAGTCTTGAGAAAGAAGAAATAATATGACGGTATCATGCACTCAGATTTCAAACTAAATCACAAAGCTATAGTTAACAAAACAGTATGGCACTGGCACAAACACCAATGCAGAGATCAATAGAACAGTACCCAAAGCCCAGAAATAGGTACAGACTTTCGTGGGCAATAAATCTACAACAAAGTAGGCAAGCATATACAATGAGGAAAGAATAGCCTCTTCAATCAATGGTGCTGGGAACTTTGAGAAAACTGGGCAGCTACATGCAAAAGAACCAAATTGGATTTTCTCACTCCGTTAAGAAAAATAAATTAAAAATGGATCAAAAACTGAAATGTAAGACCTGAAACCATACAACTTTTAGAAGTAAACATAGGCGGTGAACACTTTTGCTTAGGCAAAGGAAACAAATTAAAAATTAAAAAATGGGACTGCATCAATGTTTCTGCACTGCAAAGGAAATGATCAGCCAAAAATTCCAGTTTCAGTTTCTTTAAAGTGGATTCTTAGAAAGAACTCTGAATGCAGACAGTATTTTGATTCTTACCATTTACCAAGTTACATAATTTGGCAAATTACTTCTCGTTGGCAGCCCATTCCTTTCAGCACTTTGAATATGTTATCTCTCTGCCTTGGGTCTCCACCACTGCTGATGAGAAACCACCTGTTCATCTTATTGAGCATCCCTTATGTATGATGAGTCGCTACTCTCTAGTTTCAGTCAAGACTGTTTCTTGACTATTTCATGCAGAAATTTGAGTTTGGCATATGTGGAGTTCACTGAACTTCTTGGATGTGTAGACTAATACTTTTTAGTAAATTTGAGAATTGTTCAGCCATTAGTTTTTCAAATTGTTCTCCTTTCTTGAAAGGCCTGGAATCAGTAAGCACCCACAGTCTTGCAGAGGTGCTCTATGTGGCCGTTGAGGCATACCCTCATCTCTGCCTTAGCCTTCCTCTCCTACCTGTGCAGAGTCTTAAGGTCAACCAGTGGTGAGAGCATAAGCCCTTCTTACATCATTCTAAGCACACGCAGAGCCTGGAGTGAATGCTCAGACCTAAGAATTTGCGTATCCCACAAGCTCCCCAGGAAGCTGCTGGAGCTTTTCACACTGTCTGTGGATACCTCATTACCCTGCTTTTGCTTCGAAGCTTCTTGTTTTGCTTAAAAGTTTATTTGTTATCCAATGCTTCAGGCACCATTTAAAGAAAACAATTTCTGACATACACCAGTGGATAGGTAAAGGGATTTTTACACTTGAATATTCCTAGTTGATAACTTTTGAAAGAGTAACTGTTAGGAAACCTTCATTTTGTTAAAAGAAATTTATTTTACCTCGTTTACCAAGTAAAAATGTGTACAACATTTATCACAATGTCAAGGTGATGATAAGATCAAATATATTCCACCTTGAGGAGTCCAATGGAAAAGCACATATAGGTAAAAAGTTTTTAACTGATGACTGGAAAAGAGTAGGTATGCGGATACTTAGAACATAGAATGTGAGGATTGAGCATAAAATAGTGGATTGATACATGACAAAAATGTGCAGTATATGTATACAATATATCATTATATAGTTAGGATAATTTATTACATATTATTATTGAAATTTGGATAAATGTGTATCTGTATATTAATATACAAATTAAGATAAAATTACAGCAATGTAAACATTAAAAATGTACATTCAAAGACACCAGCTTTGCCTGATTGTGACTGCATTTAACTGTCCTTTTAATCATGAAGAAAATTTATTACAATCAGTTATTTAACATTATAACAGGAAAAAAGAAATTCTTTATACAGAACACACAGAACAACTGATTTTCAATAGTCAATTAAAAGTAAAATATCTTCTAATAATGGCATTTATCAGTATTTAGTGTCTAATTCAAAGAAAAAATCGAACATTAAGTAATAACTTGAAATAGAGATATGTATGTAATTTCAAACATTTTAGCTAATAATACTATTTTTATAGGTATTTGCTTTTTTGTTGTTTTTGAAGAAGGAAAAGAATTGCTTCTATACATATTCAACTTATAGAAATCATACCAAAACAAAAAAATTACTAAAAATTTTGGAACCAGTTGAGAAACAACAAGTTTTCAAAAACAGGAAATCAGGATTATATAACATTTTAATGTGATCTACTCTTGGAAAACATAGGTAAACAAACCGTATATCTGTACAGGAAATACTCCAGCATAAAGTTGTAATACATTGTGGTGAAGGCTTACATCTGCAGATTTTTCTCCTGCAATGCCCCACTGTTACTGTGGCTTACTGTATTGCATCAAGACTGCCTTTCTGTTTGGAAGACCCTCTCAGTACAAACAAGACTCTAAGTTCACATTTTATTTTCCCTTGGTATTAGAATATGGGAATTTATGAGTCCTGGGAAATACTGTTTTAGCTTTTAAAAGTAAATGTATCACATTCTTTAATTAGGATCTATGTTCGAGTATGTTTTTCAAAATCTTAACATATGACCCAGTTATCTTACAACTTTCTCGAGCTACAAATTTTCAGGAAAATCCAGGTGTGTAATATGATGTCTTTCAAGATACTATTTCACCAAAAGACAAATAATATATCAATATTAAGAACTTCTTAGTCAAAAAACACTTACAGCAGGGGCAAATGATCTAATTTATGGTTTCTTTTAAAGAGAATACAAACTCGAATTCAAAAGTGTGCTTTACTCTCAGCCCTTCCTAATCAGTATTTTACTCATCTGTATGGAATAGTCAGATGTAGACTATACAATGTAAAGAACGCTAACTAAGTATCAGGGAAGCTTAAATCTAATGTCCAATTAGTTGCACACTAATTTTTAACTTGAGTGGATTCAAAGACTCAATGTGTGCCTCACTCTTCTTACCAAAAAAACAAATCAGATGATGGAATAAGAAAACTCAAGCTCTTTAAAACTTTAAAGTGATAAAGATATATATATATATATATATACATATATATATATATATATATATTATACATATAATACACACTCACAAACACATATATATATATTATATACACATACACACACAAACACACAAATATGTTAGCTATGGAAAACACAGATCGACTCTCTCTACAAACAAAGTGGCAGGCATGTTTACCTCCTTTTCAAAAGATTCAGGTTCCCCAAATTTGGGGTTCTTTTCTTAGTGTGTATCTCACTGTGTGTTTAAGTGTCACCTGGCTCTGTTCCTGTTACTCGAAGGGAACCGAGGCTTGGGGAATTGGCACATGTGCAGACACTCTGTTGTCGGTAATACTCTGTCTTACTTCTCTGATCCAGCATTCCCCTATTTTCTACCAGTGTCCATGACACTGTAGCAGGCTAAGCTGTTCACTTGCAAACTGGGTAAACATTTCACAATTTTTGACACCTACACTTTATTTAGCATATATTTTACTATGTATCACATATATACAACACATACATCAGTGTATATGTAAAAGTGAGATTAATTAGCCCAGCAACTATACTTTATTTGTTCACCAAATATTTATTGTTTCTAGGGTAAGGGCAAGGTCAGGATACAGCAGTCAACAAGGGAGAAACACGTGGTTCGTGACTTAATGGAACTGACAAATAACGAACACAGAGTTAGGTACCTGTCGTTGCCAGACACGACTTAAATTGTGTTAAAAAAATTGTTTAACACAAGTATTCCGCATATTTCTAGTAAATTGGAATCCATCTTTAGAGTCCAAATTAATGTGGTTTAACTACTTACAAGTGGGAGGATTTATTTTCTCAATGTCTAGTAAATATAAATAAGAGGTGAAAAATCTCTCCTTGGAAAACGGTAAGTAACTGATTAAAGAAACTGAAGATGATGGAAACAGATGAAGAGATATACCATATTCATGGACTGTAAGAATTAATAATTTTAAATGACCATCATATGCAAGAATACCTACAGATTTAGTGTAATATCTATCAAATTACCAAGAGCAATATTCAGAACAAATAATTCTAAAATTTATATGGAAACAAAAGACCCTCAATAGCCAAAACAGTCTTGAGAAAGAAGAAAAAATATGACGGTATCATGCACTCAGATTTCAAACTAAATCACAAAGCTATAGTTAACAAAACAGTATGGCACTGGCACAAACACCAATGCAGAGATCAATAGAACAGTACCCAAAGCCCAGAAATAGGTACAGACTTTCGTGGGCAATAAATCTACAACAAAGTAGGCAAGCATATACAATGAGGAAAGAATAGCCTCTTCAATCAATGGTGCTGGGAACTTTGAGAAAACTGGGCAGCTACATGCAAAAGAACCAAATTGGATTTTCTCACTCCGTTAAGAAAAATAAATTAAAAATGGATCAAAAACTGAAATGTAAGACCTGAAACCATACAACTTTTAGAAGTAAACATAGGCGGTGAACACTTTTGCTTAGGCAAAGGAAACAAATTAAAAATTAAAAAATGGGACTGCATCAATGTTTCTGCACTGCAAAGGAAATGATCAGCCAAAAATTCCAGTTTCAGTTTCTTTAAAGTGGATTCTTAGAAAGAACTCTGAATGCAGACAGTATTTTGATTCTTACCATTTACCAAGTTACATAATTTGGCAAATTACTTCTCGTTGGCAGCCCATTCCTTTCAGCACTTTGAATATGTTATCTCTCTGCCTTGGGTCTCCACCACTGCTGATGAGAAACCACCTGTTCATCTTATTGAGCATCCCTTATGTATGATGAGTCGCTACACTCTAGTTTCAGTCAAGACTGTTTCTTCACTATTTCATGCAGAAATTTGAGTTTGGCGTATGTGGAGTTCACTGAACTTCTTGGATGTGTAGACTAATAATTTTTAGTAAATTTGAGAATTGTTCAGCCATTAGTTTTGCAAATTATTCTCCTTTCTTGAAAGGCCTGGAATCAGCAAGCACCCACAGTCTTGCAGAGGTGCTCTATGTGGCCGTTGAGGCATACCCTCATCTCTGCCTTAGCCTTCCTCTCCTACCTGTGCAGAGTCTTAAGGTCAACCAGTGGTGAGAGCATAAGCCCTTCTTACATCATTCTAAGCACACGCAGAGCCTGGAGTGAATGCTCAGACCTAAGAATTTGCGTATCCCACAAGCTCCCCAGGAAGCTGCTGGAGCTTTTCACACTGTCTGTGGATACCTCATTACCCTGCTTTTGCTTCGAAGCTTCTTGTTTTGCTTAAAAGTTTATTTGTTATCCAATGCTTCAGGCACCATTTAAAGAAAACAATTTCTGACATACACCAGTGGATAGGTAAAGGGATTTTTACACTTGAATATTCCTAGTTGATAACTTTTGAAAGAGTAACTGTTAGGAAACCTTCATTTTGTTAAAAGAAATTTATTTTACCTCGTTTACCAAGTAAAAATGTGTACAACATTTATCACAATGTCAAGGTGATGATAAGATCAAATATATTCCACCTTGAGGAGTCCAATGGAAAAGCACATATAGGTAAAAAGTTTTTAACTGATGACTGGAAAAGAGTAGGTATGCGGATACTTAGAACATAGAATGTGAGGATTGAGCATAAAATAGTGGATTGATACATGACAAAAATGTGCAGTATATGTATACAATATATCATTATATAGTTAGGATAATTTATTACATATTATTATTGAAATTTGGATAAATGTGTATCTGTATATTAATATACAAATTAAGATAAAATTACAGCAATGTAAACATTAAAAATGTACATTCAAAGACACCAGCTTTGCCTGATTGTGACTGCATTTAACTGTCCTTTTAATCATGAAGAAAATTTATTACAATCAGTTATTTAACATTATAACAGGAAAAAAGAAATTCTTTATACAGAACACACAGAACAACTGATTTTCAATAGTCAATTAAAAGTAAAATATCTTCTAATAATGGCATTTATCAGTATTTAGTGTCTAATTCAAAGAAAAAATCGAACATTAAGTAATAACTTGAAATAGAGATATGTATGTAATTTCAAACATTTTAGCTAATAATACTATTTTTATAGGTATTTGCTTTTTTGTTGTTTTTGAAGAAGGAAAAGAATTGCTTCTATACATATTCAACTTATAGAAATCATACCAAAACAAAAAAATTACTAAAAATTTTGGAACCAGTTGAGAAACAACAAGTTTTCAAAAACAGGAAATCAGGATTATATAACATTTTAATGTGATCTACTCTTGGAAAACATAGGTAAACAAACCGTATATCTGTACAGGAAATACTCCAGCATAAAGTTGTAATACATTGTGGTGAAGGCTTACATCTGCAGATTTTTCTCCTGCAATGCCCCACTGTTACTGTGGCTTACTGTATTGCATCAAGACTGCCTTTCTGTTTGGAAGACCCTCTCAGTACAAACAAGACTCTAAGTTCACATTTTATTTTCCCTTGGTATTAGAATATGGGAATTTATGAGTCCTGGGAAATACTGTTTTAGCTTTTAAAAGTAAATGTATCACATTCTTTAATTAGGATCTATGTTCGAGTATGTTTTTCAAAATCTTAACATATGACCCAGTTATCTTACAACTTTCTCGAGCTACAAATTTTCAGGAAAATCCAGGTGTGTAATATGATGTCTTTCAAGATACTATTTCACCAAAAGACAAATAATATATCAATATTAAGAACTTCTTAGTCAAAAAACACTTACAGCAGGGGCAAATGATCTAATTTATGGTTTCTTTTAAAGAGAATACAAACTCGAATTCAAAAGTGTGCTTTACTCTCAGCCCTTCCTAATCAGTATTTTACTCATCTGTATGGAATAGTCAGATGTAGACTATACAATGTAAAGAACGCTAACTAAGTATCAGGGAAGCTTAAATCTAATGTCCAATTAGTTGCACACTAATTTTTAACTTGAGTGGATTCAAAGACTCAATGTGTGCCTCACTCTTCTTACCAAAAAAACAAATCAGATGATGGAATAAGAAAACTCAAGCTCTTTAAAACTTTAAAGTGATAAAGATATATATATATTATACATATAATACACACTCACAAACACATATATATATATTATATACACATACACACACAAACACACAAATATGTTAGCTATGGAAAACACAGATCGACTCTCTCTACAAACAAAGTGGCAGGCATGTTTACCTCCTTTTCAAAAGATTCAGGTTCCCCAAATTTGGGGTTCTTTTCTTAGTGTGTATCTCACTGTGTGTTTAAGTGTCACCTGGCTCTGTTCCTGTTACTCGAAGGGAACCGAGGCTTGGGGAATTGGCACATGTGCAGACACTCTGTTGTCGGTAATACTCTGTCTTACTTCTCTGATCCAGCATTCCCCTATTTTCTACCAGTGTCCATGACACTGTAGCAGGCTAAGCTGTTCACTTGCAAACTGGGTAAACATTTCACAATTTTTGACACCTACACTTTATTTAGCATATATTTTACTATGTATCACATATATACAACACATACATCAGTGTATATGTAAAAGTGAGATTAATTAGCCCAGCAACTATACTTTATTTGTTCACCAAATATTTATTGTTTCTAGGGTAAGGGCAAGGTCAGGATACAGCAGTCAACAAGGGAGAAACACGTGGTTCGTGACTTAATGGAACTGACAAATAATGAACACAGAGTTAGGTACCTGTCGTTGCCAGACACGACTTAAATTGTGTTAAAACAATTGTTTAACACAAGTATTCCGCATTATTCTAGTAAATTGGAATCCATCTTTAGAGTCCAAATTAATGTGGTTTAACTACTTACAAGTGGGAGGATTTATTTTCTCAATGTCTAGTTAATATAAATAAGAGGTGAAAAATCTCTCCTTGGAAAACGGGAAGTAACTGATTAAAGAAACTGAAGATGATGGAAACAGATGAAGAGATATACCATATTCATGGACTGTAAGAATTAATAATTTTAAATGACCATCATATGCAAGAATACCTACAGATTTAGTGTAATATCTATCAAATTACCAAGAGCAATATTCAGAACAAATAATTCTAAAATTTATATGGAAACAAAAGACCCTCAATAGCCAAAACAGTCTTGAGAAAGAAGAAAAAATATGACGGTATCATGCACTCAGATTTCAAACTAAATCACAAAGCTATAGTTAACAAAACAGTATGGCACTGGCACAAACACCAATGCAGAGATCAATAGAACAGTACCCAAAGCCCAGAAATAGGTACAGACTTTCGTGGGCAATAAATCTACAACAAAGTAGGCAAGCATATACAATGAGGAAAGAATAGCCTCTTCAATCAGTGGTGCTGGGAACTTTGAGAAAACTGGGCAGCTACATGCAAAAGAACCAAATTGGATTTTCTCACTCCGTTAAGAAAAATAAATTAAAAATGGATCAAAAACTGAAATGTAAGACCTGAAACCATACAACTTTTAGAAGTAAACATAGGCGGTGAACACTTTTGCTTAGGCAAAGGAAACAAATTAAAAATTAAAAAATGGGACTGCATCAATGTTTCTGCACTGCAAAGGAAATGATCAGCCAAAAATTCCAGTTTCAGTTTCTTTAAAGTGGATTCTTAGAAAGAACTCTGAATGCAGACAGTATTTTGATTCTTACCATTTACCAAGTTACATAATTTGGCAAATTACTTCTCGTTGGCAGCCCATTCCTTTCAGCACTTTGAATATGTTATCTCTCTGCCTTGGGTCTCCACCACTGCTGATGAGAAACCACCTGTTCATCTTATTGAGCATCCCTTATGTATGATGAGTCGCTACTCTCTAGTTTCAGTCAAGACTGTTTCTTGACTATTTCATGCAGAAATTTGAGTTTGGCATATGTGGAGTTCACTGAACTTCTTGGATGTGTAGACTAATACTTTTTAGTAAATTTGAGAATTGTTCAGCCATTAGTTTTTCAAATTGTTCTCCTTTCTTGAAAGGCCTGGAATCAGTAAGCACCCACAGTCTTGCAGAGGTGCTCTATGTGGCCGTTGAGGCATACCCTCATCTCTGCCTTAGCCTTCCTCTCCTACCTGTGCAGAGTCTTAAGGTCAACCAGTGGTGAGAGCATAAGCCCTTCTTACATCATTCTAAGCACACGCAGAGCCTGGAGTGAATGCTCAGACCTAAGAATTTGCGTATCCCACAAGCTCCCCAGGAAGCTGCTTGAGCTTTTCACACTGTCTGTGGATACCTCATTACCCTGCTTTTCCTTCGAAGCTTCTTGTTTTGCTTAAAAGTTTGTTTGTTATCCAATGCTTCAGGCACCATTTAAAGAAAACAATTTCTGACATACACCAGTGGATAGGTAAAGGGATTTTTACACTTGAATATTCCTAGTTGATAACTTTTGATAGAGAATCTGTTATGAAACCTTCATTTTGTTAAAAGAAATTTATTTTACCTCGATTACCAAGTAAAAATGTGTACCACATATATCACAATGTCAAGGTGATGATAAGATCAAATATATTCCACCTTGGGGAATCCAATGGAAAAGCAAGATATAGGTAAAAAGTTTTTAATTGATGACTGGAAGACAGTAGTTATGCGGATACTTAGAACATAGAATGTGAGGATTGAGCATAAAATAGTGGATTGATACATGATAAAATTGTGCAGTGTATGTATACAATATGCCATTATATAGTTAGGATAATTTATTACATATTATTATTGAAATTTGGATAAATGTGTATCTGTATATTAATATACAAATTAAGATAAAATTACAGCAATGTAAACATTAAAAATGTACATTCAAAAACACCAGCTTTGCCTGATTGTGACTGCATTTAACTGTCCTTTTAAGCATGAAGAAAATTTATTACAATCAGTTATTTATCATTATAATAGGAAAAAACAAATTCTTTACACAGAACATACAGAACAACTGATTTTCAATAGTCAATTAAAAGTAAAATATCTTCTAATAATGGCATTTATCAGTATTTTCTGTCTAATTCAAAGAAAAAACCGAACATTAAGTAATAACATGAAATAGAGATATGTATGTAATTTCAAATATTTTAGCTAATAATATTATTTTTACAGGTATTTGCTTTTTAATTGTTTTTGAAGTAGGAAAAGAATAGCTTCTATACATATTCAACTAATAGAAATCATACCAAAACAAAAAATACTTAAAATTTTGGAACCAGTTGAGAAACTACAAGTTTTCAAAAACAGGAAATCAGGATTATATAACATTTTAATGTGATCTACTCTTGGAAAACATAGTTAAACAAACCGTATATCTGTACAGGAAATACTCCAGCATAAAGTTGTAATACATTGTGGTGAAGGCTTACATCTGCAGATTTTTCTCCTGCAATGCCCCACTGTTACTGTGGCTTACTGCATTGCATCAAGAATGCCTTTCTGTTTGGAAGACCCTCTCAGTACAAACAAGACTCTAAGTTCAGATTTTATTTTCCCTTGGTATTAGAATATGGGAATTTAAGAGTCCTGGGAAATACTGTTTTAGCCTTTAAAAGTAAATGTATCACATTCTTTAATTAGGATCTATGTTTGAGTATGTTTTTCAAAATCTTAACATATGACCCAGTTATCTTACAAATTTCTCGAGCTACAAATTTTCAAGAAAATCCAGGTGTGTAATATGAGGTCTTTCAAGATACTATTTCACAAAAAGACAAATAATATATCAATATTTAGAACTTCTTAGTCAAAAAACACTTACAGCAGGGGCAAATGGACTAATTTATGGTTTCTTTTAAAGAGAATACAAACTCGAATTCAAAAGTGTGCTCTACTCTCAGCCCTTCCTAGTCAGTATTTTACTCATCTGTACGGAATACTCAGATGTAGACTGTACACGGTAAAGAATGCTATCTAGGTATCAGGGAAGCTTAAATCTAATGTCCAATTAGTTGCACACTAATTTTAACTTGAGTGGATTCAGACTCAATGTGTGCCTCACTCTTCTTACCATAAAAACAAATCAGATGATGGAATAAGAAAACTCAAGCTCTTTAAAACTTTAAAGTGGTAAATATATATATATATATATATATATATTATACATATAATACATACACACTCACAAACACATATATATATATTATACACACACACACACACACACACACACACACACACACACACACACAGATATATTAGCTATGGAAAACACAGATCGACTCTCTCTACAAACAAATTGGCAGGCATGTTTACCTCCTTTTCAAAAGATCCAGGTTCCCCAAATTTGGGGTTCTTTTCTTAGAGTGTATCTCACTGTGTGTTTAAGTGTCACCTGGCTCTGTTCCTGTTACTCAAAGGGAACGGAGGCTTGGGGAAATGGCACATTTGCAGACACTCTGTTGTCGGTAATACTCTGTCTTTCTTCTCTGATCCAGCATTCCCCTATTTTCTACCAGTGTCCATGACACTGTAGCAGGCTAAGCTGTTCACTTGCAAATTGGGTAAACACTTCACAATTTTTGACACCTACACTTTATTTAGCATATATTTTACTACGTATCACAAATATACAACATATACATCAGTGTATATGTAAAAGTGAGATTAATTAGCTCAGCAACTATACTTTATTTGTTCAGAAATATTTTATTGTTTCTAGGGTAAGGGCAAGGTCAGGATACAGCAGTCAACAAGGGAGAAACACGTGGTTCGTGACTTAATGGAACTGACAAATAACGAACACAGAGTTAAGTACCTGACGTTGCCAGACACGACTTAAATTGTGTTAAAACAATTGTTTAACACAACTATTCCGCATATTTCTAGTAAATTGGAATCCATCTTTAGAGTCCAAATTAATGTGGTTTAACTACTTACAAGTGGGAGGATTTATTTTCTCAATGTCTAGTAAATATAAATAAGAGGTGAAAAATCTCTCCTTGGAAAACGGTAAGTAACTGATTAAAGAAACTGAAGATGATGGAAACAGATGAAGAGATATACCATATTCATGGACTGTAAGAATTAATATTTTTAAATGACCATCATATGCAAGAATACCTACAGATTTAGTGTAATATCTATCAAATTACCAAGAGCAATATTCAGAACAAATAATTCTAAAATTTATATGGAAACAAAAGACCCTCAATAGCCAAAACAGTCTTGAGAAAGAAGAAAAAATATGACGGTATCATGCACTCTGATTTCAAACTAAATCACAAAGCTATAGTTAACAAAACAGTATGGCACTGGCACATACACCAATGCAGAGATCAATAGAACAGGACCCAAAGCCCAGAAATAGGTACAGACTTTCGTGGGCAATAAATCTACAACAAAGTAGGCAAGCATATACAATGAGGAAAGAATAGCCTCTTCAATCAATGGTGCTGGGAACTTTGAGAAAACTGGACAGCTACATGCAAAAGAACCAAATTGGATTTTCTCACTCCGTTAAGAAAAATAAATTAAAAATGGATCAAAAACTGAAATGTAAGACCTGAAACCATACAACTTCTAGAAGTAAACATAGGCGGTGAACTCTTTTGCTTAGGCAAGGGAAACAAATTAAAAATTAAAAAATGGGACTGCATCAATGTTTCTGCACTGCAAAGGAAATGATCAGCCAAAAATTCCAGTTTCAGTTTCTTTAAAGTGGATTCTTAGAAAGAACTCTGAATGCAGACAGTATTTTGATTCTTACCATTTACCAAGTTACATAATTTGGCAAATTACTTCTCGTTGGCAGCCCATTCCTTTCAGCACTTTGAATATGTTATCTCTCTGCCTTGGGTCTCCACCACTGCTGATGAGAAACCACCTGTTCATCTTATTGAGCATCCCTTATGTATGATGAGTCGCTACTCTCTAGTTTCAGTCAAGACTGTTTCTTCACTATTTCATGCAGAAATTTGAGTTTGGCGTATGTGGAGTTCACTGAACTTCTTGGATGTGTAGACTAATAATTTTTAGTAAATTTGAGAATTGTTCAGCCATTAGTTTTGCAAATTATTCTCCTTTCTTGAAAGGCCTGGAATCAGCAAGCACCCACAGTCTTGCAGAGGTGCTCTATGGGGCCGTTGAGGCATACCCTCATCTCTGCCTTAGCCTTCCTCTCCTACCTGTGCAGAGTCTTAAGGTCAACCAGTGGTGAGAGCATAAGCCCTTCTTACATCATTCTAAGCACACGCAGAGCCTGGAGTGAATGCTCAGACCTAAGAATTTGCGTATCCACAAGCTCCCCAGGAAGCTGCTGGAGCTTTTCACACTGTCTGTGGATACCTCATTACCCTGCTTTTCCTTCGAAGCTTCTTGTTTTGCTTAAAAGTTTATTTGTTATCCAATGCTTCAGGCACCATTTAAAGAAAACAATTTCTGACATACACCAGTGGATAGGTAAAGGGATTTTTACAATTGAATATTCCTAGTTGATAACTTTTGATAGAGTATCTGTTATGAAACCTTCATTTTGTTAAAAGTAATTTATTTTACCTCGATTATGAAGTAAAAATGTGTACAACATTTATCACAATGTCAAGGTGATGATAAGATCAAATATATTCCACCTTGGGGAATCCAATGGAAAAGCAAGATATAGGTAAAAAGTTTTTAATTGATGACTGGAAGACAGTAGGTATGCGGATACTTAGAACATAGAATGTGAGGATTGAGCATAAAATAGTGGATTGATACATGACAAAAATGTGCAGTATATGTATACAATATATCATTATATATTTAGGATAATTTATTACATATTATTATTGAAATTTGGATAAATGTGTATCTGTATATTAATATACAAATTAAGATAAAATTACAGCAATGTAAACATTAAAAATGTACATTCAAAAACACCAGCTTTGCCTTAAGAAATAAAGAATGCTGTATTCCACTTATGATTGTGACTGCATTTAACTGTCCTTTTAAGCATGAAGAAAATTTATTACAATCAGTTATTTATCATTATAATAGGAAAAAACAAATTCTTTACACAGAACATACAGAACAACTGATTTTCAATAGTCAATTAAAAGTAAAATATCTTCTAATAATGGCATTTATCAGTATTTTGTGTCTAATTCAAAGAAAAAATCGAACATTAAGTAATAACATGAAATAGATATGTGTATGTAATTTCAAATATTTTAGCTTATAATATTATTTTTACAGGTATTTGCTTTTTAGTTGTTTTTGAAGTAGGAAAAGAATAGCTTCTATACATATTCAACTAATAGAAATCATACCAAAACAAAAAATACTTAAAATTTTGGAACCAGTTGAGAAAATACAAGTTTTCAAAAACAGGAAATCAGGATTATATAACATTTTAATGTGATCTACTCTTGGAAAACATAGTTAAACAAACCGTATACCTGTACAGGAAATACTCCAGCATAAAGTTGTAATACATTGTGGTGAAGGCTTACATCTGCAGATTTTTCTCCTGCAATGCCCCACTGTTACTGTGGCTTACTGCATTGCATCAAGACTGCCTTTCTGTTTGGAAGACCCTCTCAGTACAAACAAGACTCTAAGTTCAGATTTTATTTTCCCTTGGTATTAGAATATGGGAATTTAAGAGTCCTGGGAAATACTGTTTTAGCCTTTAAAAGTAAATGTATCACATTCTTAATTAGGATCTATGTTTGAGTATGTTTTTCAAAATCTTAACATATGACCCAGTTATCTTACAAATTTCTCGAGCTACAAATTTTCAGGAAAATCCAGGTGTGTAATATGAGGTCTTTCAAGATACTATTTCACAAAAATACAAATAATATATCAATATTTAGAACTTCTTAGTCAAAAAACACTTACAGCAGGGGCAAATGGACTAATTTATGGTTTCTTTTAAAGAGAATACAAACTCGAATTCAAAAGTGTGCTCTACTCTCAGCCCTTCCTAGTCAGTATTTTACTCATCTGTATGGAATAGTCAGAAGTAGACTGTACACTGTAAAGAACGCTAACTAGGAATCAGGGAAGCTTAAATCTAATGTCCAATTAGTTGCACACTAATTTTTAACTTCAGTGGATTCAAATACTCAATGTGTGCCTCACTCTTCTTACCAAAAAAACAAATCAGATGATGGAATAAGAAAACTAAAGCTCTTTAAAACTTTAAAGTGGTAAATATATATATATATATATATATATATATTTATATATATTATACTTATAATACATACACACTCACAATCACATATATATATATTACACACACACACACACACACACACACACACAGATATATTAGCTATGGAAAACACAGATCGACTCTCTCTACAAACAAAGTGGCAGGCATGTTTACCTCCATTTCAAAAGATTCAGGTTCCCCAAATTTGGGGTTCTTTTCTTAGAGTGTATCTCACTGTGTGTTTAAGTGTCACCTGGCTCTGTTCCTGTTACTCGAAGTGAACCGAGGCTTGGGGAAATGGCACATTTGCAGACACTCTGTTGTCGGTAATACTCTGTCTTTCTTCTCTGATCCAGCATTCCCCTATTTTCTACCAGTGTCCATGACACTGTAGCAGGCTAAGCTGTTCACTTGCAA
This sequence comes from Camelus bactrianus, assembly GCF_048773025.1. Classification (NCBI taxonomy): domain Eukaryota; kingdom Metazoa; phylum Chordata; class Mammalia; order Artiodactyla; family Camelidae; genus Camelus; species Camelus bactrianus. The sequence goes on along the minus strand of NC_133571.1, from coordinate 2,877,671 downwards.
ATTGGGTAAACACTTCACAATTTTTGACACCTACACTTTATTTAGCATATATTTTACTACGTATCACAAATATACAACATATACATCAGTGTATATGTAAAAGTGAGATTAATTAGCTCAGCAACTATACTTTATTTGTTCAGAAGTATTTTATTGTTTCTAGGGTAAGGGCAAGGTCAGGATACAGCAGTCAACAAGGGAGAAACACGTGGTTCGTGAATTAATGGAAGTGACAAATAACGAACACAGAGTTAAGTACCTAACGTTGCCAGACACGACTTAAATTGTGTTAAAACAATTGTTTAACACAACTATTCCGCATACTTCTAGTAAATTGGAATCCATCTTTAGAGTCCAAATTAATGTGGTTTAACTACTTACAAGTGGGAGGATTTATTTTCTCAATGTCTAGTAAATATAAATAAGAGGTGAAAAATCTCTCCTTGGAAAACGGGAAGTAACTGATTAAAGAAACTGAAGATGATGGAAACAGATGAAGAGATATACCATATTCATGGACTGTAAGAATTAATATTTTTAAATGACCATCATATGCAAGAATACCTACAGATTTAGTGTAATATCTATCAAATTACCAAGAGCAATATTCAGAACAAATAATTCTAAAATTTATATGGAAACAAAAGACCCTCAATAGCCAAAACAGTCTTGAGAAAGAAGAAAAAATATGACGGTATCATGCACTCTGATTTCAAACTAAATCACAAAGCTATAGTTAACAAAACAGTATGGCACTGGCACATACACCAATGCAGAAATCAATAGAACAGGACCCAAAGCCCAGAAATAGGTACAGACTTTCGTGGGCAATAAATCTACAACAAAGTAGGCAAGCATATACAATGAGGAAAGAATAGCCTCTTCAATCAATGGTGCTGGGAACTTTGAGAAAACTGGACAGCTACATGCAAAAGAACCAAATTGGATTTTCTCACTCCGTTAAGAAAAATAAATTAAAAATGGATCATAAACTGAAATGTAAGACCTGAAACCATACAACTTCTAGAAGTAAACATAGGCGGTGAACTCTTTTGCTTAGGCAAGGGAAACAAATTAAAAATTAAAAAATGGGACTGCATCAATGTTTCTGCACTGCAAAGGAAATGATCAGCCAAAAATTCCAGTTTCAGTTTCTTTAAAGTGGATTCTTAGAAAGAACTCTGAATGCAGACAGTATTTTGATTCTTACCATTTACCAAGTTACATAATTTGGCAAATTACTTCTCGTTGGCAGCCCATTCCTTTCAGCACTTTGAATATGTTATCTCTCTGCCTTGGGTCTCCACCACTGCTGATGAGAAACCACCTGTTCATCTTATTGAGCATCCCTTATGTATGATGAGTCGCTACTCTCTAGTTTCAGTCAAGACTGTTTCTTCACTCTTTCATGCAGAAATTTGAGTTTGGCGTATGTGGAGTTCACTGAACTTCTTGGATGTGTAGACTAATAATTTTTAGTAAATTTGAGAATTGTTCAGCCATTAGTTTTGCAAATTATTCTCCTTTCTTGAAAGGCCTGGAATCAGCAAGCACCCACAGTCTTGCAGAGGTGCTCTATGGGGCCGTTGAGGCATACCCTCATCTCTGCCTTAGCCTTCCTCTCCTACCTGTGCAGAGTCTTAAGGTCAACCAGTGGTGAGAGCATAAGCCCTTCTTACATCATTCTAAGCACACGCAGAGCCTGGAGTGAATGCTCAGACCTAAGAATTTGCGTATCCCACAAGCTCCCCAGGAAGCTGCTGGAGCTTTTCACACTGTCTGTGAATACCTCATTACCCTGCTTTTCCTTTGAAGCTTCTTGTTTTGCTTAAAATTTTATTTGTTATCCAATGCTTCAGGCACCATTTAAAGAAAACACTTTCTGACATACACCAGTGGATAGGTAAAGGGATTTTTACAATTGAATATTCCTAGTTGATAACTTTTGAAAGAGTATCTGTTATGAAACCTTCATTTTGTTAAAAGTAATTTATTTTACCTCGATTATGAAGTAAAAATGTGTACAACATTTATCACAATGTCAAGGTGATGGTAAGATCAAATATATTACACCTTGGGGAATCCAATGTAAAAGCAAGATATAGGTAAAAAGTTTTTAATTGATGACTGGAAGACAGTAGGTATGCGGATACTTAGAACATAGAATGTGAGGATTGAGCATAAAATAGTGGATTGATACATGACAAAAATGTGCAGTATATGTATACAATATATCATTATATAGTTAGGATAATTTATTACATATTATTATTGAAATTTGGATAAATGTGTATCTGTATGTTAATATACAAATTAAGATAAAATTACAGCAATGTAAACATTAAAAATGTACATTCAAAAACACCAGCTTTGCCTTAAGAAATAAAGAATGCTGCATTCCACTTATGATTGTGACTGCACTTAACTGTCCTTTTAAGCATGAAGAAAATTTATTACAATCAGTTATTTATCATTATAATAGGAAAAAACAAATTCTTTACACAGAACATACAGAACAACTGATTTTCAATAGTCAATTAAAAGTAAAGTATCTTCTAATTATGGCATTTATCAGTATTTTGTGTCTAATTCAAAGAAAAAATCGAACATTAAGTAATAACATGAAATAGAGATATGTATGTAATTTCAATATTTTAGCTAATAATATTATTTTTACAGGTATTTGCTTTTTAGTTGTTATTGAAGTAGGAAAAGAATAGCTTCTATACATATTCAACTAATAGAAATCATACCAAAACAAAAAATACTTAAAATTTTGGAACCAGTTGAGAAAATACAAGTTTTCAAAAACAGGAAATCAGGATTATATAACATTTTAATGTGATCTACTCTTGAAAAACATAGTTAAACAAATCGTATACCTGTACAGGAAATACTCCAGCATAAAGTTGTAATACATTGTGGTGAAGGCTTACATCTGCAGATTTTTCTCCTGCAATGCCCCACTGTTACTGTGGCTTACTGCATTGCATCAAGACTGCCTTTCTGTTTGGAAGACCCTCTCAGTACAAACAAGACTCTAATTTCAGATTTTATTTTCCCTTGGTATTAGAATATGGGAATTTAAGAGTCCTGGGAAATACTGTTTTAGCCTTTAAAAGTAAATGTATCACATTCTTTAATTAGGATCTATGATTGAGTATGTTTTTCAAAATCTTAACATATGACCCAGTTATCTTACAAATTTCTCGAGCTACAAATTTTCAGGAAAATCCAGGTGTGTAATATGAGGTCTTTCAAGATACTATTTCACAAAAAGACAAATAATATATCAATATTAAGAACTTCTTAGTCAAAAAACACTTACAGCAGGGGCAAATGGACTAATTTATGGTTTCTTTTAAAGAGAATACAAACTCGAATTCAAAAGTGTGCTCTACTCTCAGCCCTTCCTAGTCAGTATTTTACTCATCTGTATGGAATAGTCAGATGTAGACTGTACACTGTAAAGAACGCTAACTAGGAATCAGGGAAGCTTAAATCTAATGTCCAATTAGTTGCACACTAATTTTTAACTTCAGTGGATTCAAAGACTCAATGTGTGCCTCACTCTTCTTACCAAAAAAACAAATCAGATGATGGAATAAGAAAACTAAAGCTCTTTAAAACTTTAAAGTGGTAAATATATATATATATATATATATATATATATATATATATATATATATTATACTTATAATACATACACACTCACAATCACATATATATATATTATACACACACACACACACACACACACACACACACACACACACACACAGATATATTAGCTATGGAAAACACAGATCGACTCTCTCTACAAACAAAGTGGCAGGCATGTTTACCTCCATTTCAAAAGATTCAGGTTCCCCAAATTTGGGGTTCTTTTCTTAGAGTGTGTCTCACTGTGTGTTTAAGTGTCACCTGGCTCTGTTCCTGTTACTCGAAGGGAACCGAGGCTTGGGGAAATGGCACATTTGCAGACACTCTGTTGTCCGTAAGAGTCTGTCTTTATTCTCTGATCCAGCATTCCCCTATTTTCTACCAGTGTCCATGACACTGTAGCAGGCTAAGCTGTTCACTTGCAAATTGGGTAAACACTTCACAATTTTTGACACCTACACTTTATTTAGCATATATTTTACTACGTATCACAAATATACAACATATACATCAGTGTATATGTAAAAGTGAGATTAATTAGCTCAGCAACTATACTTTATTTGTTCAGAAATATTTTATTGTTTCTAGGGTAAGGGCAAGGTCAGGATACAGCAGTCAACAAGGGAGAAACACGTGGTTCGTGAATTAATGGAAGTGACAAATAACGAACACAGAGTTAAGTACCTAACGTTGCCAGACACGAATTAAATTGTGTTAAAACAATTGTTTAACACAACTATTCCGCATACTTCTAGTAAATTGGAATCCATCTTTAGAGTCCTAATTAATGTGGTTTAACTACTTACAAGTGGGAGGATTTATTTTCTCAATGTCTAGTAAATATAAATAAGAGGTGAAAAATCTCTCCTTGGAAAACGGTAAGTAACTGATTAAAGAAACTGAAGATGATGGAAACAGATGAAGAGATATACCATATTCATGGACTGTAAGAATTAATATTTTTAAATGACCATCATATGCAAGAATACCTACAGATTTAGTGTAATATCTATCAAATTACCAAGAGCAATATTCAGAACAAATAATTCTAAAATTTATATGGAAACAAAAGACCCTCAATAGCCAAAACAGTCTTGAGAAAGAAGAAAAAATATGACGGTATCATGCACTCTGATTTCAAACTAAATCACAAAGCTAAAGTTAACAAAACAGTATGGCACTGGCACAAACACCAATGCAGAGATCAATAGAACAGGACCCAAAGCCCAGAAATAGGTACAGACTTTCGTGGGCAATAAATCTACAACAAAGTAGGCAAGAATATACAATGAGGAAAGAATAGCCTCTTCAATCAATGGTGCTGGGAACTTTGAGAAAACTGGACAGCTACATGCAAAAGAACCAAATTGGATTTTCTCACTCCGTTAAGAAAAATAAATTAAAAATGGATCAAAAACTGAAATGTAAGACCTGAAACCATACAACTTCTAGAAGTAAACATAGGCGGTGAACTCTTTTGTTTAGGCAAGGGAAACAAATTAAAAATTAAAAAATGGGACTGCATCAATGTTTCTGCACTGCAAAGGAAATGATCAGCCAAAAATTCCAGTTTCAGTTTCTTTAAAGTGGATTCTTAGAAAGAACTCTGAATGCAGACAGTATTTTGATTCTTACCATTTACCAAGTTACATAATTTGGCAAATTACTTCTCGTTGGCAGCCCATTCCTTTCAGCACTTTGAATATGTTATCTCTCTGCCTTGGGTCTCCACCACTGCTGATGAGAAACCACCTGTTCATCTTATTGAGCATCCCTTATGTATGATGAGTCGCTACTCTCTAGTTTCAGTCAAGACTGTTTCTTCACTATTTCATGCAGAAATTTGAGTTTGGCATATGTGGAGTTCACTGAACTTCTTGGATGTGTAGACTAATACTTTTTAGTAAATTTGAGAATTGTTCAGCGATTAGTTTTGCAAATTATTCTCCTTTCTTGAAAGGCCTGGAATCAGTAAGCACCCACAGTCTTGCAGAGGTGCTCTATGTGGCCGTTGAGGCATACCCTCATCTCTGCCTTAGCCTTCCTCTCCTACCTGTGCAGAGTCTTAAGGTCAACCAGTGGTGAGAGCATAAGCCCTTCTTACATCATTCTAAGCACACGCAGAGCCTGGAGTGAATGCTCAGACCTAAGAATTTGCGTATCCCACAAGCTCCCCAGGAAGCTGCTGGAGCTTTTCACACTGTCTGTGGATACCTCATTACCCTGCTTTTCCTTCGAAGCTTCTTGTTTTGCTTAAAAGTTTATTTGTTATCCAATGCTTCAGGCACCATTTAAAGAAAACAATTTCTGACATACACCAGTGGATAGGTAAAGGGATTTTTACACTTGAATATTCCTAGTTGATAACTTTTGATAGAGTATCTGTTATGAAACCTTCATTTTGTTAAAAGTAATTTATTTTACCTCGATTACGAAGTAAAAATGTGTACAACATTTATCACAATGTCAAGGTGATGATAAGATCAAATATATTCCACCTTGGGGAATCCAATGGAAAAGCAAGATATAGGTAAAAAGTTTTTAATTGATGACTGGAAGAGAGTAGGTATGCGGATACTTAGAACATAGAATGTGAGGATTGAGCATAAAATAGTGGATTGATACATGACAAAAATGTGCAGTATATGTATACAATATATCATTATATAGTTAGGATAATTTATTACATATTATTATTGAAATTTGGATAAATGTGTATCTGTATATTAATATACAAATTAAGATAAAATTACAGCAATGTAAACATTAAAAATGTACATTCAAAAACACCAGCTTTGCCTTAAGAAATAAAGAATGCTGTATTCCACTTATGATTGTGACTGCACTTAACTGTCCTTTTAAGCATGAAGAAAATTTATTACAATCATTTATTTATCATTATAATAGGAAAAAACAAATTCTTTACACAGAACATACAGAACAACTGATTTTCAATAGTCAATTAAAAGTAAAATATCTTCTAATAATGGCATTTATCAGTATTTTGTGTCTAATTCAAAGAAAAAATCGAACATTAAGTAATAACATGAAATAGAGATATGTATGTAATTTCAAATATTTTAGCTAATAATATTATTTTTACAGGTATTTGCTTTTTAGTTGTTTTTGAAGAAGGAAAAGAATAGCTTCTATACATATTCAACTAATAGAAATCATACCAAAACAAAAAATACTTAAAATTTTGGAACCAGTTGAGAAAATACAAGTTTTCAAAAACAGTAAATCAGGATTATATAACATTTTAATGTGATCTACTCTTGAAAAACATAGTTAAACAAATCGTATATCTGTACAGGAAATACTCCAGCATAAAGTTGTAATACATTGTGGTGAAGGCTTACATCTGCAGATTTTTCTCCTGCAATGCCCCACTGTTACTGTGGCTTACTGCATTGCATCAAGACTGCCTTTCTGTTTGGAAGACCCTCTCAGTACAAACAAGACTCTAAGTTCAGATTTTATTTTCCCTTGGTATTAGAATATGGGAATTTAAGAGTCCTGGGAAATACTGTTTTAGCCTTTAAAAGTAAATGTATCACATTCTTTAATTAGGATCTATGTTTGAGTATGTTTTTCAAAATCTTAACATATGACCCAGTTATCTTACAAATTTCTCGAGCTACAAATTTTCAGGAAAATCCAGGTGTGTCATATGAGGTCTTTCAAGATACTATTTCACAAAAAGACAAATAATATATCAATATTTAGAACTTCTTAGTCAAAAAACACTTACAGCAGGGGCAAATGGACTAATTTATGGTTTCTTTTAAAGAGAATACAAACTCGAATTCAAAAGTGTGCTCTACTCTCAGCCCTTCCTAGTCAGTATTTTACTCATCTGTATGGAATAGTCAGATGTAGACTGTACACTGTAAAGAACGCTAACTAGGAATCAGGGAAGCTTAAATCTAATGTCCAATTAGTTGCACACTAATTTTTAACTTCAGTGGATTCAAAGACTCAATGTGTGCCTCACTCTTCTTACCAAAAAAACAAATCAGATGATGGAATAAGAAAACTAAAGCTCTTTAAAACTTTAAAGTGGTAAATATATATATATATATATATATATATATATATTATACTTATAATACATACACACTCACAATCACATATATATATATTATACACACACACACACACACACACACACACACACACACACACACACACAGATATATTAGCTATGGAAAACACAGATCGACTCTCTCTACAAACAAAGTGGCAGGCATGTTTACCTCCATTTCAAAAGATTCAGGTTCCCCAAATTTGGGGTTCTTTTCTTAGAGTGTATCTCACTGTGTGTTTAAGTGTCACCTGGCTCTGTTCCTGTTACTCGAAGGGAACCGAGGCTTGGGGAAATGGCACATTTGCAGACACTCTGTTGTCGGTAAGAGTCTGTCTTTCTTCTCTGATCCAGCATTCCCCTATTTTCTACCAGTGTCCATGACACTGTAGCAGGCTAAGCTGTTCACTTGCAAATTGGGTAAACACTTCACAATTTTTGACACCTACAATTTATTTAGCATATATTTTACTACGTATCACAAATATACAACATATACATCAGTGTATATGTAAAAGTGAGATTAATTAGCTCAGCAACTATACTGTATTTGTTCAGAAATATTTTATTGTTTCTAGGGTAAGGGCAAGGTCAGGATACAGCAGTCAACAAGGGAGAAACACGTGGTTCGTGAATTAATGGAAGTGACAAATAACGAACACAGAGTTAAGTACCTAACGTTGCCAGACACGACTTAAATTGTGTTAAAACAATTGTTTAACACAACTATTCCGCATACTTCTAGTAAATTGGAATCCATCTTTAGAGTCCTAATTAATGTGGTTTAACTACTTACAAGTGGGAGGATTTATTTTCTCAATGTCTAGTAAATATAAATAAGAGGTGAAAAATCTCTCCTTGGAAAACGGTAAGTAACTGATTAAAGAAACTGAAGATGATGGAAACAGATGAAGAGATATACCATATTCATGGACTGTAAGAATTAATATTTTTAAATGACCATCATATGCAAGAATACCTACAGATTTAGTGTAATATCTATCAAATTACCAAGAGCATTATTCAGAACAAATAATTCTAAAATTTATATGGAAACAAAAGACCCTCAATAGCCAAAACAGTCTTGAGAAAGAAGAAAAAATATGACGGTATCATGCACTCTGATTTCAAACTAAATCACAAAGCTATAGTTAACAAAACAGTATGGCACTGGCACAAACACCAATGCAGAGATCAATAGAACAGGACCCAAAGCCCAGAAATAGGTACAGACTTTCGTGGGCAATAAATCTACAACAAAGTAGGCAAGAATATACAATGAGGAAAGAATAGCCTCTTCAATCAATGGTGCTGGGAACTTTGAGAAAACTGGACAGCTACATGCAAAAGAACCAAATTGGATTTTCTCACTCCGTTAAGAAAAATAAATTAAAAATGGATCAAAAACTGAAATGTAAGACCTGAAACCATACAACTTCTAGAAGTAAACATAGGCGGTGAACTCTTTTGCTTAGGCAAGGGAAACAAATTAAAAATTAAAAAATGGGACTGCATCAATGTTTCTGCACTGCAAAGGAAATGATCAGCCAAAAATTCCAGTTTCAGTTTCTTTAAAGTGGATTCTTAGAAAGAACTCTGAATGCAGACAGTATTTTGATTCTTACCATTTACCAAGTTACATAATTTGGCAAATTACTTCTCGTTGGCAGCCCATTCCTTTCAGCACTTTGAATATGTTATCTCTCTGCCTTGGGTCTCCACCACTGCTGATGAGAAACCACCTGTTCATCTTATTGAGCATCCCTTATGTATGATGAGTCGCTAATCTCTAGTTTCAGTCAAGACTGTTTCTTCACTATTTCATGCAGAAATTTGAGTTTGGCATATGTGGAGTTCACTGAACTACTTGGATGTGTAGACTAATACTTTTTAGTAAATTTGAGAATTGTTCAGCCATTAGTTTTGCAAATTATTCTCCTTTCTTGAAAGGCCTGGAATCAGTAAGCACCCACAGTCTTGCAGAGGTGCTCTATGTGGCCGTTGAGGCATACCCTCATCTCTGCCTTAGCCTTCCTCTCCTACCTGTGCAGAGTCTTAAGGTCAACCAGTGGTGAGAGCATAAGCCCTTCTTACATCATTCTAAGCACACGCAGAGCCTGGAGTGAATGCTCAGACCTAAGAATTTGCGTATCCCACAAGCTCCCCAGGAAGCTGCTGGAGCTTTTCACACTGTCTGTGGATACCTCATTACCCTGCTTTTCCTTCGAAGCTTCTTGTTTTGCTTAAAAGTTTATTTGTTATCCAATGCTTCAGGCACCATTTAAAGAAAACAATTTCTGACATACACCAGTGGATAGGTAAAGGGATTTTTACACTTGAATATTCCTAGTTGATAACTTTTGATAGAGAATCTGTTATGAAACCTTCATTTTGTTAAAAGTAATTTATTTTACCTCGATTACGTAGTAAAAATGTGTACAACATTTATCACAATGTCAAGGTGATGATAAGATCAAATATATTCCACCTTGGGGAATCCAATGGAAAAGCAAGATATAGGTAAAAAGTTTTTAATTGATGACTGGAAGAGAGTAGGTATGCGGATACTTAGAACATAGAATGTGAGGATTGAGCATAAAATAGTGGATTGATACATGACAAAAATGTGCAGTATATGTATACAATATATCATTATATAGTTAGGATAATTTATTACATATTATTATTGAAATTTGGATAAATGTGTATCTGTATATTAATATACAAATTAAGATAAAATTACAGCAATGTAAACATTAAAAATGTACATTCAAAAACACCAGCTTTGCCTTAAGAAATAAAGAATGCTGTATTCCACTTATGATTGTGACTGCACTTAACTGTCCTTTTAAGCATGAAGAAAATTTATTACAATCAGTTATTTATCATTATAATAGGAAAAAACAAATTCTTTACACAGAACATACAGAACAACTGATTTTCAATAGTCAATTAAAAGTAAAATATCTTCTAATAATGGCATTTATCAGTATTTTGTGTCTAATTCAAAGAAAAAATCGAACATTAAGTAATAACATGAAATAGAGATATGTATGTAATTTCAAATATTTTAGCTAATAATATTATTTTTACAGGTATTTGCTTTTTAGTTGTTTTTGAAGAAGGAAAAGAATAGCTTCTATACATATTCAACTAATAGAAATCATACCAAAACAAAAAATACTTAAAATTTTGGAACCAGTTGAGAAAATACAAGTTTTCAAAAACAGGAAATCAGGATTATATAACATTTTAATGTGATCTACTCTTGAAAAACATAGTTAAACAAATCGTATATCTGTACAGGAAATACTCCAGCATAAAGTTGTAATACATTGTGGTGAAGGCTTACATCTGCAGATTTTTCTCCTGCAATGCCCCACTGTTACTGTGGCTTACTGCATTGCATCAAGACTGCCTTTCTGTTTGGAAGACCCTCTCAGTACAAACAAGACTCTAAGTTCAGATTTTATTTTCCCTTGGTATTAGAATATGGGAATTTAAGAGTCCTGGGAAATACTGTTTTAGCCTTTAAAAGTAAATGTATCACATTCTTTAATTAGGATCTATGTTTGAGTATGTTTTTCAAAATCTTAACATATGACCCAGTTATCTTACAAATTTCTCGAGCTACAAATTTTCAGGAAAATCCAGGTGTGTAATATGAGGTCTTTCAAGATACTATTTCACAAAAAGACAAATAATATATCAATATTTAGAACTTCTTAGTCAAAAAACACTTACAGCAGGGGCAAATGGACTAATTTATGGTTTCTTTTAAAGAGAATACAAACTCGAATTCAAAAGTGTGCTCTACTCTCAGCCCTTCCTAGTCAGTATTTTACTCATCTGTATGGAATAGTCAGATGTAGACTGTACACTGTAAAGAACGCTAACTAGGAATCAGGGAAGCTTAAATCTAATGTCCAATTAGTTGCACACTAATTTTTAACTTCAGTGGATTCAAAGACTCAATGTGTGCCTCACTCTTCTTACCGAAAAAACAAATCAGATGATGGAATAAGAAAACTAAAGCTCTTTAAAACTTTAAAGTGGTAAATATATATATATATATATATATATATATATATATATATATATATATATATATATATTATACTTATAATACATACACACTCACAATCACATATATATATATTATACAAACACACACACACACACACACACACACACACACACACACAGATATATTAGCTATGGAAAACACAGATCGACTCTCTCTACAAACAAAGTGGCAGGCATGTTTACCTCCATTTCAAAAGATTCAGGTTCCCCAAATTTGGGGTTCTTTTCTTAGAGTGTATCTCACTGTGTGTTTAAGTGTCACCTGGCTCTGTTCCTGTTACTCGAAGGGAACCGAGGCTTGGGAAAATGGCACATTTGCAGACACTCTGTTGTCGGTAATACTCTTTCTTTCTTCTCTGATCCAGCATTCCCCTATTTTCTACCAGTGTCCATGACACTGTAGCAGGCTAAGCTGTTCACTTGCAAATTGGGTAAACACTTCACAATTTTTGACACCTACACTTTATTTAGCATATATTTTACTACGTATCACAAATATACAACATATACATCAGTGTATATGTAAAAGTGAGATTAATTAGCTCAGCAACTATACTGTATTTGTTCAGAAATATTTTATTGTTTCTAGGGTAAGGGCAAGGTCAGGATACAGCAGTCAACAAGGGAGAAACACGTGGTTCGTGAATTAATGGAAGTGACAAATAACGAACACAGAGTTAAGTACCTAACGTTGCCAGACACGACTTAAATTGTGTTAAAACAATTGTTTAACACAACTATTCCGCATACTTCTAGTAAATTGGAATCCATCTTTAGAGTCCTAATTAATGTGGTTTAACTACTTACAAGTGGGAGGATTTATTTTCTCAATGTCTGGTAAATATAAATAAGAGGTGAAAAATCTCTCCTTGGAAAACGGTAAGTAACTGATTAAAGAAACTGAAGATGATGGAAACAGATGAAGAGATATACCATATTCATAGACTGTAAGAATTAATATTTTTAAATGACCATCATATGCAAGAATACCTACAGATTTAGTGTAATATCTATCAAATTACCAAGAGCAATATTCAGAACAAATAATTCTAAAATTTATATGGAAACAAAAGACCCTCAATAGCCAAAACTGTCTTGAGAAAGAAGAAAAAATATGACGGTATCATGCACTCTGATTTCAAACTAAATCACAAAGCTATAGTTAACAAAACAGTATGGCACTGGCACAAACACCAATGCAGAGATCAATAGAACAGGACCCAAAGCCCAGAAATAGGTACAGACTTTCGTGGGCAATAAATCTACAACAAAGTAGGCAAGAATATACAATGAGGAAAGAATAGCCTCTTCAATCAATGGTGCTGGGAACTTTGAGAAAACTGGACAGCTACATGCAAAAGAACCAAATTGGATTTTCTCACTCCGTTAAGAAAAATAAATTAAAAATGGATCAAAAACTGAAATGTAAGACCTGAAACCATAGAACTTCTAGAAGTAAACATAGGCGGTGAACTCTTTTGCTTAGGCAAGGGAAACAAATTAAAAATTAAAAAATGGGACTGCATCAATGTTTCTGCACTGCAAAGGAAATGATCAGCCGAAAATTCCAGTTTCAGTTTCTTTAAAGTGGATTCTTAGAAAGAACTCTGAATGCAGACAGTATTTTGATTCTTACCATTTACCAAGTTACATAATTTGGCCAATTACTTCTCGTTGGCAGCCCATTCCTTTCAGCACTTTGAATATGTTATCTCTCTGCCTTGGGTCTCCACCACTGCTGATGAGAAATCACCTGTTCATCTTATTGAGCATCCCTTATGTATGATGAGTCGCTACTCTCTAGTTTCAGTCAAGACTGTTTCTTCACTCTTTCATGCAGAAATTTGAGTTTGGCATATGTGGAGTTCACTGAACTTCTTTGATGTGTAGACTAATACTTTTTAGTAAATTTGAGAATTGTTCAGCCATTAGTTTTGCAAATTATTCTCCTTTCTTGAAAGGCCTGGAATCAGCAAGCACCCACAGTCTTGCAGAGGTGCTCTATGTGGCCGTTGAGGCATACCCTCATCTCTGCCTTAGCCTTCCTCTCCTACCTGTGCAGAGTCTTAAGGTCAACCAGTGGTGAGAGCATAAGCCCTTCTTACATCATTCTAAGCACACGCAGAGCCTGGAGTGAATGCTCAGACCTAAGAATTTGCGTATCCCACAAGCTCCCCAGGAAGCTGCTGGAGCTTTTCACACTGTCTGTGGATACCTCATTACCCTGCTTTTCCTTCGAAGCTTCTTGTTTTGCTTAAAAGTTTATTTGTTATCCAATGCTTCAGGCACCATTTAAAGAAAACAATTTCTGACATACACCAGTGGATAGGTAAAGGGATTTTTACACTTGAATATTCCTAGTTGATAACTTTTGATAGAGAATCTGTTATGAAACCTTCATTTTGTTAAAAGTAATTTATTTTACCTCGATTACGAAGTAAAAATGTGTACAACATTTATCACAATGTCAAGGTGATGATAAGATCAAATATATTCCACCTTGGGGAATCCAATGGAAAAGCAAGATATAGGTAAAAAGTTTTTAATTGATGACTGGAAGAGAGTAGGTATGCGGATACTTAGAACATAGAATGTGAGGATTGAGCATAAAATAGTGGATTGATACATGACAAAAATGTGCAGTATATGTATACAATATATCATTATATAGTTAGGATAATTTATTACATATTATTATTGAAATTTGGATAAATGTGTATCTGTATATTAATATACAAATTAAGATAAAATTACAGCAATGTAAACATTAAAAATGTACATTCAAAAACACCAGCTTTGCCTTAAGAAATAAAGAATGCTGTATTCCACTTATGATTGTGACTGCACTTAACTGTCCTTTTAAGCATGAAGAAAATTTATTACAATCAGTTATTTATCATTATAATAGGAAAAAACAAATTCTTTACACAGAACATACAGAACAACTGATTTTCAATAGTCAATTAAAAGTAAAATATCTTCTAATAATGGCATTTATCAGTATTTTGTGTCTAATTCAAAGAAAAAATCGAACATTAAGTAATAACATGAAATAGAGATATGTATGTAATTTCAAATATTTTAGCTAATAATATTATTTTTACAGGTATTTGCTTTTTAGTTGTTTTTGAAGAAGGAAAAGAATAGCTTCTATACATATTCAACTAATAGAAATCATACCAAAACAAAAAATACTTAAAATTTTGGAACCAGTTGAGAAAATACAAGTTTTCAAAAACAGGAAATCAGGATTATATAACATTTTAATGTGATCTACTCTTGAAAAACATAGTTAAACAAATCGTATATCTGTACAGGAAATACTCCAGCATAAAGTTGTAATACATTGTGGTGAAGGCTTACATCTGCAGATTTTTCTCCTGCAATGCCCCACTGTTACTGTGGCTTACTGCATTGCATCAAGACTGCCTTTCTGTTTGGAAGACCCTCTCAGTACAAACAAGACTCTAAGTTCAGATTTTATTTTCCCTTGGTATTAGAATATGGGAATTTAAGAGTCCTGGGAAATACTGTTTTAGCCTTTAAAAGTAAATGTATCACATTCTTTAATTAGGATCTATGTTTGAGTATGTTTTTCAAAATCTTAACATATGACCCAGTTATCTTACAAATTTCTCGAGCTACAAATTTTCAGGAAAATCCAGGTGTGTAATATGAGGTCTTTCAAGATACTATTTCACAAAAAGACAAATAATATATCAATATTTAGAACTTCTTAGTCAAAAAACACTTACAGCAGGGGCAAATGGACTAATTTATGGTTTCTTTTAAAGAGAATACAAACTCGAATTCAAAAGTGTGCTCTACTCTCAGCCCTTCCTAGTCAGTATTTTACTCATCTGTATGGAATAGTCAGATGTAGACTGTACACTGTAAAGAACGCTAACTAGGAATCAGGGAAGCTTAAATCTAATGTCCAATTAGTTGCACACTAATTTTTAACTTGAGTGGATTCAAAGACTCAATGTGTGCCTCACTCTTCTTACCAAAAAAACAAATCAGATGATGGAATAAGAAAACTAAAGCTCTTTAAAACTTTAAAGTGGTAAATATATATATATATATATATATATATATATATATATATATATATATTATACTTATAATACATACACACTCACAATCACATATATATATATTATACAAACACACACACACACACACACACACACACACACACACACACAGATATATTAGCTATGGAAAACACAGATCGACTCTCTCTACAAACAAAGTGGCAGGCATGTTTACCTCCATTTCAAAAGATTCAGGTTCCCCAAATTTGGGGTTCTTTTCTTAGAGTGTATCTCACTGTGTGTTTAAGTGTCACCTGGCTCTGTTCCTGTTACTCGAAGGGAACCGAGGCTTGGGGAAATGGCACATTTGCAGACACTCTGTTGTCGGTAATACTCTTTCTTTCTTCTCTGATCCAGCATTCCCCTATTTTCTACCAGTGTCCATGACACTGTAGCAGGCTAAGCTGTTCACTTGCAAATTGGGTAAACACTTCACAATTTTTGACACCTACACTTTATTTAGCATATATTTTACTACGTATCACAAATATACAACATATACATCAGTGTATATGTAAAAGTGAGATTAATTAGCTCAGCAACTATACTGTATTTGTTCAGAAATATTTTATTGTTTCTAGGGTAAGGGCAAGGTCAGGATACAGCAGTCAACAAGGGAGAAACACGTGGTTCGTGAATTAATGGAAGTGACAAATAACGAACACAGAGTTAAGTACCTAACGTTGCCAGACACGACTTAAATTGTGTTAAAACAATTGTTTAACACAACTATTCCGCATACTTCTAGTAAATTGGAATCCATCTTTAGAGTCCTAATTAATGTGGTTTAACTACTTACAAGTGGGAGGATTTATTTTCTCAATGTCTGGTAAATATAAATAAGAGGTGAAAAATCTCTCCTTGGAAAACGGTAAGTAACTGATTAAAGAAACTGAAGATGATGGAAACAGATGAAGAGATATACCATATTCATGGACTGTAAGAATTAATATTTTTAAATGACCATCATATGCAAGAATACCTACAGATTTAGTGTAATATCTATCAAATTACCAAGAGCAATATTCAGAACAAATAATTCTAAAATTTATATGGAAACAAAAGACCCTCAATAGCCAAAACAGTCTTGAGAAAGAAGAAAAAATATGACGGTATCATGCACTCTGATTTCAAACTAAATCACAAAGCTATAGTTAACAAAACAGTATGGCACTGGCACAAACACCAATGCAGAGATCAATAGAACAGGACCCAAAGCCCAGAAATAGGTACAGACTTTCGTGGGCAATAAATCTACAACAAAGTAGGCAAGAATATACAATGAGGAAAGAATAGCCTCTTCAATCAATGGTGCTGGGAACTTTGAGAAAACTGGACAGCTACATGCAAAAGAACCAAATTGGATTTACTCACTCCGTTAAGAAAAATAAATTAAAAATGGATCAAAAACTGAAATGTAAGACCTGAAACCATACAACTTCTAGAAGTAAACATAGGCGGTGAACTCTTTTGCTTAGGCAAGGGAAACAAATTAAAAATTAAAAAATGGGACTGCATCAATGTTTCTGCACTGCAAAGGAAATGATCAGCCAAAAATTCCAGTTTCAGTTTCTTTAAAGTGGATTCTTAGAAAGAACTCTGAATGCAGACAGTATTTTGATTCTTACCATTTACCAAGTTACATAATTTGGCCAATTACTTCTCGTTGGCAGCCCATTCCTTTCAGCACTTTGAATATGTTATCTCTCTGCCTTGGGTCTCCACCACTGCTGATGAGAAACCACCTGTTCATCTTATTGAGCATCCCTTATGTATGATGAGTCGCTACTCTCTAGTTTCAGTCAAGACTGTTTCTTCACTCTTTCATGCAGAAATTTGAGTTTGGCATATGTGGAGTTCACTGAACTTCTTTGATGTGTAGACTAATACTTTTTAGTAAATTTGAGAATTGTTCAGCCATTAGTTTTGCAAATTATTCTCCTTTCTTGAAAGGCCTGGAATCAGCAAGCACCCACAGTCTTGCAGAGGTGCTCTATGTGGCCGTTGAGGCATACCCTCATCTCTGCCTTAGCCTTCCTCTCCTACCTGTGCAGAGTCTTAAGGTCAACCAGTGGTGAGAGCATAAGCCCTTCTTACATCATTCTAAGCACACGCAGAGCCTGGAGTGAATGCTCAGACCTAAGAATTTGCGTATCCCACAAGCTCCCCAGGAAGCTGCTGGAGCTTTTCACACTGTCTGTGGATACCTCATTACCCTGCTTTTCCTTCGAAGCTTCTTGTTTTGCTTAAAAGTTTATTTGTTATCCAATGCTTCAGGCACCATTTAAAGAAAACAATTTCTGACATACACCAGTGGATAGGTAAAGGGATTTTTACACTTGAATATTCCTAGTTGATAACTTTTGATAGAGAATCTGTTATGAAACCTTCATTTTGTTAAAAGTAATTTATTTTACCTCGATTACGAAGTAAAAATGTGTACAACATTTATCACAATGTCAAGGTGATGATAAGATCAAATATATTCCACCTTGGGGAATCCAATGGAAAAGCAAGATATAGGTAAAAAGTTTTTAATTGATGACTGGAAGAGAGTAGGTATGCGGATACTTAGAACATAGAATGTGAGGATTGAGCATAAAATAGTGGATTGATACATGACAAAAATGTGCAGTATATGTATACAATATATCATTATATAGTTAGGATAATTTATTACATATTATTATTGAAATTTGGATAAATGTGTATCTGTATATTAATATACAAATTAAGATAAAATTACAGCAATGTAAACATTAAAAATGTACATTCAAAAACACCAGCTTTGCCTTAAGAAATAAAGAATGCTGTATTCCACTTATGATTGTGACTGCACTTAACTGTCCTTTTAAGCATGAAGAAAATTTATTACAATCAGTTATTTATCATTATAATAGGAAAAAACAAATTCTTTACACAGAACATACAGAACAACTGATTTTCAATAGTCAATTAAAAGTAAAATATCTTCTAATAATGGCATTTATCAGTATTTTGTGTCTAATTCAAAGAAAAAATCGAACATTAAGTAATAACATGAAATAGAGATATGTATGTAATTTCAAATATTTTAGCTAATAATATTATTTTTACAGGTATTTGCTTTTTAGTTGTTTTTGAAGAAGGAAAAGAATAGCTTCTATACATATTCAACTAATAGAAATCATACCAAAACAAAAAATACTTAAAATTTTGGAACCAGTTGAGAAAATACAAGTTTTCAAAAACAGGAAATCAGGATTATATAACATTTTAATGTGATCTACTCTTGAAAAACATAGTTAAACAAATCGTATATCTGTACAGGAAATACTCCAGCATAAAGTTGTAATACATTGTGGTGAAGGCTTACATCTGCAGATTTTTCTCCTGCAATGCCCCACTGTTACTGTGGCTTACTGCATTGCATCAAGACTGCCTTTCTGTTTGGAAGACCCTCTCAGTACAAACAAGACTCTAAGTTCAGATTTTATTTTCCCTTGGTATTAGAATATGGGAATTTAAGAGTCCTGGGAAATACTGTTTTAGCCTTTAAAAGTAAATGTATCACATTCTTTAATTAGGATCTATGTTTGAGTATGTTTTTCAAAATCTTAACATATGACCCAGTTATCTTACAAATTTCTCGAGCTACAAATTTTCAGGAAAATCCAGGTGTGTAATATGAGGTCTTTCAAGATACTATTTCACAAAAAGACAAATAATATATCAATATTTAGAACTTCTTAGTCAAAAAACACTTACAGCAGGGGCAAATGGACTAATTTATGGTTTCTTTTAAAGAGAATACAAACTCGAATTCAAAAGTGTGCTCTACTCTCAGCCCTTCCTAGTCAGTATTTTACTCATCTGTATGGAATAGTCAGATGTAGACTGTACACTGTAAAGAACGCTAACTAGGAATCAGGGAAGCTTAAATCTAATGTCCAATTAGTTGCACACTAATTTTTAACTTCAGTGGATTCAAAGACTCAATGTGTGCCTCACTCTTCTTACCAAAAAAACAAATCAGATGATGGAATAAGAAAACTAAAGCTCTTTAAAACTTTAAAGTGGTAAATATATATATATATATATATATATATATATATATTATACTTATAATACATACACACTCACAATCACATATATATATATTATACACACACACACACACACACACACACACACACACACACACACACACACACACAGATATATTAGCTATGGAAAACACAGATCGACTCTCTCTACAAACAAAGTGGCAGGCATGTTTACCTCCATTTCAAAAGATTCAGGTTCCCCAAATTTGGGGTTCTTTTCTTAGAGTGTATCTCACTGTGTGTTTAAGTGTCACCTGGCTCTGTTCCTGTTACTCGAAGGGAACCGAGGCTTGGGGAAATGGCACATTTGCAGACACTCTGTTGTCGGTAATACTCTGTCTTTCTTCTCTGATCCAGCATTCCCCTATTTTCTACCAGTGTCCATGACACTGTAGCAGGCTAAGCTGTTCACTTGCAAATTGGGTAAACACTTCACAATTTTTGACACCTACACTTTATTTAGCATATATTTTACTACGTATCACAAATATACAACATATACATCAGTGTATATGTAAAAGTGAGATTAATTAGCTCAGCAACTATACTGTATTTGTTCAGAAATATTTTATTGTTTCTAGGGTAAGGGCAAGGTCAGGATACAGCAGTCAACAAGGGAGAAACACGTGGTTCGTGAATTAATGGAAGTGACAAATAACGAACACAGAGTTAAGTACCTAACGTTGCCAGACACGACTTAAATTGTGTTAAAACAATTGTTTAACACAACTATTCCGCATACTTCTAGTAAATTGGAATCCATCTTTAGAGTCCTAATTAATGTGGTTTAACTACTTACAAGTGGGAGGATTTATTTTCTCAATGTCTAGTAAATATAAATAAGAGGTGAAAAATCTCTCCTTGGAAAACGGTAAGTAACTGATTAAAGAAACTGAAGATGATGGAAACAGATGAAGAGATATACCATATTCATGGACTGTAAGAATTAATATTTTTAAATGACCATCATATGCAAGAATACCTACAGATTTAGTGTAATATCTATCAAATTACCAAGAGCAATATTCAGAACAAATAATTCTAAAATTTATATGGAAACAAAAGACCCTCAATAGCCAAAACAGTCTTGAGAAAGAAGAAAAAATATGACGGTATCATGCACTCTGATTTCAAACTAAATCACAAAGCTATAGTTAACAAAACAGTATGGCACTGGCACAAACACCAATGCAGAGATCAATAGAACAGGACCCAAAGCCCAGAAATTGGTACAGACTTTCGTGGGCAATAAATCTACAACAAAGTAGGCAAGAATATACAATGAGGAAAGAATAGCCTCTTCAATCAATGGTGCTGGGAACTTTGAGAAAACTGGACAGCTACATGCAAAAGAACCAAATTGGATTTTCTCACTCCGTTAAGAAAAATAAATTAAAAATGGATCAAAAACTGAAATGTAAGACCTGAAACCATACAACTTCTAGAAGTAAACATAGGCGGTGAACTCTTTTGCTTAGGCAAGGGAAACAAATTAAAAATTAAAAAATGGGACTGCATCAATGTTTCTGCACTGCAAAGGAAATGATCAGCCAAAAATTCCAGTTTCAGTTTCTTTAAAGTGGATTCTTAGAAAGAACTCTGAATGCAGACAGTATTTTGATTCTTACCATTTACCAAGTTACATAATTTGGCCAATTACTTCTCGTTGGCAGCCCATTCCTTTCAGCACTTTGAATATGTTATCTCTCTGCCTTGGGTCTCCACCACTGCTGATGAGAAACCACCTGTTCATCTTATTGAGCATCCCTTATGTATGATGAGTCGCTACTCTCTAGTTTCAGTCAAGACTGTTTCTTCACTCTTTCATGCAGAAATTTGAGTTTGGCATATGTGGAGTTCACTGAAATTCTTGGATGTGTAGACTAATACTTTTTAGTAAATTTGAGAATTGTTCAGCCATTAGTTTTGCAAATTATTCTCCTTTCTTGAAAGGCCTGGAATCAGTAAGTACCCACAGTCTTGCAGAGGTGCTCTATGTGGCCGTTGAGGCATACCCTCATCTCTGCCTTAGCCTTCCTCTCCTACCTGTGCAGAGTCTTAAGGTCAACCAGTGGTGAGAGCATAAGCCCTTCTTACATCATTCTAAGCACACGCAGAGCCTGGAGTGAATGCTCAGACCTAAGAATTTGCGTATCCCACAAGCTCCCCAGGAAGCTGCTGGAGCTTTTCACACTGTCTGTGGATACCTCATTACCCTGCTTTTCCTTCGAAGCTTCTTGTTTTGCTTAAAAGTTTATTTGTTATCCAATGCTTCAGGCACCATTTAAAGAAAACAATTTCTGACATACACCAGTGGATAGGTAAAGGGATTTTTACACTTGAATATTCCTAGTTGATAACTTTTGATAGAGAATCTGTTATGAAACCTTCATTTTGTTAAAAGTAATTTATTTTACCTCGATTACGAAGTAAAAATGTGTACAACATTTATCACAATGTCAAGGTGATGATAAGATCAAATATATTCCACCTTGGGGAATCCAATGGAAAAGCAAGATATAGGTAAAAAGTTTTTAATTGATGACTGGAAGAGAGTAGGTATGCGGATACTTAGAACATAGAATGTGAGGATTGAGCATAAAATAGTGGATTGATACATGACAAAAATGTGCAGTATATGTATACAATATATCATTATATAGTTAGGATAATTTATTACATATTATTATTGAAATTTGGATAAATGTGTATCTGTATATTAATATACAAATTAAGATAAAATTACAGCAATGTAAACATTAAAAATGTACATTTAAAAACACCAGCTTTGCCTTAAGAAATAAAGAATGCTGTATTCCACTTATGATTGTGACTGCACTTAACTGTCCTTTTAAGCATGAAGAAAATTTATTACAATCAGTTATTTATCATTATAATAGGAAAAAACAAATTCTTTACACAGAACATACAGAACAACTGATTTTCAATAGTCAATTAAAAGTAAAATATCTTCTAATAATGGCATTTATCAGTATTTTGTGTCTAATTCAAAGAAAAAATCGAACATTAAGTAATAACATGAAATAGAGATATGTATGTAATTTCAAATATTTTAGCTAATAATATTATTTTTACAGGTATTTGCTTTTTAGTTGTTTTTGAAGAAGGAAAAGAATAGCTTCTATACATATTCAACTAATAGAAATCATACCAAAACAAAAAATACTTAAAATTTTGGAACCAGTTGAGAAAATACAAGTTTTCAAAAACAGGAAATCAGGATTATATAACATTTTAATGTGATCTACTCTTGAAAAACATAGTTAAACAAATCGTATATCTGTACAGGAAATACTCCAGCATAAAGTTGTAATACATTGTGGTGAAGGCTTACATCTGCAGATTTTTCTCCTGCAATGCCCCACTGTTACTGTGGCTTACTGCATTGCATCAAGACTGCCTTTCTGTTTGGAAGACCCTCTCAGTACAAACAAGACTCTAAGTTCAGATTTTATTTTCCCTTGGTATTAGAATATGGGAATTTAAGAGTCCTGGGAAATACTGTTTTAGCCTTTAAAAGTAAATGTATCACATTCTTTAATTAGGATCTATGTTTGAGTATGTTTTTCAAAATCTTAACATATGACCCAGTTATCTTACAAATTTCTCGAGCTACAAATTTTCAGGAAAATCCAGGTGTGTAATATGAGGTCTTTCAAGATACTATTTCACAAAAAGACAAATAATATATCAATATTTAGAACTTCTTAGTCAAAAAACACTTACAGCAGGGGCAAATGGACTAATTTATGGTTTCTTTTAAAGAGAATACAAACTCGAATTCAAAAGTGTGCTCTACTCTCAGCCCTTCCTAGTCAGTATTTTACTCATCTGTATGGAATAGTCAGATGTAGACTGTACACTGTAAAGAACGCTAACTAGGAATCAGGGAAGCTTAAATCTAATGTCCAATTAGTTGCACACTAATTTTTAACTTCAGTGGATTCAAAGACTCAATGTGTGCCTCACTCTTCTTACCAAAAAAACAAATCAGATGATGGAATAAGAAAACTAAAGCTCTTTAAAACTTTAAAGTGGTAAATATATATATATATATATATATATATATATATATATATATATATTATACTTATAATACATACACACTCACAATCACATATATATATATTATACACACACACACACACACACACACACACACACACACACACACACAGAGATATATTAGCTATGGAAAACACAGATCGACTCTCTCTACAAACAAAGTGGCAGGCATGTTTACCTCCATTTCAAAAGATTCAGGTTCCCCAAATTTGGGGTTCTTTTCTTAGAGTGTATCTCACTGTGTGTTTAAGTGTCACCTGGCTCTGTTCCTGTTAATCGAAGGGAACCGAGGCTTGGGGAAATGGCACATTTGCAGACACTCTGTTGTCGGTAATACTCTGTCTTTCTTCTCTGATCCAGCATTCCCCTATTTTCTACCAGTGTCCATGACACTGTAGCAGGCTAAGCTGTTCACTTGCAAATTGGGTAAACACTTCACAATTTTTGACACCTACACTTTATTTAGCATATATTTTACTACGTATCACAAATATACAACATATACATCAGTGTATATGTAAAAGTGAGATTAATTAGCTCAGCAACTATACTGTATTTGTTCAGAAATATTTTATTGTTTCTAGGGTAAGGGCAAGGTCAGGATACAGCAGTCAACAAGGGAGAAACACGTGGTTCGTGAATTAATGGAAGTGACAAATAACGAACACAGAGTTAAGTACTTAACGTTGCCAGACACGACTTAAATTGTGTTAAAACAATTGTTTAACACAACTATTCCGCATACTTCTAGTAAATTGGAATCCATCTTAAGAGTCCTAATTAATGTGGTTTAACTACTTACAAGTGGGAGGATTTATTTTCTCAATGTCTAGTAAATATAAATAAGAGGTGAAAAATCTCTCCTTGGAAAACGGTAAGTAACTGATTAAAGAAACTGAAGATGATGGAAACAGATGAAGAGATATACCATATTCATGGACTGTAAGAATTAATATTTTTAAATGACCATCATATGCAAGAATACCTACAGATTTAGTGTAATATCTATCAAATTACCAAGAGCAATATTCAGAACAAATAATTCTAAAATTTATATGGAAACAAAAGACCCTCAATAGCCAAAACAGTCTTGAGAAAGAAGAAAAAATATGACGGTATCATGCACTCTGATTTCAAACTAAATCACAAAGCTATAGTTAACAAAACAGTATGGCACTGGCACAAACACCAATGCAGAGATCAATAGAACAGGACCCAAAGCCCAGAAATAGGTACAGACTTTCGTGGGCAATAAATCTACAACAAAGTAGGCAAGAATATACAATGAGGAAAGAATAGCCTCTTCAATCAATGGTGCTGGGAACTTTGAGAAAACTGGACAGCTACATGCAAAAGAACCAAATTGGATTTTCTCACTCCGTTAAGAAAAATAAATTAAAAATGGATCAAAAACTGAAATGTAAGACCTGAAACCATACAACTTCTAGAAGTAAACATAGGCGGTGAACTCTTTTGCTTAGGCAATGGAAACAAATTAAAAATTAAAAAATGGGACTGCATCAATGTTTCTGCACTGCAAAGGAAATGATCAGCCAAAAATTCCAGTTTCAGTTTCTTTAAAGTGGATTCTTAGAAAGAACTCTGAATGCAGACAGTATTTTGATTCTTACCATTTACCAAGTTACATAATTTGGCAAATTACTTCTCGTTGGCAGCCCATTCCTTTCAGCACTTTGAATATGTTATCTCTCTGCCTTGGGTCTCCACCACTGCTGATGAGAAACCACCTGTTCATCTTATTGAGCATCCCTTATGTATGATGAGTCGCTACTCTCTAGTTTCAGTCAAGACTGTTTCTTCACTATTTCATGCAGAAATTTGAGTTTGGCATATGTGGAGTTCACTGAACTTCTTTGATGTGTAGACTAATAATTTTTACTAAATTTGAGAATTGTTCAGCCATTAGTTTTGCAAATTATTCTCCTTTCTTGAAAGGCCTGGAATCAGTAAGCACCCACAGTCTTGCAGAGGTGCTCTATGTGGCCGTTGAGGCATACCCTCATCTCTGCCTTAGCCTTCCTCTCCTACCTGTGCAGAGTCTTAAGGTCAACCAGTGGTGAGAGCATAAGCCCTTCTTACATCATTCTAAGCACACGCAGAGCCTGGAGTGAATGCTCAGACGTAAGAATTTGCGTATCCCACAAGCTCCCCAGGAAGCTGCTGGAGCTTTTCACACTGTCTGTGGATAACTCATTACCCTGCTTTTCCTTCGAAGCTTCTTGTTTTGCTTAAAAGTTTATTTGTTATCCAATGCTTCAGGCACCATTTAAAGAAAACAATTTCTGACATACACCAGTGGATAGGTAAAGGGATTTTTACACTTGAATATTCCTAGTTGATAACTTTTGATAGAGAATCTGTTATGAAACCTTCATTTTGTTAAAAGTAATTTATTTTACCTCGATTACGAAGTAAAAATGTGTACAACATTTATCACAATGTCAAGGTGATGATAAGATCAAATATATTCCACCTTGGGGAATCCAATGGAAAAGCAAGATATAGGTAAAAAGTTTTTAATTGATGACTGGAAGAGAGTAGGTATGCGGATACTTAGAACATAGAATGTGAGGATTGAGCATAAAATAGTGGATTGATACATGACAAAAATGTGCAGTATATGTATACAATATATCATTATATAGTTAGGATAATTTATTACATATTATTATTGAAATTTGGATAAATGTGTATCTGTATATTAATATACAAATTAAGATAAAATTACAGCAATGTAAACATTAAAAATGTACATTCAAAAACACCAGCTTTGCCTTAAGAAATAAAGAATGCTGTATTCCACTTATGATTGAGACTGCACTTAACTGTCCTTTTAAGCATGAAGAAAATTTATTACAATCAGTTATTTATCATTATAATAGGAAAAAACAAATTCTTTACACAGAACATACAGAACAACTGATTTTCAATAGTCAATTAAAAGTAAAATATCTTCTAATAATGGCATTTATCAGTATTTTGTGTCTAATTCAAAGAAAAAATCGAACATTAAGTAATAACATGAAATAGAGATATGTATGTAATTTCAAATATTTTAGCTAATAATATTATTTTTACAGGTATTTGCTTTTTAGTTGTTTTTGAAGAAGGAAAAGAATAGCTTCTATACATATTCAACTAATAGAAATCATACCAAAACAAAAAATACTTAAAATTTTGGAACCAGTTGAGAAAATACAAGTTTTCAAAAACAGGAAATCAGGATTATATAACATTTTAATGTGATCTACTCTTGAAAAACATAGTTAAACAAATCGTATATCTGTACAGGAAATACTCCAGCATAAAGTTGTAATACATTGTGGTGAAGGCTTACATCTGCAGATTTTTCTCCTGCAATGCCCCACTGTTACTGTGGCTTACTGCATTGCATCAAGACTGCCTTTCTGTTTGGAAGACCCTCTCAGTACAAACAAGACTCTAAGTTCAGATTTTATTTTCCCTTGGTATTAGAATATGGGAATTTAAGAGTCCTGGGAAATACTGTTTTAGCCTTTAAAAGTAAATGTATCACATTCTTTAATTAGGATCTATGTTTGAGTATGTTTTTCAAAATCTTAACATATGACCCAGTTATCTTACAAATTTCTCGAGCTACAAATTTTCAGGAAAATCCAGGTGTGTAATATGAGGTCTTTCAAGATACTATTTCACAAAAAGACAAATAATATATCAATATTTAGAACTTCTTAGTCAAAAAACACTTACAGCAGGGGCAAATGGACTAATTTATGGTTTCTTTTAAAGAGAATACAAACTCGAATTCAAAAGTGTGCTCTACTCTCAGCCCTTCCTAGTCAGTATTTTACTCATCTGTATGGAATAGTCAGATGTAGACTGTACACTGTAAAGAACGCTAACTAGGAATCAGGGAAGCTTAAATCTAATGTCCAATTAGTTGCACACTAATTTTTAACTTCAGTGGATTCAAAGACTCAATGTGTGCCTCAATCTTCTTACCAAAAAAACAAATCAGATGATGGAATAAGAAAACTAAAGCTCTTTAAAACTTTAAAGTGGTAAATATATATATATATATATATATATATATATATATATTATACTTATAATACATACACACTCACAATCACATATATATATATTATACACACACACACACACACACACACACACACACACACACACACACACACACAGATATATTAGCTATGGAAAACACAGATCGACTCTCTCTACAAACAAAGTGGCAGGCATGTTTACCTCCATTTCAAAAGATTCAGGTTCCCCAAATTTGGGGTTCTTTTCTTAGAGTGTATCTCACTGTGTGTTTAAGTGTCACCTGGCTCTGTTCCTGTTACTCGAAGGGAACCGAGGCTTGGGGAAATGGCACATTTGCAGACACTCTGTTGTCGGTAATACTCTGTCTTTCTTCTCTGATCCAGCATTCCCCTATTTTCTACCAGTGTCCATGACACTGTAGCAGGCTAAGCTGTTCACTTGCAAATTGGGTAAACACTTCACAATTTTTGACACCTACACTTTATTTAGCATATATTTTACTACGTATCACAAATATACAACATATACATCAGTGTATATGTAAAAGTGAGATTAATTAGCTCAGCAACTATACTGTATTTGTTCAGAAATATTTTATAGTTTCTAGGGTAAGGGCAAGGTCAGGATACAGCAGTCAACAAGGGAGAAACACGTGGTTCGTGAATTAATGGAAGTGACAAATAACGAACACAGAGTTAAGTACCTAACGTTGCCAGACACGACTTAAATTGTGTTAAAACAATTGTTTAACACAACTATTCCGCATACTTCTAGTAAATTGGAATCCATCTTAAGAGTCCTAATTAATGTGGTTTAACTACTTACAAGTGGGAGGATTTATTTTCTCAATGTCTAGTAAATATAAATAAGAGGTGAAAAATCTCTCCTTGGAAAACGGTAAGTAACTGATTAAAGAAACTGAAGATGATGGAAACAGATGAAGAGATATACCATATTCATGGACTGTAAGAATTAATATTTTTAAATGACCATCATATGCAAGAATACCTACAGATTTAGTGTAATATCTATCAAATTACCAAGAGCAATATTCAGAACAAATAATTCTAAAATTTATATGGAAACAAAAGACCCTCAATAGCCAAAACAGTCTTGAGAAAGAAGAAAAAATATGACGGTATCATGCACTCTGATTTCAAACTAAATCACAAAGCTATAGTTAACAAAACAGTATGGCATTGGCACAAACACCAATGCAGAGATCAATAGAACAGGACCCAAAGCCCAGAAATAGGTACAGACTTTCGTGGGCAATAAATCTACAACAAAGTAGGCAAGAATATACAATGAGGAAAGAATAGCCTCTTCAATCAATGGTGCTGGGAGCTTTGAGAAAACTGGACAGCTACATGCAAAAGAACCAAATTGGATTTTCTCACTCCGTTAAGAAAAATAAATTAAAAATGGATCAAAAACTGAAATGTAAGACCTGAAACCATACAACTTCTAGAAGTAAACATAGGCGGTGAACTCTTTTGCTTAGGCAAGGGAAACAAATTAAAAATTAAAAAATGGGACTGCATCAATGTTTCTGCACTGCAAAGGAAATGATCAGCCAAAAATTCCAGTTTCAGTTTCTTTAAAGTGGATTCTTAGAAAGAACTCTGAATGCAGACAGTATTTTGATTCTTACCATTTACCAAGTTACATAATTTGGCCAATTACTTCTCGTTGGCAGCCCATTCCTTTCAGCACTTTGAATATGTTATCTCTCTGCCTTGGGTCTCCACCACTGCTGATGAGAAACCACCTGTTCATCTTATTGAGCATCCCTTATGTATGATGAGTCGCTACTCTCTAGTTTCAGTCAAGACTGTTTCTTCACTCTTTCATGCAGAAATTTGAGTTTGGCATATGTGGAGTTCACTGTACTTCTTTGATGTGTAGACTAATAATTTTTAGTAAATTTGAGAATTGTTCAGCGATTAGTTTTGCAAATTATTCTCCTTTCTTGAAAGGCCTGGAATCAGTAAGCACCCACAGTCTTGCAGAGGTGCTCTATGTGGCCGTTGAGGCATACCCTCATCTCTGCCTTAGCCTTCCTCTCCTACCTGTGCAGAGTCTTAAGGTCAACCAGTGGTGAGAGCATAAGCCCTTCTTACATCATTCTAAGCACACGCAGAGCCTGGAGTGAATGCTCAGACCTAAGAATTTGCGTATCCCACAAGCTCCCCAGGAAGCTGCTGGAGCTTTTCACACTGTCTGTGGATACCTCATTACCCTGCTTTTCCTTCGAAGCTTCTTGTTTTGCTTAAAAGTTTGTTTGTTATCCAATGCTTCAGGCACCATTTAAAGAAAACAATTTCTGACATACACCAGTGGATAGGTAAAGGGATTTTTACACTTGAATATTCCTAGTTGATAACTTTTGATAGAGAATCTGTTATGAAACCTTCATTTTGTTAAAAGTAATTTATTTTACCTCGATTACGAAGTAAAAATGTGTACAACATTTATCA
This sequence comes from Camelus bactrianus, assembly GCF_048773025.1. Classification (NCBI taxonomy): domain Eukaryota; kingdom Metazoa; phylum Chordata; class Mammalia; order Artiodactyla; family Camelidae; genus Camelus; species Camelus bactrianus. Next base: position 2,847,025 of record NC_133571.1, on the reverse strand, counting down.
CAATGTCAAGGTGATGATAAGATCAAATATATTCCACCTTGGGGAATCCAATGGAAAAGCAAGATATAGGTAAAAAGTTTTTAATTGATGACTGGAAGAGAGTAGGTATGCGGATACTTAGAACATAGAATGTGAGGATTGAGCATAAAATAGTGGATTGATACATGACAAAAATGTGCAGTATATGTATACAATATATCATTATATAGTTAGGATAATTTATTACATATTATTATTGAAATTTGGATAAATGTGTATCTGTATATTAATATACAAATTAAGATAAAATTACAGCAATGTAAACATTAAAAATGTACATTCAAAAACACCAGCTTTGCCTTAAGAAATAAAGAATGCTGTATTCCACTTATGATTGTGACTGCACTTAACTGTCCTTTTAAGCATGAAGAAAATTTATTACAATCAGTTATTTATCATTTTAATAGGAAAAAACAAATTCTTTACACAGAACATACAGAACAACTGATTTTCAATAGTCAATTAAAAGTAAAATATCTTCTAATAATGGCATTTATCAGTATTTTGTGTCTAATTCAAAGAAAAAATCGAACATTAAGTAATAACATGAAATAGAGATATGTATGTAATTTCAAATATTTTAGCTAATAATATTATTTTTACAGGTATTTGCTTTTTAGTTGTTTTTGAAGAAGGAAAAGAATAGCTTCTATACATATTCAACTAATAGAAATCATACCAAAACAAAAAATACTTAAAATTATGGAACCAGTTGAGAAAATACAAGTTTTCAAAAACAGGAAATCAGGATTATATAACATTTTAATGTGATCTACTCTTGAAAAACATAGTTAAACAAATCGTATATCTGTACAGGAAATACTCCAGCATAAAGTTGTAATACATTGTGGTGAAGGCTTACATCTGCAGATTTTTCTCCTGCAATGCCCCACTGTTACTGTGGCTTACTGCATTGCATCAAGACTGCCTTTCTGTTTGGAAGACCCTCTCAGTACAAACAAGACTCTAAGTTCAGATTTTATTTTCCCTTGGTATTAGAATATGGGAATTTAAGAGTCCTGGGAAATACTGTTTTAGCCTTTAAAAGTAAATGTATCACATTCTTTAATTAGGATCTATGTTTGAGTATGTTTTTCAAAATCTTAACATATGACCCAGTTATCTTACAAATTTCTCGAGCTACAAATTTTCAGGAAAATCCAGGTGTGTAATATGAGGTCTTTCAAGATACTATTTCACAAAAAGACAAATAATATATCAATATTTAGAACTTCTTAGTCAAAAAACACTTACAGCAGGGGCAAATGGACTAATTTATGGTTTCTTTTAAAGAGAATACAAACTCGAATTCAAAAGTGTGCTCTACTCTCAGCCCTTCCTAGTCAGTATTTTACTCATCTGTATGGAATAGTCAGATGTAGACTGTACACTGTAAAGAACGCTAACTAGGAATCAGGGAAGCTTAAATCTAATGTCCAATTAGTTGCACACTAATTTTTAACTTCAGTGGATTCAAAGACTCAATGTGTGCCTCACTCTTCTTACCAAAAAAACAAATCAGATGATGGAATAAGAAAACTAAAGCTCTTTAAAACTTTAAAGTGGTAAATATATATATATATATATATATATATATATATATTATACTTATAATACATACACACTCACAATCACATATATATATATTATACACACACACACACAAACACACACACACACACACACAGATATATTAGCTATGGAAAACACAGATCGACTCTCTCTACAAACAAAGTGGCAGGCATGTTTACCTCCATTTCAAAAGATTCAGGTTCCCCAAATTTGGGGTTCTTTTCTTAGAGTGTATCTCACTGTGTGTTTAAGTGTCACCTGGCTCTGTTCCTGTTACTCGAAGGGAACCGAGGCTTGGGGAAATGGCACATTTGCAGACACTCTGTTGTCGGTAATACTCTGTCTTTCTTCTCTGATCCAGCATTCCCCTATTTTCTACCAGTGTCCATGACACTGTAGCAGGCTAAGCTGTTCACTTGCAAATTGGGTAAACACTTCACAATTTTTGACACCTACACTTTATTTAGCATATATTTTACTACGTATCACAAATATACAACATATACGTCAGTGTATATGTAAAAGTGAGATTAATTTGCTCAGCAACTATACTTTATTTGTTCAGAAGTATTTTATTGTTTCTAGGGTAAGGGCAAGGTCAGAATACAGCAGTCAACAAGGGAGAAACACGTGGTTCGTGAATTAATGGAAGTGACAAATAACGAACACAGAGTTAAGTACCTAACGTTGCCAGACACGACTTAAATTGTGTTAAAACAATTGTTTAACACAACTATTCCGCATACTTCTAGTAAATTGGAATCCATCTTTAGAGTCCAAATTAATGTGGTTTAACTACTTACAAGTGGGAGGATTTATTTTCTCAATGTCTAGTAAATATAAATAAGAGGTGAAAAATCTCTCCTTGGAAAACGGTAAGTAACTGATTAAAGAAACTGAAGATGATGGAAACAGATGAAGAGATATACCATATTCATGGACTGTAAGAATTAATATTTTTAAATGACCATCATATGCAAGAATACCTACAGATTTAGTGTAATATCTATCAAATTACCAAGAGCAATATTCAGAACAAATAATTCTAAAATTTATAAGGAAACAAAAGACCCTCAATAGCCAAAACAGTCTTGAGAAAGAAGAAAAAATATGACGGTATCATGCACTCTGATTTCAAACTAAATCACAAAGCTATAGTTAACAAAACAGTATGGCATTGGCACAAACACCAATGCAGAGATCAATAGAACAGGACCCAAAGCCCAGAAATAGGTACAGACATTCGTGGGCAATAAATCTACAACAAAGTAGGCAAGAATATACAATGAGGAAAGAATAGCCTCTTCAATCAATGGTGCTGGGAACTTTGAGAAAACTGGACAGCTACATGCAAAAGAACCAAATTGGATTTTCTCACTCCGTTAAGAAAAATAAATTAAAAATGGATCAAAAACTGAAATGTAAGACCTGAAACCATACAACTTCTAGAAGTAAACATAGGCGGTGAACTCTTTTGCTTAGGCAAGGGAAACAAATTAAAAATTAAAAAATGGGACTGCATCAATGTTTCTGCACTGCAAAGGAAATGATCAGCCAAAAATTCCAGTTTCAGTTTCTTTAAAGTGGATTCTTAGAAAGAACTCTGAATGCAGACAGTATTTTGATTCTTACCATTTACCAAGTTACATAATTTGGCCAATTACTTCTCGTTGGCAGCCCATTCCTTTCAGCACTTTGAATATGTTATCTCTCTGCCTTGGGTCTCCACCACTGCTGATGAGAAACCACCTGTTCATCTTATTGAGCATCCCTTATGTATGATGAGTCGCTACTCTCTAGTTTCAGTCAAGACTGTTTCTTCACTATTTCATGCAGAAATTTGAGTTTGGCATATGTGGAGTTCACTGAACTTCTTGGATGTGTAGACTAATAATTTTTAGTAAATTTGAGAATTGTTCAGCGATTAGTTTTGCAAATTATTCTCCTTTCTTGAAAGGCCTGGAATCAGTAAGCACCCACAGTCTTGCAGAGGTGCTCTATGTGGCCGTTGAGGCATACACTCATCTCTGCCTTAGCCTTCCTCTCCTACCTGTGCAGAGTCTTAAGGTCAACCAGTGGTGAGAGCATAAGCCCTTCTTACATCATTCTAAGCACACGCAGAGCCTGGAGTGAATGCTCAGTCCTAAGAATTTGCGTATCCCACAAGCTCCCCAGGAAGCTGCTGGAGCTTTTCACACTGTCTATGGATACCTCATTACCCTGCTTTTCCTTCGAAGCTTCTTGATTTGCTTAAAAGTTTATTTGTTATCCAATGCTTCAGGCACCATTTAAAGAAAACAATTTCTGACATACACCAGTGGATAGGTAAAGGGATTTTTACACTTGAATATTCCTAGTTGATAACTTTTGAAAGAGTAACTGTTAGGAAACCTTCATTTTGTTAAAAGAAATTTATTTTACCTCGTTTACCAAGTAAAAATGTGTACAACATTTATCACAATGTCAAGGTGATGATAAGATCAAATATATTCCACCTTGGGGAATCCAATGGAAAAGCAAGATATAGGTAAAAAGTTTTTAATTGATGACTGGAAGAGAGTAGGTATGCGGATACTTAGAACATAGAATGTGAGGATTGAGCATAAAATAGTGGATTGATACATGACAATAATGTGCAGTGTATGTATACAATATATCATTATATAGTTAGGATAATTTATTACATATTATTATTGAAATTTGGATAAATGTGTATCTGTATATTAATATACAAATTAAGATAAAATTACAGCAATGTAAACATTAAAAATGTACATTCAAAAACACCAGCTTTGCCTTAAGAAATAAAGAATGCTGTATTCCACTTATGATTGTGACTGCACTTAACTGTCCTTTTAAGCATGAAGAAAATTTATTACAATCAGTTATTTATCATTATAACAGGATAAAACAAATTCTTTATACAGAACATAGAAAACAACTGATTTTCAATAGTCAATTAAAAGTAAAATATCTTCTAATTATGGCATTTATCAGTATTTTGTGTCTAATTCAAAGAAAAAATCGAACATTAAGTAATAACATGAAATAGAGATATGTATGTAATTTCAAATATTTTAGCTAATAATATTATTTTTACAGGTATTTGCTTTTTAGTTGTTTTTGAAGTAGGAAAAGAATAGCTTCTATACATATTCAACTAATAGAAATCATACCAAAACAAAAAATACTTAAAACTTTGGAACCAGTTGAGAAAATACAAGTTTTCAAAAACAGGAAATCAGGATTATATAACATTTTAATGTGATCTACTCTTGGAAAACATAGTTAAACAAACCGTATATCTGTACAGGAAATACTCCAGCATAAAGTTGTAATACATTGTGGTGAAGGCTTACATCTGCAGATTTTTCTCCTGCAATGCCCCACTGTTACTGTGGCTTACTGCATTGCATCAAGACTGCCTTTCTGTTTGGAAGACCCTCTCAGTACAAACAAGACTCTAAGTTCAGATTTTATTTTCCCTTGGTATTAGAATATGGGAATTTAAGAGTCCTGGGAAATACTGTTTTAGCCTTTAAAAGTAAATGTATCACATTCTTTAATTAGGATCTATGTTTGAGTATGTTTTTCAAAATCTTAACATATGACCCAGTTATCTTACAAATTTCTCGAGCTACAAATTTTCAGGAAAATCCAGGTGTGTAATATGAGGTCTTTCAAGATACTATTTCACAAAAAGACAAATAATATATCAATATTTAGAACTTCTTAGTCAAAAAACACTTACAGCAGGGGCAAATGGACTAATTTATGGTTTCTTTTAAAGAGAATACAAACTCGAATTCAAAAGTGTGCTCTACTCTCAGCCCTTCCTAGTCAGTATTTTACTCATCTGTATGGAATAGTCAGATGTAGACTGTACACTGTAAAGAACGCTAACTAGGAATCAGGGAAGCTTAAATCTAATGTCCAATTAGTTGCACACTAATTTTTAACTTCAGTGGATTCAAAGACTCAATGTGTGCCTCACTCTTCTTACCAAAAAAACAAATCAGATGATGGAATAAGAAAACTAAAGCTCTTTAAAACTTTAAAGTGGTAAATATATATATATATATATATATATATATATATATATATATTATACTTATAATACATACACACTCACAATCACATATATATATATTATACACACACACACACAAACACACACACACACACACACAGATATATTAGCTATGGAAAACACAGATCGACTCTCTCTACAAACAAAGTGGCAGGCATGTTTACCTCCATTTCAAAAGATTCAGGTTCCCCAAATTTGGGGTTCTTTTCTTAGAGTGTATCTCACTGTGTGTTTAAGTGTCACCTGGCTCTGTTCCTGTTACTCGAAGGGAACCGAGGCTTGGGGAAATGGCACATTTGCAGACACTCTGTTGTCGGTAATACTCTGTCTTTCTTCTCTGATCCAGCATTCCCCTATTTTCTACCAGTGTCCATGACACTGTAGCAGGCTAAGCTGTTCACTTGCAAATTGGGTAAACACTTCACAATTTTTGACACCTACACTTTATTTAGCATATATTTTACTACGTATCACAAATATACAACATATACGTCAGTGTATATGTAAAAGTGAGATTAATTTGCTCAGCAACTATACTTTATTTGTTCAGAAGTATTTTATTGTTTCTAGGGTAAGGGCAAGGTCAGAATACAGCAGTCAACAAGGGAGAAACACGTGGTTCGTGAATTAATGGAAGTGACAAATAACGAACACAGAGTTAAGTACCTAACGTTGCCAGACACGACTTAAATTGTGTTAAAACAATTGTTTAACACAACTATTCCGCATACTTCTAGTAAATTGGAATCCATCTTTAGAGTCCTAATTAATGTGGTTTAACTACTTACAAGTGGGAGGATTTATTTTCTCAATGTCTAGTAAATATAAATAAGAGGTGAAAAATCTCTCCTTGGAAAACGGTAAGTAACTGATTAAAGAAACTGAAGATGATGGAAACAGATGAAGAGATATACCATATTCATGGACTGTAAGAATTAATATTTTTACATGACCATCATATGCAAGAATACCTACAGATTTAGTGTAACATCTATCAAATTACCAAGAGCAATATTCAGAACAAATAATTCTAAAATTTATATGGAAACAAAAGACCCTCAAAAGCCAAAACAGTCTTGAGGAAGAAGAAAAAGTGTGACGGTATCATGCACTCAGATTTCAAACTAAATCACAAAGCTATAGTTAACAAAACAGTATGGCACTGGCACAAACACCAATGCAGAGATCAATAGAACAGTACCCAAAGCCCAGAAATAGGTACAGACTTTCGTGGGCAATAAATCTACAACAAAGTAGGCAAGAATATACAATGAGGAAAGAATAGCCTCTTCAATCAATGGTGCTGGGAACTTTGAGAAAACTGGACAGCTACATGCAAAAGAACCAAATTGGATTTTCTCACTCCGTTAAGAAAAATAAATTAAAAATGGATCAAAAACTGAAATGTAAGACCTGAAACCATACAACTTCTAGAAGTAAACATAGGCGGTGAACTCTTTTGCTTAGGCAAGGGAAACAAATTAAAAATTAAAAAATGGGACTGCATCAATGTTTCTGCACTGCAAAGGAAATGATCAGCCAAAAATTCCAGTTTCAGTTTCTTTAAAGTGGATTCTTAGAAAGAACTCTGAATGCAGACAGTATTTTGATTCTTACCATTTACCAAGTTACATAATTTGGCAAATTACTTCTCGTTGGCAGCCCATTCCTTTCAGCACTTTGAATATGTTATCTCTCTGCCTTGGGTCTCCACCACTGCTGATGAGAAACCACCTGTTCATCTTATTGAGCATCCCTTATGTATGATGAGTCGCTACTCTCTAGTTTCAGTCAAGACTGTTTCTTCACTATTTCATGCAGAAATTTGAGTTTGGCATATGTGGAGTTCACTGAACTTCTTGGATGTGTAGACTAATAATTTTTAGTAAATTTGAGAATTGTTCAGCCATTAGTTTTGCAAATTATTCTCCTTTCTTGAAAGGCCTGGAATCAGCAAGCACCCACAGTCTTGCAGAGGTGCTCTATGTGGCCGTTGAGGCATACCCTCATCTCTGCCTTAGCCTTCCTCTCCTACCTGTGCAGAGTCTTAAGGTCAACCAGTGGTGAGAGCATAAGCCCTTCTTACATCATTCTAAGCACACGCAGAGCCTGGAGTGAATGCTCAGACCTAAGAATTTGCGTATCCCACAAGCTCCCCAGGAAGCTGCTGGAGCTTTTCACACTGTCTGTGGATACCTCATTACCCTGCTTTTCCTTCGAAGCTTCTTGTTTTGCTTAAAAGTTTATTTGTTATCCAATGCTTCAGGCACCATTTAAAGAAAACAATTTCTGACATACACCAGTGGATAGGTAAAGGGATTTTTACACTTGAATATTCCTAGTTGATAACTTTTGAAAGAGTAACTGTTAGGAAACCTTCATTTTGTTAAAAGAAATTTATTTTACCTCGTTTACCAAGTAAAAATGTGTACAACATTTATCACAATGTCAAGGTGATGATAAGATCAAATATATTCCACCTTGGGGAATCCAATGGAAAAGCAAGATATAGGTAAAAAGTTTTTAATTGATGACTGGAAGAGAGTAGGTATGCGGATACTTAGAACATAGAATGTGAGGATTGAGCATAAAATAGTGGATTGATACGTGACACAAATGTGCAGTATATGTATACAATATATCATTATATAGTTAGGATAATTTATTACATATTATTATTGAAATTTGGATAAATGTGTATCTGTATATTAATATACAAATTAAGATAAAATTACAGCAATGTAAACATTAAAAATGTACATTCAAAGACACCAGCTTTGCCTGATTGTGACTGCATTTAACTGTAATTTTAAGCATGAAGAAAATTTATTACAATCAGTTATTTAACATTATAACAGGAAAAAATAAATTCTTTATACAGAACACACAGAACAACTGATTTTCAATAGTCAATTAAAAGTAAAATATCTTCTAATAATGGCATTTATCAGTGTTTTGTGTCTAATTCAAAGAAAAAATCGAACATTAAGTAATAACATGAAATATATATATGTATGTAATTTCAAATATTTTAGCTAATAATACAATTTTTATAGGTATTTGCCTTTTAGTTGTTTTTGAAGAAGGAAAAGAATAGCTTCTATACATATTCAACTAATAGAAATCATACCAAAACAAAACAATACTTAAAATTTTGGACCAGTTGAGAAACTACAAGTTTTCAAAAACAGGAAATCAGGATTATATAACATTTTAATGTGATCTACTCTTGGAAAACATAGTTAAACAAACCGTATATCTGTACAGGAAATACTCCAGCATAAAGTTGTAATACATTGTGGTGAAGGCTTACTTCTGCAGATTTTTCTCCTGCAATGCCCCACTGTTACTGTGGCTTACTGCATTGCATCAAGACTGCCTTTCTGTTTGGAAGACCCTCTCAGTACAAACAAGACTCTAAGTTCACATTTTATTTCCCTTGGTATTAGAATATGGGAATTTAAGGGTCCTGGGAAATACTGTTTTAGCCTTTAAAAGTAAATGTATCACATTCTTTAATTAGGATCTATGTTTGAGTATGTTTTTCAAAATCTTAACATATGACCCAGTTATCTTACAAATTTCTCGATCTACAAATTTTCAGGAAAATCCAGGTGTGTAATATGATGTCTTTCAAGATACTATTTCACAAAAAGACAAATAATATATCAATATTAAGAACTTCTTAGTCAAAAAACACTTACAGCAGGGGCAAATGTTCTAATTTATGGTTTCTTCTAAAGAGAATACAAAGTCGAATTCAAAAGTGTGCTTTACTCTCAGCCCTTCCTAGTCAGTATTTTACTCATCTGTATGGAATAGTCAGATGTAGACTGTACACTGTAAAGAACGCTAACTAGGAATCAGGGAAGCTTAAATCTAATGTCCAATTAGTTGCACACTAATTTTTAACTTGAGTGGATTCAAAGACTCAATGTGTGCCTCACACTTCTTACCATAAAAACAAATCAGATGATGGAATAAGAAAACTCAAGCTCTTTAAAACTTTAAAGTGATAAAGATAGATAGATAAATATATATTATACATATAATACATACACACTCACAAACACATATATATATATTATACACGCACACACACACACACACTCACACACACACAGATATATTAGCTATGGGAAACACAGATCGACTCTCTCTACAAACAATGTGGCAGGCATGTTTACCTCCTTTTCAAATGATTCAGGTTCCCCAAATTTTGGGTTCTTTTCTTAGAGTGTATCGCACTGTGTGTTTAAGTGTCACCTGGCTCTGTTCCTGTTATTCGAATGGAACCGAGGCTTGGGGAAATGGCACATGTGCAGACACTCTGTTGTCGGTAATACTCTGTCTTTCTTCTCTGATCCAGCATTCCCCTATTTTCTACCAGTGTCCATGACACTGTAGCAGGCTGAGCTGTTCACTTGCAAATTGGGTAAACACTTCACAATTTTTGACACCTACACTTTATTTAGCATATATTTTACTATGTATCACATATATACAACACATACATCAGTGTATATGTAAAAGTGAGATTAATTAGCCCAGCAACTATACTTTATTTGTTCACCAAGTATTTATTGTTTCTAGGGTAAGGGCAAGGTCAGGATACAGCAGTCAACAAGGGAGAAACACGTGGTTCGTGACTTAATGGAACTGACAAATAATGAACACAGTGTTAGGTACCTGACGTTGCCAGACACGACTTAAATTGTGTTAAAACAATTGTTTAACACAAGTATTCCGCATATTTCTAGTAAATTGGAATCCATCTTTAGAGTCCAAATTAATGTGGTTTAACTACTTACAAGTGGGAGGATTTATTTTCTCAATGTCTAGTAAATATAAATAAGAGGTGAAAAATCTCTCCTTGGAAAACGGTAAGTAACTGATTAAAGAAACTGAAGATGATGGAAACAGATGAAGAGATATACCATATTCATGGACTGTAAGAATTAATATTTTTAAATGACCATCATATGCAAGAATACCTACAGATTTAGTGTAATATCTATCAAATTACCAAGAGCAATATTCAGAACAAATAATTCTAAAATTTATATGGAAACAAAAGACCCTCAATAGCCAAAACAGTCTTGAGAAAGAAGAAAAAATATGACGGTATCATGCACTCAGATTTCAAACTAAATCACAAAGCTATAGTTAACAAAACAGTATGGCACTGGCACAAACACCAATGCAGAGATCAATAGAACAGGACCCAAAGCCCAGAATTAGGTACAGACTTTCGTGGGCAATAAATCTACAACAAAGAAGGCAAGAATATACAATGAGGAAAGAATAGCCTCTTAAATGAATGGTGCTGGGAACTTTGAGAAAACTGGACAGCTACATGCAAAAGAATCAAATTGGATTTTCTCACTCCGTTAAGAAAAATAAATTAAAAATGGATCAAAAACTGAAATGTAAGACCTGAAACCATACAACTTCTAGAAGTAAACATAGGCGGTGAACCCTTTTGCTTAGACATGGGAAACAAATTAAAAATTAAAAAATGGGACTGCATCAATGTTTCTGCACTGCAAAGGAAATGATCAGCCAAAAATTCCAGTTTCAGTTTCTTTAAAGTGGATTCTTAGAAAGAACTCTGAATGCAGACAGTATTTTGATTCTTACCATTTACCAAGTTACATAATTTGGCAAATTACTTCTGGAATGGCAGCCCATTCCTTTCAGCACTTTGAATATGTTATCTCTCTGCCTTGGGTCTCTACCACTGCTGATGAGAAACCACCTGTTCATCTTATTAAGCATCCCTTATATATGATGAGTCGCTACTCTCTAGTTTCAGTCAAGACTGTTTCTTCACTGTTTCATGCAGAAATTTGAGTTTGGCGTATGTGGAGTTCACTGAACTTCTTGGATGTGTAGACTAATAATTTTTAGTAAATTTGAGAATTGTTCAGCGATTAGTTTTGCAAATTATTCTCCTTTCTTGAAAGGCCTGGAATCTGCAAGCACCCACATTCTTGCAGAGGTGCTCTATGTGGCCGTTGATGCAAACCCTCATCTCTGCCTTAGCCTTCCTCTCCTACCTGTGCAGAGTCTTAAGGTCAACCAGTGGTGAGAGCATAAGCCCTTCTTACATCATTCTAAGCACACGCAGAGCCTGGAGTGAATGCTCAGACCTAAGAATTTGCGTATCCCACAAGCTCCCCAGGAAGCTGCTGGAGCTTTTCACACTGTCTGTGGATACCTCATTACCCTGCTTTTCCTTCGAAGCTTCTTGTTTTGCTTAAAAGTTTATTTGTTATCCAATGCTTCAGGCACCATTTAAAGAAAACAATTTCTGACATACACCAGTGGATAGGTAAAGGGATTTTTACACTTGAATATTCCTAGTTGATAACTTTTGAAAGAGTAACTGTTAGGAAACCTTCATTTTGTTAAAAGAAATTTATTTTACCTCGTTTACCATGTAAAAATGTGTACAACATTTATCACAATGTCAAGGTGATGATAAGATCAAATATATTCCACCTTGGGGAATCCAATGGAAAAGCAAGATATAGGTAAAAGGTTTTTAATTGATGACTGGAAGAGAGTAGGTATGCGGATACTTAGAACATAGAATGTGAGGATTGAGCATAAAATAGTGGATTGATACATGACAAAAATGTGCAGTATATTTATACAATATATCATTATATAGTTAGGATAATTTATTACATATTATTATTGAAATTTGGATAAATGTGTATCTGTATATTAATATACAAATTAAGATAAAATTACAGCAATGTAAACATTAAAAATGTACATTCAAAGACACCAGCTTTGCCTGATTGTGACTGCATTTAACTGTCCTTTTAAGCATGAAGAAAATTTATTACAATCAGTTATTTAACATTATAACAGGAAAAAATAAATTCTTTATACAGAACACACAGAACAACTGATTTTCAATAGTCAATTAAAAGTAAAATATCTTCTAATAATGGCATTTATCAGTATTTTGTGTCTAATTAAAAAAAAAATCGAACATTAAGTAATAACATGAAATAGATATATGTATGTAATTTCAAATATTTTAGCTAATAATACAATTTTTATAGGTATTTGCCTTTTAGTTGTTTTTGAAGAAGGAAAAGAATAGCTTCTATACATATTCAACTAATAGAAATCATACCAAAACAAAAAAATACTTAAAATTTTGGACCAGTTGAGAAACTACAAGTTTTCAAAAACAGGAAATCAGGATTATATTACATTTTAATATGATCTACACTTGGAAAACATAGTTAAACAAACCGTATATCTGTACAGGAAATACTCCAGCATAAAGTTGTAATACATTGTGGTGAAGGCTTACATCTGCAGATTTTTCTCCTGCAATGCCCCACTGTTACTGTGGCTTACTGCATTGCATCAAGACTGCCTTTCTGTTTGGAAGACCCTCTCAGTACAAACAAGACTCTAAGTTCACATTTTATTTCCCTTGGTGTTAGAATATGGGAATTTAAGTGTCCTGGGAAATACTGTTTTAGCCTTTAAAAGTAAATGTATCACATTCTTTAATTAGGATCTATGTTTGAGTATGTTTCTCAAAATCTGAAAATATGACCCAGTTATCTTACAAATTTCTCGAGCTACAAATTTTCAGGAAAATCCAGGTGTGTAATATGATGTCTTTCAAGATACTATTTCACAAAAAGACAAATAATATATCAATATTTAGAACTTCTTAGTCAAAAAACGCTTACAGCAGGGGCAAATGGTCTAATTTATGGTTTCTTCTAAAGAGAATACAAACTCGAATTCAAAAGTGTGCTTTACTCTCAGCCCTTCCTAGTCAGTATTTTACTCATCTGTATGGAATAGTCAGATGTAGACTGTACACTGTAAAGAACGCTAACTAGGAATCAGGGAAGCTTAAATCTAATGTCCAATTAGTTGCACACTAATTTTTAACTTGAGTGGATTCAAAGACTCAATGTGTGCCTCACACTTCTTACCATAAAAACAAATCAGATGATGGAATAAGAAAACTCAAGCTCTTTAAAACTTTAAAGTGATAAAGATAGATAGATAAATATATATTATACATATAATACATACACACTCACAAACACATATATATATATTATACACACACACACACACACACACACACACACACACACAGATATATTAGCTATGGAAAACACAGATCGACTCTCTCTACAAACAAAGTGGCAGGCATGTTTACCTCCTTTTCAAAAGATTCAGGTTCCCCAAATTTCGGGTTCTTTTCTTAGAGTGTATCGCACTGTGTGTTTAAGTGTCACCCGGCTCTGTTCCTGTTATTCGAATGGAACCGAGGCTAGGGGAAATGGCACATGTGCAGACACTCTGTTGTCGGTAATACTCTGTCTTTCTTCTCTGATCCAGCATTCCCCTATTTTCTACCAGTGTCCATGACACTGTAGCAGGCTGAGCTGTTCACTTGCAAATTGGGTAAACACTTCACAATTTTTGACACCTACACTTTATTTAGCATATATTTTACTAAGTATCACATATATACAACACATACATCAGTGTATATGTAAAAGTGGGATTAATTAGCCCAGCAACTATACTTTATTTTTTCACTAAATATTTATTGTTTCTAGGGTAAGGGTAAGGTCAGGATACAGCAGTCAACAAGGGAGAAACACGTGGTTCGTGACTTAATGGAACTGACAAATAACGAACACAGAGTTAGGTACCTGACGTTGCCAGACACGATTTAAATTGTGTTAAAACAATTGTTTAACACAACTATTCCGCATATTTCTAGTAAATTGGAATCCATCTTTAGAGTCCAAATTAATGTGGTTTAACTACTTACAAGTGGGAGGATTTATTTTCTCAATGTCTAGTAAATATAAATAAGAGGTGAAAAATCTCTCCTTGGAAAACGGTAAGTAACTGATTAAAGAAACTGAAGATGATGGAAACAGATGAAGAGATATACCATATTCATGGACTGTAAGAATTAATATTTTTACATGACCATCATATGCAAGAATACCTACAGACTTAGTGTAATATCTATCAAATTACCAAGAGCAATATTCAGAACAAATAATTCTAAAATTTATATGGAAACAAAAGACCCTCAATAGCCAAAACAGTCTTGAGAAAGAAGAAAAAATATGACGGTATCATGCACTCTGATTTCAAACTAAATCACAAAGCTATAGTTAACAAAACAGTATGGCACTGGCACAAACACCAATGCAGAGATCAATAGAACAGGACCCAAAGCCCAGAAATAGGTACAGACTTTCGTGGGCAATAAATCATCAACAAAGTAGGCAAGAATATACAATGAGGAAAGAATAGCCTCTTCAATCAATGGTGCTGGGAGCTTTGAGAAAACTGGACAGCTACATGCAAAAGAACCAAATTGGATTTTCTCACTCCGTTAAGAAAAATAAATTAAAAATGGATCAAAAACTGAAATGTAAGACCTGAAACCATACAACTTCTAGAAGTAAACATAGTCGGTGAACTCTTTTGCTTAGGCAAGGGAAACAAATTAAAAATTAAAAAATGGGACTGCATCAATGTTTCTGCACTGCAAAGGAAATGATCAGCCAAAAATTCCAGTTTCAGTTTCTTTAAAGTGGATTCTTAGAAAGAACTCTGAATGCAGACAGTATTTTGATTCTTACCATTTACCAAGTTACATAATTTGGCAAATTACTTCTCGTTGGCAGCCCATTCCTTTCAGCACTTTGAATATGTTATCTCTCTGCCTTGGGTCTCCACCACTGCTGATGAGAAACCACCTGTTCATCTTATTGAGCATCCCTTATGTATGATGAGTCGCTACTCTCTAGTTTCAGTCAAGACTGTTTCTTCACTATTTCATGCAGAAATTTGAGTTTGGCATATGTGGAGTTCACTGAACTTCTTGGATGTGTAGACTAATACTTGTTAGTAAATTTGAGAATTGTTCAGCCATTAGTTTTGCAAATTATTCTCCTTTCTTGAAAGGCCTGGAATCAGCAAGCACCCACATTCTTGCAGAGGAGCTCTATGTGGCCGTTGAGGCAAACCCCCAATCTCTGCCTTAGCTTTCCTCTCCTACCTGTGCAGAGTCTTAAGGTCAACCAGTGGTGAGAGCATAAGCCCTTCTTACATCATTCTAAGCACACGCAGAGCCTGGAGTGAATGCTCAGACCTAAGAATTTGCGTATCCCACAATCTCCCCAGGAAGCTGCTGGAGCTTTTCACACTGTCTGTGGATACCTCATTACCCTGCTTTTCCTTCGAAGCTTCTTGTTTTGCTTAAAAGTTTATTTGTTATCCAATGCTTCAGGCACCATTTAAAGAAAACAATTTCTGACATACACCAGTGGATAGGTAAAGGGAGTTTTACACTTGAATATTCCTAGTTGATAACTTTTGAAAGAGTAACTGTTATGAAACCTTCATTTTGTTAAAAGAAATTTATTTTACCTCGTTTACCAAGTAAAAATGTGTACAACATTTATCACAATGTCAAGGTGATGATAAGATCAAATATATCCCACCTTGGGGAATCCAATGGAAAAGCAAGATATAGGTAAAAGGTTTTTAATTGATGACTGGAAGAGAGTAGGTATGCGGATACTTAGAACATAGAATGTGAGGATTGAGCATAAAATAGTGGATTGATACATGACAAAAATGTGCAGTATATGTATACAATATATCATTATATAGTTAAGATAATTTCTTACATATTATTATTGAAATTTGGATAAATGTGTATCTGTATATTAATATACAAATTAAGATAAAATTACAGCAATGTAAACATTAAAAATGTACATTCAAAGACACCAGCTTTGCCTGATTGTGACTGCATTTAACTGTCCTTTTAAGCATGAAGAAAATTTATTACAATCAGTTATTTATCATTATAACAGGAAAAAATCAAATTCTTTATACAGAACACACAGAACAACTGATTTTCAATAGTCAATTAAAAGTAAAATATCTTCTAATAATGGCATTTATCAGTATTTTGTGTCTAATTCAAAGAAAAAATCGAACATTAAGTAATAACGTGAAATAGAGATATGTATGTAATTTCAAATATTTTAGCTAATAATACTATTTTTATAGGTATTTGCTTTTTAGTTGTTTTTGAAGAAGGAAAAGAATAGCTTCTATACATATTCAACTAATAGAAATCATACCAAAACAAAAAAATTACTTAAAATTTTGGACCAGTTGAGAAACTACAAGTTTTCAAAAACAGGAAATCAGGATTATATAACATTTTAATATGATCTACACTTGGAAAACATAGTTAAACAAACCGTATATCTGTACAGGAAATACTCCAGCATAAAGTTGTAATACATTGTGGTGAAGGCTTACATCTGCAGATTTTTCTCCTGCAATGCCCCACTGT
Organism: Camelus bactrianus; assembly: GCF_048773025.1. Taxonomy (NCBI): domain Eukaryota; kingdom Metazoa; phylum Chordata; class Mammalia; order Artiodactyla; family Camelidae; genus Camelus; species Camelus bactrianus. The sequence continues at coordinate 2,829,926 of NC_133571.1, read as the reverse complement.
TACTGTGGCTTACTGCATTGCATCAAGACTGCCTTTCTGTTTGGAAGACCCTCTCAGTACAAACAAGACTCTAAGTTCACATTTTATTTCCCTTGGTGTTAGAATATGGGAATTTAAGAGTCCTGGGAAATACTGTTTTAGCCTTTAAAAGTAAATGTATCACATTCTTTAATTAGGATCTATGTTTGAGTATGTTTTTCAAAATCTTAAAATATGACCCAGTTATCTTACAAATTTCTCGAGCTACAAATTTTCAGGAAAATCCAGGTGTGTAATATGATGTCTTTCAAGATACTATTTCACAAGAAGACAAGTAATACATCAATATTAAGAACTTCTTAGTCAAAAAACACTTACAGCAGGGGCAAATGGTCTAATTTATGGTTTCTTCTAAAGAGAATACAAACTCGAATTCAAAAGTGTGCTTTACTCTCAGCCCTTCCTAGTCAGTATTTTACTCATCTGTATGGAATAGTCAGATGTAGACTGTACACTGTAAAGAACGCTAACTAGGAATCAGGGAAGCTTAAATCTAATGTCCAATTAGTTGCACACTAATTTTTAACTTGAGTGGATTCAAAGACTCAATGTGTGCCTCACACTTCTTACCATAAAAACAAATCAGCTGATGGAATAAGAAAACTCAAGCTCTTTAAAACTTTAAAGTGATAAAGATAGATAGATAAATATATATTATACATATAATACATACACACTCACAAACACATATATATATATTATACACACACACACACACACACACACACACACACACACAGATATATTAGCTATGGAAAACACAGATCGACTCTCTCTACAAACAAAGTGGCAGGCATGTTTACCTCCTTTTCAAAAGATTCAGGTTCCCCAAATTTCGGGTTCTTTTCTTAGAGTGTATCGCACTGTGTGTTTAAGTGTCACCCGGCTCTGTTCCTGTTATTCGAATGGAACTGAGGCTTGGGGAAATGGCACATGTGCAGACACTCTGTTGTCGGTAATACTCTGTCTTTCTTCTCTGATCCAGCATTCCCCTATTTTCTACCAGTGTCCATGACACTGTAGCAGGCTGAGCTGTTCACTTGCAAATTGGGTAAACACTTCACAATTTTTGACACCTACACTTTATTTAGCATATATTTTACTATGTATCACATATATACAACACATACATCAGTGTATATGTAAAAGTGAGATTAATTAGCCCAGCAACTATACTTTATTTGTTCACCAAATATTTATTGTTTCTAGGGTAAGGGCAAGGTCAGGATACAGCAGTCAACAAGGGAGAAACACGTGGTTTGTGACTTAATGGAACTGACAAATAACGAACACAGAGTTAGGTACCTGACGTTGCCAGACACGACTTAAATTGTGTTAAAACAATTGTTTAACACAACTATTCCGCATATTTCTAGTAAATTGGAATCCATCTTTAGAGTCCAAATTAATGTGGTTTAACTACTTACAAGTGGGAGGATTTATTTTCTCAATGTCTAGTAAATATAAATAAGAGGTGAAAAATCTCTCCTTGGAAAACGGTAAGTAACTGATTAAAGAAACTGAAGATGATGGAAACAGATGAAGAGATATACCATATTCATGGACTGTAAGAATTAATATTTTTAAATGACCATCATATGCAAGAATACCTACAGATTTAGTGTAATATCTATCAAATTACCAAGAGCAATATTCAGAACAAATAATTCTAAAATTTATATGGAAACAAAAGACCCTCAATAGCCAAAACAGTCTTGAGAAAGAAGAAAAAATATGACGGTATCATGCACTCAGATTTCAAACTAAATCACAAAGCTATAGTTAACAAAACAGTACGGCACTGGCACAAACACCAATGCAGAGATCAATAGAACAGGACCCAAAGCCCAGAAATAGGTACAGACTTTCGTGGGCAATAAATCTACAACAAAGTAGGCAAGAATATACAATGAGGAAAGAATAGCCTCTTCAATGAATGGTGCTGGGAACTTTGAGAAAACTGGACAGCTACATGCAAAAGAACCAAATTGGATTTTCTTACTCCGTTAAGAAAAATAAATTAAAAATGGATCAAAAACTGAAATGTAAGACCTGAAACCATACAACTTCTAGAAGTAAACATAGGCGGTGAACTCCTTTGCTTAGGCAAGGGAAACAAATTAAAAATTAAAAAATGGGACTGCATCAATGTTTCTGCACTGCAAAGGAAATGATCAGCCAAAAATTCCAGTTTCAGTTTCTTTAAAGTGGATTCTTAGAAAGAACTCTGAATGCAGACAGTATTTTGATTCTTACCATTTACCAAGTTACATAATTTGGCAAATTACTTCTCGTTGGCAGCCCATTCCTTTCAGCACTTTGAATATGTTATCTCTCTGCCTTGGGACTCCACCACTGCTGATGAGAAACCACCTGTTCATCTTATTGAGCATCCCTTATGTATGATGAGTCGCTACTCTCTAGTTTCAGTCAAGACTGTTTCTTCACTATTTCATGCAGAAATTTGAGTTTGGCATATGTGGAGTTCACTGAACTTCTTGGATGTGTAGACTAATACTTTTTAGTAAATTTGAGAATTGTTCAGCCATTAGTTTTGCAAATTATTCTCCTTTCTTGAAAGGCCTGGAATCAGCAAGCACCCACAGTCTTGCAGAGGTGCTCTATGTGGCCGTTGAGGCAAACCCCCCATCTCTGCCTTAGCTTTCCTCTCCTACCTGTGCAGAGTCTTAAGGTCAACCAGTGGTGAGAGCATAAGCCCTTCTTACATCATTCTAAGCACACGCAGAGCCTGGAGTGAATGCTCAGACCTAAGAATTTGCGAATCCCACAAGCTCCCCAGGAAGCTGCTGGAGCTTTTCACACTGTCTGTGGATACCTCATTACCCTGCTTTTCCTTCGAAGCTCCTTGTTTTGCTTAAAAGTTTATTTGTTATCCAATGCTTCAGGCACCATTTAAAGAAAACAATTTCTGACATACACCAGTGGATAGGTAAAGGGATTTTTACACTTGAATATTCCTAGTTGATATCTTTTGAAAGAGTAACTGTTATGAAACCTTCATTTTGTTAAAAGAAATTTATTTTACCTCGTTTACCAAGTAAAAATGTGTACAACATTTATCACAATGTCAAGGTGATGATAAGATCAAATATATTCCACCTTGGGGAATCCAATGGAAAAGCAAGATATAGGTAAAAAGTTTTTAATTGATGACTGGAAGAGAGTAGGTATGCGGATACTTAGAACATAGAATGTGAGGATTGAGCATAAAATAGTGGATTGATACATGACAAAAATGTGCAGTATATGTATACAATATATCATTATATAGTTAGGATAATTTCTTACATATTATTATTGAAATTTGGATAAATGTGTATCTGTATATTAATATACAAATTAAGATAAAATTACAGCAATGAATACATTAAAAATGTACATTCAAAGACACCAGCTTTGCCTGATTGTGACTGCATTTAACTGTCTTTTTTAGCATGAAGAAAATTTATTACAATCAGTTATTTATCATTATAACAGGAAAAAACAAATTCTTTATACAGAACACACAGAACAACTGATTTTCAATAGTCAATTAAAAGTAAAATATCTTCTAATAATGGCATTTATCAGTATTTTGTGTCTAATTCAAAGAAAAAATCGAACATTAAGTAATAACGTGAAATAGAGATATGTATGTAATTTCAAATATTTTAGCTAATAATACTATTTTTATAGGTATTTGCTTTTTAGTTGTTTTTGAAGAAGGAAAAGAATAGCTTCTATACATATTCAACTAATAGAAATCATACCAAAACAAAAAAATTACTTAAAATTTTGGACCAGTTGAGAAACTACAAGTTTTCAAAAACAGGAAATCAGGATTATATAACATTTTAATATGATCTACACTTGGAAAACATAGTTAAACAAACCGTATATCTGTACAGGAAATACTCCAGCATAAAGTTGTAATACATTGTGGTGAAGGCTTACATCTGCAGATTTTTCTCCTGCAATGCCCCACTGTTACTGTGGCTTACTGCATTGCATCAAGACTGCCTTTCTGTTTGGAAGACCCTCTCAGTACAAACAAGACTCTAAGTTCACATTTTATTTCCCTTGGTGTTAGAATATGGGAATTTAAGAGTCCTGGGAAATACTGTTTTAGCTTTTAAAAGTAAATGTATCACATTCTTTAATTAGGATCTATGTTTGAGTATGTTTTTCAAAATCTTAAAATATGACCCAGTTATCTTACAAATTTCTCGAGCTACAAATTTTCAGGAAAATCCAGGTGTGTAATATGATGTCTTTCAAGATACTATTTCACAAAAAGACAAATAATACATCAATATTAAGAACTTCTTAGTCAAAAAACACTTACAGCAGGGGCAAATGGTCTAATTTATGGTTTCTTCTAAAGAGAATACAAACTCGAATTCAAAAGTGTGCTTTACTCTCAGCCCTTCCTAGTCAGTATTTTACTCATCTGTATGGAATAGTCAGATGTAGACTGTACACTGTAAAGAACGCTAACTAGGAATCAGGGAAGCTTAAATCTAATGTCCAATTAGTTGCACACTAATTTTTAACTTGAGTGGATTCAAAGACTCAATGTGTGCCTCACACTTCTTACCATAAAAACAAATCAGCTGATGGAATAAGAAAACTCAAGCTCTTTAAAACTTTAAAGTGATAAAGATAGATAGATAAATATATATTATACATATAATACATACACACTCACAAACACATATATATATATTATACACACACACACACACGCACACACACACACACACACACAGATATATTAGCTATGGAAAACACAGATCGACTCTCTCTACAAACAAAGTGGCAGGCATGTTTACCTCCTTTTCAAAAGATTCAGGTTCCCCAAATTTCGGGTTCTTTTCTTAGAGTGTATCGCACTGTGTGTTTAAGTGTCACCCGGCTCTGTTCCTGTTATTCGAATGGAACCGAGGCTTGGGGAAATGGCACATGTGCAGACACTCTGTTGTCGGTAATACTCTGTCTTTCTTCTCTGATCCAGCATTCCCCTATTTCCTACCATTGTCCATGACACTGTAGCAGGCTGAGCTGTTCACTTGCAAATTGGGTAAACACTTCACAATTTTTGACACCTACACTTTATTTAGCATATATTTTACTATGTATCACATATATACAACACATACATCAGTGTATATGTAAAAGTGAGATTAATTAGCCCAGCAACTATACTTTATTTGTTCACCAAATATTTATTGTTTCTAGGGTAAGGGCAAGGTCAGGATACAGCAGTCAACAAGGGAGAAACACGTGGTTTGTGACTTAATGGAACTGACAAATAACGAACACAGAGTTAGGTACCTGACGTTGCCAGACACGACTTAAATTGTGTTAAAACAATTGTTTAACACAACTATTCCGCATATTTCTAGTAAATTGGAATCCATCTTTAGAGTCCAAATTAATGTGGTTTAACTACTTACAAGTGGGAGGATTTATTTTCTCAATGTCTAGTAAATATAAATAAGAGGTGAAAAATCTCTCCTTGGAAAACGGTAAGTAACTGATTAAAGAAACTGAAGATGATGGAAACAGATGAAGAGATATACCATATTCATGGACTGTAAGAATTAATATTTTTAAATGACCATCATATGCAAGAATACCTACAGATTTAGTGTAATATCTATCAAATTACCAAGAGCAATATTCAGAACAAATAATTCTAAAATTTATATGGAAACAAAAGACCCTCAATAGCCAAAACAGTCTTGAGAAAGAAGAAAAAATATGACGGTATCATGCACTCTGATTTCAAACTAAATCACAAAGCTATAGTTAACAAAACAGTACGGCAGCAGCACAAACACCAATGCAGAGATCAATAGAACAGGACCCAAAGCCCAGAATTAGGTACAGACTTTCGTGGGCAATAAATCTACAACAAAGTAGGCAAGAATATACAATGAGGAAAGAATAGCCTCTTCAATGAATGGTGCTGGGAACTTTGAGAAAACTGGACAGCTACATGCAAAAGAACCAAATTGGATTTTCTTACTCCGTTAAGAAAAATAAATTAAAAATGGATCAAAAACTGAAATGTAAGACCTGAAACCATACAACTTCTAGAAGTAAACATAGGCGGTGAACTCCTTTGCTTAGGCAAGGGAAACAAATTAAAAATTAAAAAATGGGACTGCATCAATGTTTCTGCACTGCAAAGGAAATGATCAGCCAAAAATTCCAGTTTCAGTTTCTTTAAAGTGGATTCTTAGAAAGAACTCTGAATGCAGACAGTATTTTGATTCTTACCATTTACCAAGTTACATAATTTGGCCAATTACTTCTCGTTGGCAGCCCATTCCTTTCAGCACTTTGAATATGTTATCTCTCTGCCTTGGGTCTCCACCACTGCTGATGAGAAACCACCTGTTCATCTTATTGAGCATCCCTTATGTATGATGAGTCGCTACTCTCTAGTTTCAGTCAAGACTGTTTCTTCACTCTTTCATGCAGAAATTTTAGTTTGGCATATGTGGAGTTCACTGAACTTCTTGGATGTGTAGACTAATAATTTTTAGTAAATTTGAGAATTGTTCAGCCATTAGTTTTGCAAATTATTCTCCTTTCTTGAAAGGCCTGGAATCAGCAAGCACCCACAGTCTTGCAGAGGTGCTCTATGTGGCCGTTGAGGCATACCCTCATCTCTGCCTTAGCCTTCCTCTCCTACCTGTGCAGAGTCTTAAGGTCAACCAGTGGTGAGAGCATAAGCCCTTCTTACATCATTCTAAGCACACGCAGAGCCTGGAGTGAATGCTCAGACCTAAGAATTTGCATATCCCACAAGCTCCCCAGGAAGCTGCTGGAGCTTTCCACACTGTCTGTGGATACCTCATTACCCTGCTTTTCCTTCGAAGCTTCTTGTTTTGCTTAAAAGTTTATTTGTTATCCAATGCTTCAGGCACCATTTAAAGAAAACAATTTCTGACATACACCAGTGGATAGGTAAAGGGATTTTTACACTTGAATATTCCTAGTTGATAACTTTTGAAAGAGTAACTGTTAGGAAACCTTCATTTTGTTAAAAGAAATTTATTTTACCTCGTTTACCATGTAAAAATGTGTACAACTTTTATCACAATGTCAAGGTGATGATAAGATCAAATATATTCCACCTTGGGGAATCCAATGGAAAAGCAAGATATAGGTAAAAGGTTTTTAATTGATGACTGGAAGAGAGTAGGTATGCGGATACTTAGAACATAGAATGTGAGGATTGAGCATAAAATAGTGGATTGATACATGACAAAAATGTGCACTATATGTATACAATATATCATTATATAGTTAGGATAATTTATTACATATTATTATTGAAATTTGGATAAATGTGTATCTGTATATTAATATACAAATTAAGATAAAATTACAGCAATGTAAACATTTAAAATGTACATTCAAAGACACCAGCTTTGCCTGATTGTGACTGCATTTAACTGTCCTTTTAAGCATGAAGAAAATTTATTACAATCAGTTATTTAACATTATAACAGGAAAAAATAAATTCTTTATACAGAACACACAGAACAACTGATTTTCAATAGTCAATTAAAAGTAAAATATCTTCTAATATTGGCATTTATCAGTATTTTGTGTCTAATTCAAAGAAAAAATCGAACATTAAGTAATAACATGAAATAGATATATGTATGTAATTTCAAATATTTTAGCTAATAATACTATTTTTATAGGTATTTGCTTTTTAGTTGTTTTTGAAGAAGGAAAAGAATAGTTTCTATACATATTCAACTAATAGAAATCATACCAAAACAAAAAAATACTTAAAATTTTGGACCAGTTTAGAAACTACAAGTTTTCAAAAACAGGAAATCAGGATTATATAACATTTTAATGTGATCTACACTTGGAAAACATAGTTAAACAAACCGTATATCTGTACAGGAAATACTCCAGCAGAAAGTTGTAATACATTGTGGTGAACGCTTACATCTGCAGATTTTTCTCCTGCAATGCCCCACTGTTACTGTGGCTTACTGCATTGCATCAAGACTGCCTTTCTTTTTGGAAGACCCTCTCAGTACAAACAAGACTCTAAGTTCACATTTTATTTCCCTTGGTATTAGAATATGGGAATTTAAGAGTCCTGGGAAATTCTGTTTTAGGCTTTAAAAGTAAATGTATCACATTCTTTAATTAGGATCTATGTTTGAGTATGTTTTTCAAAATCTTAACATATGACCCAGTTATCTTACAAATTTCTCGAGCTACAAATTTTCAGGAAAATCCAGGTGTGTAATATGATGTCTTTCAAGATACTATTTCACAAAAAGACAAATAATATATCAATATTAAGAACTTCTTAGTCAAAAATCACTTACAGCAGGGGCAAATGGTCTAATTTATTGTTTCTTCTAAAGAGAATACAAACTCGAATTCAAAAGTGTGCTTTACTCTCAGCCCTTCCTAGTCAGTATTATACTCATCTGTATGGAATAGTCAGATGTAGACTGTACACTGTAAAGAACGCTAACTAGGAAACAGGGAAGCTTAAATCTAATGTCCAATTAGTTGCACACTAATTTTTAACTTGAGTGGATTCAAAGACTCAATGTGTGCCTCACACTTCTTACCATGAAAACAAATCAGGTGATGGAATAAGAAAACTCAAGCTCTTTAAAACTTTAAAGTGATAAAGATAGATAGATAAATATATAATATACATATAATACATACACACTCACAAACACATATATATATATTATACACACACACACACACACACACAAACACACACACACTCACATATATATTAGCTATGGAAAACACAGATCGACTCTCTCTACAAACAAAGTGGCAGGCATGTTTACCTCCTTTTCAAAAGATTTAGGTTCCCCAAATTTGGGGTTCTTTTCTTAGAGTGTATCTCACTGTGTTTTTATGTGTCACCTGGCTCTGTTCCTGTTACTCGAAGGGAACCGAGGCTTGGTGAATTGGCACATGTGCAGACACTCTGTTGTCGGTAATATTCTGTCTTTATTCTCTGATCCAGCATTCCCCTATTTCCTACCGGTGTCCATGACACTGTAGCAGGCTAAGCTGTTCACTTGCAAATTGGGTAAACACTTCACAATTTTTGACACCTACACTTTATTTAGCATATATTTTACTATGTATCACATATATACAACACATACATCAGTGTATATGTAAAAGTGAGATTAATTAGCCCAGCAACTATACTTTATTTGTTCACCAAATATTTATTGTTTCTAGGGTAAGGGCAAGGTCAGGATACAGCAGTCAACAAGGGAGAAACACGTGGTTCGTGACTTAATGGAACTGACAAATAACGAACACAGAGTTAGGTACCTGACTTTGCCAGACACGACTTAAATTATGTTAAAACAATTGTTTAACACAACTATTCCGCATATTTCTAGTAAATTGGAATCCATCTTTAGAGTCCAAATTAATGTGGTTTAACTACTTACAAGTGGGAGGATTTATTTTCTCAATGTCTAGTAAATATAAATAAGAGGTGAAAAATCTCTCCTTGGAAAACGGTAAGTAACTGATTAAAGAAACTGAAGATGATGGAAACAGATGAAGAGATATAGCATATTCATGGACTGTAAGTATTAATATTTTTACATGACCATCATATGCAAGAATACCTACAGATTTAGTGTAATATCTATCAAATTACCAAGAGCAATATTCAGAACAAATAATTCTAAAATTTATATGGAAACAAAAGACCCTCAATAGCCAAAACAGTCTTGAGAAAGAAGAAAAAATATGACGGTATCATGCACTCTGATTTCAAACTAAATCACAAAGCTATAGTTAACAAAACAGTACGGCACTGGCACATACACCAATGCAGAGATCAATAGAACAGGACCCAAAGCCCAGAAATAGGTACAGACTTTCGTGGGCAATAAATCTACAACAAAGTAGGCAAGAATATACAATGAGGAAAGAATAGCCTCTTCAATCAATGGTGCTGGGAGCTTTGAGAAAACTGGACAGCTACATGCAAAAGAACCAAATTGGATTTTCTCACTCCGTTAAGAAAAATAAATTAAAAATGGATCAAAAACTGAAATGTAAGACCTGAAACCATACAACTTCTAGAAGTAAACATAGGCGGTGAACTCTTTTGCTTAGGCAAGGGAAACAAATTAAAAATTAAAAAATGGGACTGCATCAATGTTTCTGCATTGCAAAGGAAATGATCAGTCAAAAATTCCAGTTTCAGTTTGTTTAAAGTGGATTCTTAGAAAGAACTCTGAATGCAGACAGTATTTTGATTCTTACCATTTACCAAGTAACATAATTTGGCAAATTACTTCTCGTTGGGAGCCCATTCCTTTCAGCACTTTGAATATGATATCTCTCTGCCTTGGGTCTCCACCACTGCTGATGAGAAACCACCTGTTCATCTTATTGAGCATCCCTTATGTATGATGAGTCGCTACTCTCTAGTTTCAGTCAAGACTGTTTCTTGACTATTTCATGCAGAAATTTGAGTTTGGCATATGTGGAGTTCACTGAACTTCTTGGATGTGTAGACTAATAATTTTTAGTAAATTTGAGAATTGTTCAGCCATTAGTTTTGCAAATTATTCTCCTTTCTTGAAAGGCCTGGAATCAGCAAGCACCCACAGTCTTGCAGAGGTGCTCTATGTGGCCGTTGAGGCATACCCTCATCTCTGCCTTAGCCTTCCTCTCCTACCTGTGCAGAGTCTTAAGGTCAACCAGTGGTGAGAGCATAAGCCCTTCTTACATCATTCTAAGCACACGCAGAGCCTGGAGTGAATGCTCAAGCCTAAGAATTTGCGTATCCCACAAGCTCCCCAGGAAGCTGCTGGAGCTTTTCACACTGTCTGTGGATACCTCATTACCCTGCTTTACCTTTGAAGCTTCTTGATTTGCTTAAAAGTTTATTTGTTATCCAATGCTTCAGGCACCATTTAAAGAAAACAATTTCTGACATACACCAGTGAATAGGTAAAGGGATTTTTACACTTGAATATTCCTAGTTGATAACTTTTGAAAGAGTAACTGTTAGGAAACCTTCATTTTGTTAAAAGAAATTTATTTTACCTCGTTTACCATGTAAAAATGTGTACAACATTTATCACAATGTCAAGTTGATGATAAGATCAAATATATTCCACCTTGGGGAATCCAATGGAAAAGCAAGATATAGGTAAAAAGTTTTAAATTGATGTCTGGAAGAGAGTAGGTATGCGGATACTTAGAAAATAGAATGTGAGGATTGAGCATAAAATAGTGGATTGATACATGATAAAAATGTGCAGTGTATGTATACAATATACCATTATATAGTTAGGATAATTTATTACATATTATTATTGAAATTTGGATAAATGTGTATCTGTATATTAATATACAAATTAAGATAAAATTACAGCAATGTAAACATTAAAAATATACATTCAAAGACACCAGCTTTGCCTGATTGTGACTGCATTTAACTGTCCTTTTAAGCATGAAGAAAATTTATTACAATCAGTTATTTAACATTATAACAGGAAAAAACAAATTCTTTATACAGAACACACAGAACAACTGATTTTCAATAGTCAATTAAAAGTAAAATATCTTCTAATAATGGAATTTATCAGTATTTAGTGTCTAATTCAAAGAAAAAATCGAACATTAAGTAATAACATGAAATAGAGATATGTATGTAATTTCAAATATTTTAGCTAATAATACTATTTTTATAGGTATTTGCTTTTTAGTTGTTTTTGAAGAAGGAAAAGAATAGCTTCTATACATATTCAACTAATAGAAATCATACCAAAACAAAAAAATTACTTAAAATTTTGGAACCAGTTGTGAAACTACAAGTTTTCAAAAACAGGAAATCAGGATTATATAACATTTTAATGTGATCTACTCTTGGAAAACATAGTTAAACAAACCGTATATCTGTACAGGAAATACTCCAGCATAAAGTTGTAATACATTGTGGTGAAGGCTTACATCTGCAGATTTTTCTCCTGCAATGCCCCACTGTTACTGTGGCTTACTGCATTGCATCAAGACTGCCTTTCTGTTTGGAAGACCCTCTCAGAACAAACAAGACTCTTAGTTCACATTTTATTTTCCCTTGGTATTAGAATATGGGAATTTAAGAGTCCTGGGAAATACTGTTTTAGCCTTTAAAAGTAAATGTATCACATTCTTTAATTAGGATCTATGTTTGAGTATGTTTTTCAAAATCTTAACATATGACCCAGTTATCTTACAAATTTCTCGAGCTACAAATTTTCAGGAAAATCCAGGTGTGTAATATGATGTCTTTCAAGATACTATTTCACCAAAAGACAAATAATATATCAATATTAAGAACTTCTTAGTCAAAAAACACTTACAGCAGGGGCAAATGGTCTAATTTATGGTTTCTTTTAAAGAGAATACAAACTCGAATTCAAAAGTGTGCTTTACTCTCAGCCCTTCCTAATCAGTATTGTATTCATCTGTATGGAATAGTCAGATGTAGACTATAAACAGTAAAGAACGCTAACTAAGTATCAGGGAAGCTTAAATCTAATGTCCAATTAGTTGCACACTAATTTTTAACTTGAGTGGATTCAAAGACTCAATGTGTGCCTCACTCTTCTTACCAAAAAAACAAATCAGATGATGGAATAAGAAAACTCAAGCACTTTAAAACTTTAAATTGATAAAGATATATATATATATATATATATATATGTATATTATACATATAATACACACTCACAAACACATATATATATATATTATATATACACACACACACACACACACACAGATATGTTAGCTATGGAAAACACAGATCGACTCTCTCTACAAACAAAGTGGCAGGCATGTTTACCTCCTTTTCAAAAGATTTAGGTTCCCCAAATTTGGGGTTCTTTTCTTAGTGTGTATATCACTGTGTGTTTAAGTTTCACCTGGCTCTGTTCCTGTTACTCGAAGGGTACCGATGCTTGGCGAAATGGCACATGTTCAGACACTCTGTTGTCGGTAATACTCTGTCTTTCTTCTCTGATCCAGCATTCCCCTATTTTCTACCAGTGTCCATGACACTGTAGCAGGCTAAGCTGTTCACTTGCAAATTGGGTAAACACTTCACAATTTTTGACACCTACACTTTATTTAGCATATAATTTACTATGTATCACATATATACAAAACATACATCAGTGTATATGTAAAAGTGAGATTAATTAGCCCAGCAACTATACTTTATTTGTTCACCAAATATTTATTGTTTCTAGGGTAAGGGCAAGGTCAGGATACAGCAGTCAACAAGGGAGAAACACGTGGTTCGTGACTTAATGGAACTGACAAACAACGAACACAGAGTTAAGTACCTGACGTTGCCAGACACGATTTAAATTGTGTTAAAACAATTGTTTAACACAACTATTCCGCATATTTCTAGTAAATTGGAATCCATCTTTAGAGTCCAAATTAATGTGGTTTAACTACTTACAAGTGGGAGGATTTACTTTCTCAATGTCTAGTAAATATAAATAAGAGGTGAAAAATCTCTCCTTGGAAAACGGTAAGTAACTGATTAAAGAAACTGAAGATGATGGAAACAGATGAAGAGTTATACCATATTCATCGACTGTAAGAATTAATATTTTTACATGACCATCATATGCAAGAATACCTACAGACTTAGTGTAATATCTATCAAATTACCAAGAGCAATATTCAGAACAAATAATTCTAAAATTTATATGGAAACAAAAGACCCTCAATAGCCAAAACAGTCTTGAGAAAGAAGAAAAAATATGACGGTATCACGCACTCTGATTTCAAACTAAATCACAAAGCTATAGTTAACAAAACAGTACGGCACTGGCACAAACACCAATGCAGAGATCAATAGAACAGTACCCAAAGCCCAGAAATAGGTACAGACTTTCGTGGGCAATAAATCTACAACAAAGTAGGCAAGAATATACAATGAGGAAAGAATAGCCTCTTCAATCAATGGTGCTGGGAACTTTGAGAAAACTGGACAGCTACATGCAAAAGAACCAAATTGGATTTTCTCACTCCGTTAAGAAAAATAAATTAAAAATGGATCAAAAACTGAAATGTAAGACCTGAAACCATACAACTTCTAGAAGTAAACATAGGCGGTGAACTCTTTTGCTTAGGCAAGGGAAACAAATTAAAAATTAAAAATGGGAATGCATCAATGTTTCTGCACTGCAAAGGAAATGATCAGCCAAAAATTCCAGTTTCAGTTTCTTTAAAGTGGATTCTTAGAAAGAACTCTGAATGCAGACAGTATTTTGATTCTTACCATTTACGAAGTTACATAATTTGGCAAATTACTTCTCGTTGGCAGCCCATTCCTTTCAGCACTTTGAATATGTTATCTCTCTGCCTTGGGTCTCCACCACTGCTGATGAGAAAACACCTGTTCATCTTATTGAGCATCCCTTATGTATGATGAGTCGCTACTCTCTAGTTTCAATCAAGACTGTTTCTTGACTATTTCTTGACTAAAATCCAGGTGTTTAATATGATGTCTTTCAAGATACTATTTCACAAAATGACAAATAATATATCAATATTAAGAACTTCTTAGTCAAAAAACACTTACAGCAGGGGCAACTGGTCTAATTTATGGTTTCTTTTAAAGAGAATACAAACTCGAATTCAAAAGTGTGCTCTAGTCTCAGCCCTTCCAAGTAAGTATTTTACTCATCGGTATGGAATAGTCAGATGTAGACTGTACACTGTAAAGAACGCTAACTAGGAATCAGGGAAACTTAAATCTAATATCCAATTAGTTGCACACTAATTTTTAACTTGTGTGGATTCCAAGACTCAATGTGTGCCTCACACTTCTTACCAAAAAAGCAAATCAGTTGATGGAATAAGAAAACTCAAGCTCTTTAAAACTTTAAAGTGATAAACATAGATAGATATATATATATATTATACATATAATACATACACACTCACAAACACATATATATATATTATACACACACACACACACACACACACACACACACACAAACATATATATTAGCTATGGAAAACACAGATCGACTCTCTGTACAAACAAAGTGGCAGGCATGTTTACCTCCTTTTCAAAGATTTAGGTTCCCCAAATTTGGGGTTCTTTTCTTAGAGTGTATCTCACTGTCTGTTTAAGTGTCACCTGGCTCTGTTCCTGTTACTCGAAGGGAACCGAGGCTTGGGGAAATGGCACATGTGCAGACACTGTGTTGTCGGTAATAGTCTGTCGGTCGTCTCTGATCCAGCATTCCCCTATTTTCTACCAGTGTCCATGACACTGTAGCAGGCTAAGCTGTTCACTTGCAAATTTTGTAAAAACTTCACAATTTTTGACACCTACACTTTATTTAGCATATATTTTACTATGTATCACATATATACAACACATACATCAGTGTATATGTAAAAGTGAGATTAATTAGCCCAGCAACTATACTTTATTTGTTCACCAATTATTTATTGTTTCTAGGTTAAGGGCAAGGTCAGGATACAGCAGTCAACAAGGGAGAAACACGTGGTTCATGACTTAATGGAACTGACAAACAACGAACACAGAGTTAAGTACCTGACGTTGCCAGACACGACTTAAATTGTGTTAAAACAATTGTTTAACACAACTATTCCGCATATTTCTAGTAAATTGGAATCCATCTTTAGAGTCCAAATTAATGTGGTTTAACTACTTACAAGTGGGAGGATATATTTTCTCAATGTCTAGTAAATATAAATAAGAGGTGAAAAATCTCTCCTTGGAAAACGGTAAGTAACTGATTAAAGAAACTGAAGATGATGGAAACAGATGAAGAGTTATACCATATTCATGGACTGTAAGAATTAATATTTTTAAATGACCATCATATGGAAGAATACCTGCAGATGTAGTGTAATATCTATCAAATTACCAAGAGCAATATTCAGAACAAATAATTCTAAAATTTATATGGAAACAAAAGACCCTCAATAGCCAAAACAGTCTTGAGAAAGAAGAAAAAATATGACGGTATCATGCACTCTGATTTCAAACGAAATCACAAAGCTATAGTTAACAAAACAGTACGGCACTGGCACAAACACCAATGCAGAGATCAATAGAACAGTACCCAAAGCCCAGAAATAGGTACAGACTTTCGTGGGCAATAAATCTACAACAAAGTAGGCAAGAATATACAATGAGGAAAGAATAGCCTCTTCAATCAATGGTGCTGGGAACTTTGAGAAAACTGGACAGCTACATGCAAAAGAACCAAATTGGATTTTCTCACTCCGTTAAGAAAAATAAATTAAAAATGGATCAAAAACTGAAATGTAAGACCTGAAACCATACAACTTCTAGAAGTAAACATAGGCGGTGAACTCTTTTGCTTAGGCAAGGGAAACAAATTAAAAATTAAAAATGGGAATGCATCAATGTTTCTGCACTGCAAAGGAAATGATCAGCCAAAAATTCCAGTTTCAGTTTCTTTAAAGTGGATTCTTAGAAAGAACTCTGAATGCAGACAGTATTTTGATTCTTACCATTTACGAAGTTACATAATTTGGCAAATTACTTCTCGTTGGCAGCCCATTCCTTTCAGCACTTTGAATATGTTATCTCTCTGCCTTGGGTCTCCACCACTGCTGATGAGAAAACACCTGTTCATCTTATTGAGCATCCCTTATGTATGATGAGTCGCTACTCTCTAGTTTCAATCAAGACTGTTTCTTGACTATTTCTTGACTAAAATCCAGGTGTTTAATATGATGTCTTTCAAGATACTATTTCACAAAATGACAAATAATATATCAATATTAAGAACTTCTTAGTCAAAAAACACTTACAGCAGGGGCAACTGGTCTAATTTATGGTTTCTTTTAAAGAGAATACAAACTCGAATTCAAAAGTGTGCTCTAGTCTCAGCCCTTCCAAGTAAGTATTTTACTCATCGGTATGGAATAGTCAGATGTAGACTGTACACTGTAAAGAACGCTAACTAGGAATCAGGGAAACTTAAATCTAATGTCCAATTAGTTGCACACTAATTTTTAACTTGTGTGGATTCCAAGACTCAATGTGTGCCTCACACTTCTTACCAAAAAAGCAAATCAGATGATGGAATAAGAAAACTCAAGCTCTTTAAAACTTTAAAGTGATAAACATAGATAGATATATATATATATTATACATATAATACATACACACTCACAAACACATATATATATATTATACACACACACACACACACACACACACACACACACAAACATATATATTAGCTATGGAAAACACAGATCGACTCTCTGTACAAACAAAGTGGCAGGCATGTTTACCTCCTTTTCAAAGATTTAGGTTCCCCAAATTTGGGGTTCTTTTCTTAGAGTGTATCTCACTGTCTGTTTAAGTGTCACCTGGCTCTGTTCCTGTTACTCGAAGGGAACCGAGGCTTGGGGAAATGGCACATGTGCAGACACTGTGTTGTCGGTAATAGTCTGTCGGTCGTCTCTGATCCAGCATTCCCCTATTTTCTACCAGTGTCCATGACACTGTAGCAGGCTAAGCTGTTCACTTGCAAATTTTGTAGAAACTTCACAATTTTTGACACCTACACTTTATTTAGCATATATTTTACTATGTATCACATATATACAACACATACATCAGTGTATATGTAAAAGTGAGATTAATTAGCCCAGCAACTATACTTTATTTGTTCACCAATTATTTATTGTTTCTAGGTTAAGGGCAAGGTCAGGATACAGCAGTCAACAAGGGAGAAACACGTGGTTCGTGACTTAATGGAACTGACAAACAACGAACACAGAGTTAAGTACCTGACGTTGCCAGACACGACTTAAATTGTGTTAAAACAATTGTTTAACACAACTATTCCGCATATTTCTAGTAAATTGGAATCCATCTTTAGAGTCCAAATTAATGTGGTTTAACTACTTACAAGTGGGAGGATATATTTTCTCAATGTCTAGTAAATATAAATAAGAGGTGAAAAATCTCTCCTTGGAAAACGGTAAGTAACTGATTAAAGAAACTGAAGATGATGGAAACAGATGAAGAGTTATACCATATTCATGGACTGTAAGAATTAATATTTTTAAATGACCATCATATGGAAGAATACCTGCAGATGTAGTGTAATATCTATCAAATTACCAAGAGCAATATTCAGAACAAATAATTCTAAAATTTATATGGAAACAAAAGACCCTCAATAGCCAAAACAGTCTTGAGAAAGAAGAAAAAATATGACGGTATCATGCACTCTGATTTCAAACTAAATCACAAAGCTATAGTTAACAAAACAGTACGGCACTGGCACAAACACCAATGCAGAGATCAATAGAACAGTACCCAAAGCCCAGAAATAGGTACAGACTTTCGTGGGCAATAAATCTACAACAAAGTAGGCAAGAATATACAATGAGGAAAGAATAGCCTCTTCAATCAATGGTGCTGGGAACTTTGAGAAAACTGGACAGCTACATGCAAAAGAACCAAATTGGATTTTCTCACTCCGTTAAGAAAAATAAATTAAAAATGGATCAAAAACTGAAATGTAAGACCTGAAACCATACAACTTCTAGAAGTAAACATAGGCGGTGAGCTATTTTAGTTTGTTCTTAGTAATATTTTTCAGATATGTTTACTTAGGCAAGGGAAACAAATTAAAAACTAAAAAATGAGACTGCATAATGTTTCTGCACTGCAAAGGAAATGATCAGCCAAAAATTCCAGTTTCAGTTTCTTTAAAGTGGATTCTTAGAAAGAACTCTGAATGCAGACAGTATTTTGATTCTTACCATTTACAATGTTACATAATTTGGCCAATTACTACTCGTTGGCAGCCCATTCCTTTCAGCACTTTGAATATGTTATCTCTCTGCCTTGGGTCTCCACCACTGCTGATGAGAAAACACCTGTTCATCTTATTGAGCATCCCTTATGTATGATGAGTCGCTACTCTCTAGTTTCAGTGAAGACTGTTTCTTCACTATTTCACGCAGAAATTTGAGTTTGGCATATGTGGAGTTCACTGAACTTCTTGGATGTGTAGACTAATAATTTTTAGTAAATTTGAGAATTGTTCAGCCATTAGTTTTGCAAATTATTCTCCTTTCTTGAAAGGCCTGGAATCAGCAAGCACCCACAGTCTTGCAGAGGTGCTCTATGTGGCCGTTGAGGCATACCCTCATCTCTGCCTTAGCCTTCCTCTCCTACCTGTGCAGAGTCTTAAGGTCAACCAGTGGTGAGAGCATAAGCCCTTCTTACATCATTCTAAGCACACGCAGAGCCTGGAGTGAATGCTCAGACCTAAGAATTTGCGTATCCCACAAGCTCCCCAGGAAGCTGCTGGAGCTTTTCACACTGTCTGTGGATACCTCATTACCCTGCTTTTCCTTCGAAGCTTCTTGTTTTGCTTAAAAGTTTATTTGTTATCCAATGCTTCAGGCACCATTTAAAGAAAACAATTTCTGACATACACCAGTGGATAGGTAAAGGGATTTTTACACTTGAATATTCCTAGTTGATAACTTTTGAAAGAGTAACTGTTATGAAACCTTCATTGTGTTAAAAGAAATATATTTTACCTCTTTTACCAAGTAAAAATGTGTACAACTTTTATCACAATGTCAAGGTTATGATAAGATCAAATATATTCCACCTTGGGAATCCAATTGTAAAGAAAGATATAGGTAAAAGGTTTTTAATTGATGACTGGAATAGAGTAGGTATGCGGATAATTAGAACATAGAATGTGAGGGTTGAGCATAAAATAGTGGATTGATACATGACAAAAATGTGCAGTGTATGTATACAATATACCATTATATAGTTAGGATAATTTATTACATATTATTATTGAAATTTGGATAAATGTGTATCTGTATATTAATATACAAATTAAGATAAAATTACAGCAATGTAAACATTAAAATTGTACATTCAAAAACACCAGCTTTGCCTGATTGTGACTGCATTTAACTGTCCTTTTTAGCATGAAGAAAATTTATTACAATCAATTATTTAACATTACAACAGGAAAAACAAATTCTTTATACAGAACATACAGAACAACTGATTTTCAATACTCAATTAAAAGTAAAATATCTTCTTATAATGGCATTTATCAGTATTTTGTGTCTAATTCAAAGAAAAAATCGAACATTAAGTAATAACATGAAATAGAGATATGTATGTAATTTCAAATATTTTAGCTAATAATACTATTTTTATAGGTATTTGCTTTTTAGTTGTTTTTGAAGAAGGAAAAGAATAGCTTCTATACATATTTAACTAATAGAAATCATACCAAACCAAAAAAATACTTAAAATTTTGGAACCAGTTGAGAAACTTCAAGTTTTCAAAAACAGGAAATCAGGATTATATAATATTTTAATGTGATCTACTCTTGGAAAACATAGTTAAACAAACCGTATATCTGTACAGGAAATACTCCAGCATAAAGTTGTAATACATTGTGTTGAAGGCTTACATCTGCAGATTTTTCTCCTGCAATGCCCCACTGTTACTGTGGCTTACTGCATTGCATCAAGACTGCCTTTCTGTTTGGAAGACCCTCTCAGTACAAACAAGACTCTAAGTTCACATTTTATTTTCCCTTGGTATTAGAATATGGGAATTTAAGAGTCCTGGGAAATACTGTTTTAGATTTTTAAAGTAAATGTATCACATTCTTTAATTAGGATCTATGTTTGAGTATGTTTTTCAAAATCTTAACATATGACCCAGTTATCTTACAAATTTCTCGAGCTACAAATTTTCAGGAAAATCCAGGTGTGTAATATGATGTCTTTCAAGATACTATTTCACAAAAAGACAAATAATATATCAATATTAAAAACTTCTTAGTCAAAAAACACTTACAGCAGGGGCAAATGATCTAATTTATGGTTTCTTTTAAAGAGAATACAAACTCGAATTCAAAAGTGTGCTCTAGTCTCAGCCCTTCTTAGTCAGTATTTTACTCATCTGTATGGAATAGTCAGATGTAGACTGTACACTGTAAAGAACGCTAACTAGGAATCAGGGAAGCTTAAATCTAATGTCCAATTAGTTGCACACTAATTTTTAACTTGTGTGGATTCAAAGACTCAATGTGTGCCTCACACTTCTTACCAAAAAAACAAATCAGATGATGGAATAAGAAAACTCAAGCTCTTTAAAACTTAAAAGTGATAAAGATAGATAGATATATATTATACATATATTACATACACACTTACAAACACATATATATATATTATACACACACACACACACACACACACACACACACACACAGATATATTAGCTATGGAAAACACAGATCGACTCTCTGTACAAAAAAATTGGCAGGCATGTTTACCTCCTTTTCAAAGATTTAGGTTCCCCAAATTTGGGGTTCTTTCCTTAGAGTGTATCTCACTGTGTGTTTAAGTGTCACCTGGCTCTGTTCCTGTTATACGAATGGAAACGTGGCTTGGGGAAATGCCACATGTGCAGACACTCTGTTGTCGGTAATACTCTGTCATTCTTCTCTGATCCAGCATTCCCCTATTTCCTACCAGTGTCCATGACACTGTAGCAGGCTGAGCTGTTCACTTGCAAATTGGGTAAACACTTCACAATTTTAGACACCTACACTTTATTTAGCATATATTTTCTATGTATCACATATATACAACTCATACATCAGTGTATATGTAAAAGTGAGATTAATTAGCCCAGCAACTATACTTTACTTGTTCACCAAATATTTATTGTTTCTAGGGTAAGGGCAAGGTCAGGATACAGCAGTAAACAAGGGAGAAACACGTGGTTCGTGACTTAATGGAACTGACAAATAACGAACACAGAGTTAGGTACATGACGTTGCCAGACACGACTTAAATTGTGTTAAAACAATTGTTTAACACAACTATTCCGCATATTTCTAGTAAATTGGAATCCATCTTTAGAGTCCAAATTAATGTGGTTTAACTACTTACAAGTGGGAGGATTTATTTTCTCAATGTCTAGTAAATATAAATAAGAGGTGAAAAATCTCTCCTTGGAAAACGGTAAGTAACTGATTAAAGAAACTAAAGATGATGGAAACAGATGAAGAGATATACCATATTCATGGACTGTAAGAATTAATATTTTTAAATGACCATCATATGCAAGAATACCTACAGATTTTGTGTAATATCTATCAAATTACCAAGAGCAATATTCAGAACAAATAATTCTAAAATTTATATGGAAACAAAAGACCCTCAATAGCCAAAACAGTCTTGAGAAAGAAGAAAAAATATGACGGTATCATGCACTCTGATTTCAAACTAAATCACAAAGCTATAGTTAACAAAACATTATGGCACTGGCACAAACACCAATGCAGAAATCAAT
Organism: Camelus bactrianus; assembly: GCF_048773025.1. NCBI lineage: Eukaryota > Metazoa > Chordata > Mammalia > Artiodactyla > Camelidae > Camelus > Camelus bactrianus. Next base: position 2,807,433 of record NC_133571.1, on the reverse strand, counting down.
AGAACAGGACCCAAAGCCCAGAAATAGGTACAGACTTTCGTGGGCAATAAATCTACAACAAAGTAGGCAAGAATATACAATGAGGAAAGAATAGCCTCTTCAATCAATGGTGCTGGGAACTTTGAGAAAACTGGACAGCTACATGCAAAAGAACCAAATTGGATTTTCTCACTCCGTTAAGAAAAATAAATTAAAAATGGATCAAAAACTGAAATGTAAGACCTGAAACCATACAACTTCTAGAAGTAAACATAGGCGGTGAACTCTTTTGCTTAGGCAAGGGAAACAAATTAAAAATTAAAAAATGGGACTGCATCAATGTTTCTGCATTGCAAAGGAAATGATCAGCCAAAAATTCCAGTTTCAGTTTCTTTAAAGTGGATTCTTAGAAAGAACTCTGAATGCAGACAGTATTTTGATTCTTACCATTTACCAAGTTACATAATTTGGCAAATTACTTCTCGTTGGCAGCCCATTCCTTTCATCACTTTGAATATGATATCTCTCTGCCTTGGGTCTCCACCACTGCTGATGAGAAACCACCTGTTCATCTTATTGAGCATCCCTTATGTATGATGAGTCGCTACTCTCTAGTTTCAGTCAAGACTGTTTCTTCACTCTTTCATGCAGAAATTTGAGTTTGGCATATGTGGAGTTCACTGAACTTCTTGGATGTGTAGACTAATAATTTTTAGTAAATTTGAGAATTGTTCAGCCATTAGTTTTGCAAATTATTCTCCTTTCTTGAAAGGCCTGGAATCAGCAAGCACCCAAAGTCTTGCAGAGGTGCTCTATGTGGCCGTTGAGGCATACCCTCATCTCTGCCTTAGCCTTCCTCTCCTACCTGTGCAGAGTCTTAAGGTCAACCAGTGGTGAGAGCATAAGCCCTTCTTACATCATTCTAAGCACACGCAGAGCCTGGAGTGAATGCTCAGACCTAAGAATTTGCGTATCCCTCAAGCTCCCCAGGAAACTGCTGGAGCTTTTTACAATGTCTGTGGATACCTCATTACCCTGCTTTTCCTTCGAAGCTTCTTGTTTTGCTTAAAATTTTATTTGTTATCCAATGCTTCAGGCACCATTTAAAGAAAACAATTTCTGACATACACCAGAGTATAGGTAAAGGGATTTTTACACTTGAATATTCCTAGTTGATAACTTTTGAAAAAGTAACTGTTATGAAACCTTCATTTTGTTAAAAGAAATATATTTTACCTCATTTACCAAGTAAAAATGTGTACAACTTTTATCACAATGTCAAGGTGATGATAAGATCAAATATATTCCACCTTGGGAATTCAATTGTAAAGCAAGATATAGGTAAAAGGTTTTTAATTGATGACTGGAATAGAGTAGGTATGCGGATAATTAGAACATAGAATGTGAGGATTGAGCATAAAATAGTGGATTGATACATGATAAAAATGTGCAGTGTATGTATACAATATACCATTATACAGTTAGGATAATTTATTACATATTATTTTTGAAATTTGGATAAATGTGTATCTGTATATTAATATACAAATTAAGATAAAATTACAGCAATGTAAACATTAAAATTGTACATTCAAAAACACCAGCTTTGCCTGATTGTGACTGCATTTAACTGTCCTTTTAAGCATGAAGAAAATTTATTACAATCAATTATTTAACATTACAACAGGAAAAACAAATTCTTTATACAGAACATACAGAACAACTGATTTTCAATACTCAATTAAAAGTAAAATATCTTCTAATAATGGCATTTATCAGTATTTTGTGTCTAATTCAAAGAAAAAATCGAACATTAAGTAATAACGTGAAATAGAGATATGTATGTATTTTCAAATATTTTAGCTAATAATATTATTTTTACAGGTATTTGCTTTTTAGTTGTTTTTGAAGAAGGAAAAGAATAGCTTCTATACATATTAAACTAATAGAAATCATACCAAACCAAAAAAATACTTAAAATTTTGGAACCAGTTGAGAAACTACAAGTTTTCAAAAACAGGAAATCAGGATTATATAACATTTTAATGTGATCTACTCTTGGAAAACATAGTTAAACAAACCGTATATCTGTACAGGAAATACTCCAGCATAACGTTGTAATACATTGTGGTGAAGGCTTACATCTGCAGATTTTTCTCCTGCAATGCCCCACTGTTACTGTGGCTTACTGCATTGCATCAAGACTGCCTTTCTGTTTGGAAGACCCTCTCAGTACAAACAAGACTCTAAGTTCACATTTCATTTTCCCTTGGTATTAGAATATGGGAATTTAAGAGTCCTGGGAAATACTGTTTTAGCCTTTAAAAGTAAATGTATCACATTCTTTAATTAGGATCTATGTTTGAGTATGTTTTTCAAAATCTTAACATATGACCCAGTTATCTTACAAATTTCTCGAGCTTCAAATTTTCAGGAAAATCCAGGTGTGTAATATGATGTCTTTCAAGATACTATTTCACAGAAAGACAAATAATATATCAATATTAAGAACTTCTTAGTCAAAAAACACTTACAGCAGGGGCAAATGGACTAATTTATGGTTTCTTTTAAAGAGAATACAAACTCGAATTGAAAATTGTGCTCTAGTCTCAGCCCTTCCTAGTCAGTATTTTACTCATCTGTATGGAATAGTCAGATGTAGACTGTACACTGTAAAGAACGCTAACTAGGAATCAGGGAAGCTTAAATCTAATGTCCAATTAGTTGCACACTAATTTTTAACTTGTGTGGATTCAAAGACTCAATGTGTGCCTCACACTTCTTACCAAAAAAACAAATCAGATGATGGAATAAGAAAACTGAAGCTCTTTAAAACTTTAAAGTGATAAAGATAGATAGATATATATTATACATATAATACATACACACTTACAAACACATATATATATATTATACACACACACACACACACACACACACACAGATATATTAGCTATGGAAAACACAGATCGACTCTATGTACAAAAAAAGTGGCAGGCATGTTTACCTCCTTTTCAAAGATTTAGGTTCCCCAAATTTGGGGTTCTTTCCTTAGAGTGTATCTCACTGTGTGTTTAAGTGTCACCTGGCTCTGTTCCTGTTACTCGAAGGGAACCGAGGCCTGGGGAAATGGCACATGTGCAGACACTCTGTTGTCGGTAATACTCTGTCTTTCTTCTCTGATCCAGCATTCCCCTATTTTCTACCAGTGTCCATGACACTGTAGCAGGCTGAGCTGTTCACTTGCAAATTGGGTAAACACTTCACAATTTTTGACACCTACACTTTATTTAGCATATATTTTACTATGTATCACATATATACAACACATACATCAGTGTATATGTAAAAGTGAGATTAATTAGCCCAGCAACTATACTTTATTTGTTCACCAAATATTTATTGTTTCTAGGGTAAGGGCAAGGTCAGGATACAGCAGTCAACAAGGGAGAAACACGTGGTTCGTGACTTAATGGAACTGACAAATAACGAACACAGAGTTAGGTACCTGACGTTGCCAGACACGACTTAAATTGTGTTAAAACAATTGTTTAACACAACTATTCCGCATATTTCTAGTAAATTGGAATCCATCTTTAGAGTCCAAATTAATGTGGTTTAACTACTTACAAGTGGGAGGATTTATTTCCTCAATGTCTAGTAAATATAAATAAGAGGTGAAAAATCTCTCCTTGGAAAACGGGAAGTAACTGATTAAAGAAACTGAAGATGATGGAAACAGATGAAGAGATATACCATATTCATGGACTGTAAGAATTAATATTTTTAAATGACCATCATATGCAAGAATACCTACAGATTTAGTGTAATATCTATCAAATTACCAAGAGCAATATTCAGAACAAATAATTCTAAAATTTATATGGAAACAAAAGACCCTCAATAGCCAAAACAGTCTTGAGAAAGAAGAAAAAATATGACGGTGTCATGCACTCTGATTTCAAACTAAATCACAAAGCTATAGTTACCAAAACAGTATGGCACTGGCACAAACACCAATGCAGAGATCAATAGAACAGGACCCAAAGCCCAGAAATAGGTACAGACTTTCGTGGGCAATAAATCTACAACAAAGTAGGCAAGAATATACAATGAGGAAAGAATAGCCTCTTCAATCAATGGTGCTGGGAACTTTGAGAAAACTGGACAGCTACATGCAAAAGAACCAAATTGGATTTTCTCACTCCGTTAAGAAAAATAAATTAAAAATGGATCAAAAACTGAAATGTAAGACCTGAAACCATACAACTTCTAGAAGTAAACATAGGCGGTGAACTCTTTTGCTTAGGCAAGGGAAACAAATTAAAAATTAAAAAATGGGACTGCATCAATGTTTCTGCACTGCAAAGGAAATGATCAGCCAAAAATTCCAGTTTCAGTTTCTTTAAAGTGGATTCTTAGAAAGAACTCTGAATGCAGACAGTATTTTGATTCTTACCATTTACCAAGTTACATAATTTGGCAAATTACTTCTCGTTGGCAGCCCATTCCTTTCAGCACTTTGAATATGTTATCTCTCTGCCTTGGGTCTCCACCACTGCTGATGAGAAACCACCTGTTCATCTTATTGAGCATCCCTTATGTATGATGAGTCGCTACTCTCTAGTTTCAGTCAAGACTGTTTCTTGACTATTTCATGCAGAAATTTGAGTTTGGCATATGTGGAGTTCACTGAACTTCTTGGATGTGTAGACTAATAATTTTTAGTAAATTTGAGAATTGTTCAGCCATTAGTTTTGCAAATTATTCTCCTTTCTTGAAAGGCCTGGAATCAGCAAGCACCCACAGTCTTGCAGAGGTGCTCTATGTGGCCGTTGAGGCATACCCTCATCTCTGCCTTAGCCTTCCTCTCCTACCTGTGCAGAGTCTTAAGGTCAACCAGTGGTGAGAGCATAAGCCCTTCTTACATCATTCTAAGCACACGCAGAGCCTGGAGTGAATGCTCAGACCTAAGAATTTGCGTATCCCACAAGCTCCCCAGGAAGCTGCTGGAGCTTTTCACACTGTCTGTGGATACCTCATTACCCTGCTTTTCCTTCGAAGCTTCTTGTTTTGCTTAAAAGTTTATTTGTTATCCAATGCTTCAGGCACCATTTAAAGAAAACAATTTCTGACATACACCAGTGGATAGGTAAAGGGATTTTTACACTTGAATATTCCTAGTTGATAACTTTTGAAAGAGTATCTGTTATGAAACCTTCATTTTGTTAAAAGAAATTTATTTTACCTAGTTTACCATGTAAAAATATGTACAACATTTATCACAATGTCAAGGTGATGATAAGATCAAATATATTCCACCTTGGGGAATCCAATGGAAAAGCAAGATATAGGTAAAAAGTTTTTAATTGATGACTGGAAGAGAGTAGGTATGCGGATACTTAGAATATAGAATGTGAGGATTGAGCATAAAATAGTGGATTGATACATGACAAAATTGTGCAGTATATGTATACAATATATCATTATATAGTTAGGATAATTTATTACATATTATTATTGAAATTTGGATAAATGTGTATCTGTATATTAAGATACAAATTAAGATAAAATTACAGCAATGTAAACATTAAAAATGTACATTCAAAGACACCAGATTTGCCTGATTGTGACTGCATTTAACTGTCCTTTTAAGCATGAAGAAAATTTATTACAATCAGTTATTTAACATTATAACAGGAAAAAATAAATTCTTTATACAGAACACACAGAACAACTGATTTTCAATAGTCAATTAAAAGTAAAATATCTTCTAATATTGGCATTTATCAGTATTTTGTGTCTAATTCAAAGAAAAAATCGAACATTAAGTAATAACATGAAATAGATATATGTATGTAATTTCAAATATTTTAGCTAATAATACTATTTTTATAGGTATTTGCTTTTTAGTTGTTTTTGAAGAAGGAAAAGAATAGCTTCTATACATATTCAACTAATAGAAATCATACCAAAACAAAAAAATACTTAAAATTTTGGACCAGTTGAGAAACTACAAGTTTTCAAAAACAGGAAATCAGGATTATATAACATTTTAATATGATCTACACTTGGAAAACATAGTTAAACAAACCGTATATCTGTACAGGAAATACTCCAGCATAAAGTTGTAATACATTGTGGTGAAGGCTTACATCTGCAGATTTTTCTCCTGCAATGCCCCACTGTTACTGTGGCTTACTGCATTGCATCAAGACTGCCTTTCTGTTTGGAAGACCCTCTCAGTACAAACAAGACCCTAAGTTCACATTTTATTTCCCTTGTTATTAGAATATGGGAATTTAAGAGTCCTGGGAAATACTGTTTTAGCCTTTAAAAGTAAATGTATCACATTCTTTAATTAGGATCTATGTTTGAGTATGTTTTTCAAAATATTAACATATGACCCAGTTATCTTACAAATTTCTCGAGCTACAAATTTTCAAGAAAATCCAGGTGTGTATTATGATGTCTTTCAAGATACTATTTCACAAAAAGACAAATAATATATCAATATTAAGAACTTCTTAGTCAAAAAACACTTACAGCAGGGGTAAATGGTCTAATTTATGGTTTCTTTTAAAGAGAATACAAACTCGAATTCAAAAGTGTGCTTTACTCTCAGCCCTTCCTAGTCAGTATTTTACTCATCTGTATGGAATAGTCAGATGTAGACTGTACACTGTAAAGAACGCTTACTAGGAATCAGGGAAGATTAAATCTAATGTCCAATTAGTTGCACACTAATTTTTAACTTGAGTGGATTCAAAGACTCAATGTGTGCCTCACACTTCTTACCATAATAACAAATCAGTTGATGGAATAAGAAAATTCAAGCTCTTTAAAACTTTAAAGTGATAAAGATAGATAGATAAATATATATTACACATATAATACATACACACTCACAAACACATATATATATATTATACACACACACACACACACACACACACACACACATATATATTAGCTATGGAAAACACAGATCGACTCTCTCTACAAACAAAGTGGCAGGCATGTTTACCTCCTTTTCAAAAGATTCAGGTTCCCCAAATTTCGGGTTCTTTTCTTAGAGTGTATCGCACTGTGTGTTTAAGTGTCACCTGGCTCTGTTCCTGTTATTCGAATGGAACCGAGGCTTGGGGAAATGGCACATGTGCAGACACTCTGTTGTCGGTAATACTCTGTCTTTCTTCTCTGATCCAGCATTCCCCTATTTTTTACCAGTGTCCATGACACTGTAGCAGGCTGAGCTGTTCACTTGCAAATTGGGTAAACACTTCACAATTTTTGACACCTACACTTTATTTAGCATATATTTTACTATGTATCACATATATACAACACATACATCAGTGTATATGTAAAAGTGAGATTAATTTGCCCAGCAACTATACTTTATTTGTTCACCAAATATTTATTGTTTCTAGGGTAAGGGCAAGGTCAGGATACAGCTGTCAACAAGGGAGAAACACGTGGTTCGTGGCTTAATGGAACTGACAAATAACGAACACAGAGTTAGGTACCTGACGTTGCCAGACACGACTTAAATTGTGTTAAAACAATTGTTTAACACAACTATTCCGCATATTTCTAGTAAATTGGAATCCATCTTTAGAGTCCAAATTAATGTGGTTTAACTACTTACAAGTGGGAGGATTTATTTTCTCAATGTCTAGTAAATATAAATAAGAGGTGAAAAATCTCTCCTTGGAAAACGGTAAGTAACTGATTAAAGAAACTGAAGATGATGGAAACAGATGAAGAGCTATACCATATTCATGGACTGTAAGAATTAATATTTTTAAATGACCATCATATGCAAGAATACCTACAGATTTAGTGTAATATCTATCAAATTACCAAGAGTAATATTCAGAACAAATAATTCTAAAATTTATATGGAAACAAAAGACCCTCAATAGCCAAAACAGTCTTGAGAAAGAAGAAAAAATATGACGGTATCATGCACTCTGATTTCAAACTAAATCACAAAGCTATAGTTAACAAAACAGTATGGCACTGGCACAAACACCAATGCAGAGATCAATAGAACAGGACCCAAAGCCCAGAAATAGGTACAGACTTTCGTGGGCAATAAATCTACAAAAAAGTAGGCAAGAATACACAATGAGGAAAGAATAGCCTCTTCAATCAATGGTTCTGGGAACTTTGAGAAAACTGGACAGCTACATGCAAAAGAACCAAATTGGATTTTTTCACTCCGTTAAGAAAAATAAATTAAAAATGGATCAAAAACTGAAATGTAAGACCTGAAACCATACAACTTCTAGAAGTAAATATAGGCGATGAGCTCTTTTAGTTTGTTCTTAGTAATATTTTTGAGATATGTTTACTTAGGCAAGGGAAACAAATTAAAAATTAAAAAATGGTACTGCATCAATGTTTCTGCACTGCAAAGGAAATGATCAGCCAAAAATTCCAGTTTCAGTTTCTTTAAAGTGGATTCTTAGAAAGAACTCTGAATGCAGACAGTATTTTGATTCTTACCATTTACCAAGTTACATAATTTGGCAAATTACTTCTCGTTGGCAGCCCATTCCTTTCAGCACTTTGAATATGTTATATCTCTGCCTTGGGTCTCCACCACTGCTGATGAGAAACCACCTGTTCATCTTATTGAGCATCCCTTATGTATGATGAGTCGCTACTCTCTAGTTTCAGTCAAGACTGTTTCATGACTATTTCATGCAGAAATTTGAGTTTGGCATATGTGGAGTTCACTGAACTTCTTGGATGTGTAGACTAATACTTTTTAGTAAATTTGAGAATTGTTCAGCCATTAGTTTTGCAAATTATTCTCCTTTCTTGAAAGGCCTGGAATCAGCAAGCACCCACAGTCTTGCAGAGGTGCTCTATGTGGCCGTTGAGGCATACCCTCATCTCTGCCTTAGCCTTCCTCTCCTACCTGTGCAGAGTCTTAAGGTCAACCAGTGGTGAGAGCATAAGCCCTTCTTACATCATTCTAAGCACACGCAGAGCCTGGAGTGAATGCTCAGACCTAAGAATTTGCGTATCCCACAAGCTCCCCAGGAAGCTGCTGGAGCTTTTCACACTGTCTGTGGTTACCTCATTACCCTGCTTTTCCTTCGAAGCTTCTTGTTTTGCTTAAAAGTTTATTTGTTATCCAATGCTTCAGTCACCATTTAAAGAAAACAATTTCTGACATACACCAGTGGATAGGTAAAGGGATTTTTACACTTGAATATTCCTAGTTGATAACTTTTGAAAGAGTAACTGTTATGAAACCTTCATTTTGTTAAAAGGAATTATTTTACATCGTTTACCAAGTAAAAATGTGTACAACATTTATCACAATGTCAAGGTGATGATAAGATCAAATATATTCCACCTTGGGGAATCCAATGGAAAAGCAAGATATAGGTAAAAAGTTTTTATTGATGACTGGAAGAGAGTAGGAATGCGAATACTTAGAACATAGAATGTGAGGATTGAGCATAAAATAGTGGATTGATACATGACAAAAATGTGCAGTGTATGTATACAATATATCATTATATATTTAGGATAATTTATTACATATTTTTATTGAAATTTGGATAAATGTGTATCTGTATATTAATATACAAATTAAGATAAAATTACAGCAATGTAAACATTAAAAATGTACATTCAAAACACCAGCTTTGCCTGATTGTGACTGCATTTAACTGTCCTTTTAAGCATGAAGAAAATTTATTACTATCAGTTATTTAACATTATAACAGGAAAAAACAAATTCTTTATACAGAACATACAGAACAACTGATTTTCAATAGTCAATTAAAAGTAAAATATCTTCTAATAATGGCATTTATCAGTATTTTGTGTCTAATTCAAAGAAAAAATCGCACATTAAGTAATCACATGAAATAGAGTTATGTATGTAATTTCAAATATTTTAGCTAATAATATTATTTTTATAGGTATTTGCTTTTTAGTTGTTTTTGAAGAAGGAAAAGAATAGCTTCTACACATATTCAACTAATAGAAATCATACCAAAACAAAAATTACTTAAAATTTTGGAACCAGTTGAGAAACTACAAGTTTTCAAAAACAGGAAATCAGGATTATATAACATTTTAATGTGATCTACACTTGGAAAACATAGTTAAACAAACCGTATATCTGTACAGGAAATACTCCAGCATAAAGTTGTAATACATTGTGGTGAAGGCTTTCATCTGCAGATTTTTCTCCTGCAATGCCCCACTGTTACTGTGGCTTACTGCATTGCATCAAGACTGCCTTTCTGTTTGGAAGACCCTCTCAGAACAAACAAGACTCTAAGTTCAGATTTTATTTTCCCTTGGTATTAGAATATGGGAATTTAAGAGTCCTGGGAAATACTGTTTTAGCCATTAAAATAAATGTATCACATTCTTTAATTAGGATCTATGTTTGAGTATGTTTTTCAAAATCTTAACATATGACCCAGTTATCTTACAAATTTCTCGAGCTACAAATTTTCAGGAAAATCCAGGTGTGTAATATGAGGTCTTTCAAGATACTATTTCACCAAAAGACAAATAATATATCAATATTAAGAACTTCTTAGTCAAAAAACACTTACAGCAGGGGCAAATGTTCTAATTTATTGTTTCTTTTAAAGAGAATACAAACTCGAATTCAAAAGTGTGCTCTAGTCTCAGCCCTTCCTATTCAGTATTTTACTCATCTGTATGGAATAGCCAGATGTAAACTGTACACTGTAAAGAACGCTAACTAGGAATCAGGGAAGCTTAAATCTAATGTCCAATTAGTTGCACACTAATTTTTAACTTGAGTGGATTCAAAGACTCAATGTGTGCATCACACTTCTTACCATAAAAACAAATCAGATGATGGATAAGAAAAGTCAAGCTCTTTAAAACTTTAAAGTGATAAAGATAGATAGATATATATATATTATACATATAATACATACACACTCACAAACACATATATATATATTATACACACACACACACACACATACACACACAGATATATTAGCTATGGAAAACACAGATCGACTCTCTCTACAAACAAAGTGGCAGGCATGTTTACCTCCTTTTCAAAAGATTCAGGTTCCCCAAATTTGGGGTTCTTTTCTTAGAGTGTATCTCACTGTGTGTTTAAGTGTCACCTGGCTCTGTTCTTGTTTCTCGAAGGGAACCGAGGCTTGAGGAAATGGCACATGTGCAGACACTCTGTTGTCGGCAATACTCTGTCTTTCTTCTCTGATCCAGCATTCCCCTATTTTCTACCAGTGTCCAGTACACTGTAGCAGGCTAAGCTTTTCACTTGCAAATTGGGTAAACACTTCACAATTTTTGACACCTACACTTTATTTAGCATATAATTTACTATGTATCTCATATATACAACACATACATCTGTGTATATGTAAAAGTTAGATTAATTAGCCCAGCAACTATACTTTATTTGTTCACCAAATATTTTATTGTTTCTAGGGTAAGGGCAAGGTCAGGATACAGCAGTCAACAAGGGAGAAACACATGGTTCGTGACTCAATGGAACTGACAAATAACGAACACAGAGTTAAGTACCTGACGTTGCCAGACACGACTTAAATTGTGTTAAAACAATTGTTTAACACAACTATTCCGCATATTTCTAGTAAATTGGAATCCATCTTTAGAGTCCAAATTAATGTGGTTTAACTACTTACAAGTGGGAGGATTTATTTTCTCAATGTCTAGTAAATATAAATAAGAGGTGAAAAATCTCTCCTTGGAAAACGGTAAGTAACTGATTAAAGAAACTGAAGATGATGGAAACAGATGAAGAGATATACCATATTCATGGACTGTAAGAATTAATATTTTTAAATGTCCATCATATGCAAGAATACCTGCAGATTTAGTGTAATATCTATCAAATTACCAAGAGCAATATTCAGAAAAAATAATTCTAAAATTTATATGGAAACAAAAGACCCTCAATAGCCAAAACAGTCTTGAGAAAGAAGAAAAAATATGACGGTATCATGCACTCTGATTTCAAACTAAATCACAAAGCTATAGTTACCAAAACAGTATGGCACTGACAAAAACACCAATGCAGAGATCAATAGAACACTACCCAAAGCCCAGAAATAGGTACAGACTTTCGTGGGCAATAAATCTACAACAAAGTAGGCAAGAATATACAATGAGGGAAGAATAGCCTCTTCAATCAATGGTGCTGGGAACTTTGAGAAAACTGGACAGCTACATGCAAAGAACCAAATAGGATTTTCTCACTCCGTTAAGAAAAATAAATTAAAAATGGATCAAAAACTGAAATGTAAGACCTGAAACCATACAACTTCTAGAAGTAAACATAGGCGGTGAGCTCTTTTAGTTTGTTCTTAGTAATAATTTTGAGATATGTTTACTTAGGCAAGGGAAACAAATTAAAAATTAAAAAATGGGACTGCATCAATGTTTCTGCACTGCAAAGGAAATGATCAGCCGAAAATTACAGTTTCAGTTTCTTTAAAGTGGATTCTTAGAAAGAACTCTGAATGCAGATAGTATTTTGATTCTTACCATTTACCAAGTTACATAATTTGGCAAATTACTTCTCGTTGGCAGCCCATTCCTTTCAGCACTTTGAATATGTTATCCCTTTGCCTTGGGTCTCCACCACTGCTGATGAGAAACCACCTGTTCATCTTATTGAGCATCCCTTATGTATGATGAGTCGCTACTCTCTAGTTTCAGTCATGACTGTTTCTTGACTATTTCATGCAGAAATTTAAGTTTGGCATATGTGGAGTTCACTGAACTTCTTGGATGTGTAGACTAATACTTTTTAGTAAATTTGAGAATTGTTCAGCCATTAGTTTTGCAAATTATTCTCCTTTCTTTAAAGGCCTGGAATCAGGAAGCACCCACTCTCTTGCAGAGGTGCTCTATGTGGCCGTTGAGGCATACCCTCATCTCTGCCTTAGCCTTCCTCTCCTACCTGTGCAGAGTCTTATGGTCAACCAGTGGTGAGAGCATAAGCCCTTCTTACATCATTCTAAGCACACGCAGAGCCTGGAGTGAATGCTCAGACCTAAGAATTTGCGTATCCCACAAGCTCCCCAGGAAGCTGCTGGAGCTTATCACACTGTCTGTGGATACCTCATTACCCTGCTTTTCCTTCGAAGCTTCTTGTTTTGCTTAAAAGTTTATTTGTTATCCAATGCTTCAGGAACCATTTAAAGAAAACAATTTCTGACATACACCAGTGGATAGGTAAAGGGATTTTTACACTTGAATATTCCTAGTTGATAACTTTTGAAAGAGTAACTGTTAGGAAACCTTCATTTTGTTAAAAGAAATTTATTTTACCTCGTTTACCAAGTAAAAATGTGTACAACATTTATCACAATGTCAAGGTGATGATAAGATCAAATATATTCCACCTTGGGGAATCCAATGGAAAAGTAAGATATAGGTAAAAAGTTTTTAATTGATGACTGGAAGGGAGTAGGTATGCGGATTCTTAGAACATAGAATGTGAGGATTGAGCATAAAATATTGGATTGATACATGACAAAAATATGCAGTGTATGTATACAATATATCATTATATATTTAGGATAATTTATTACATATTATTATTGAAATTTGGATAAATGTGTATCTGTATATTAATATACAAATTAAGATAAAATTACAGCAATGTAAACATTAAAAATGTACATTCCAAAACACCAGCTTTGCCTGATTGTGACTGCATTTAACTGTCCTTTTAAGCATGAAAAAAATTTATTACAATCAGTTATTTAACATTATAACAGGAAAAAACAAATTCTTTATACAGAACATACAGAACAACTGATTTTCAATAGTCAATTAAAATTAAAATATCTTCTAATAATGGCATTTATCAGTATTTTGTGTCTAATTCAAAGAAAAAATCGAACATTAAGTAATAACGTGAAATAGAGATATGTATGTAATTTCAAATATTTTAGCTAATAATATTATTTTTACAGGTATTTGCTTTTTAGTTGTTTTTGAAGAAGGAAAAGAATAGCTTCTATACATATTCAACTAATAGAAATCATACCAAAACAAAAAAATTACTTAAAATTTTGGAACCAGTTGAGAAACTACAAGCTTTCAAAAACAGGAAATCAGGATTATATAACATTTTAATGTGATCAACTCTTGGAAATCATACTTAAACAAACCGTATATCTGTACAGGAAATACTCCAGCATAAATTTGTAATACATTGTGGTGAAGGCTTACATCTGCAGATTTTTCTCCTGCAATGCCCCACTGTTACTGTGGCTTACTGCATTGCATCAAGACTGCCTTTCTGTTTGGAAGACACTCTCAGTACAAACAAGACTCTAAGTTCAGATTTTATTTTCCCTTGGTATTAGAATATGGGATTTAGGAGTCCTGGGAAATACTGTTTTAGCCTTTAAAAGTAAATGTATCACATTCTTTAATTAGGATCTATGTTTGAGTATGTTTTTCAAAATCTTAACATATGACCCAGTTATCTTACAAATTTCTCGAGCTACAAATTTTCAGGAAAATCGATGTGTGTAATATGATGTCTTTCAAGATACTATTTCACAAAAAGACAAATAATATATCAATATTAAGAACTTCTTATTCAAAAAACACTTACAGCAGGGGCAAATGGTCTAATTTATGGTTTCTTCTAAAGAGAATACAAACTCGAATTCAAAAGTGTGCTTTACTCTCAGCCCTTCCTAGTCAGTATTTTACTCATCTGTATGGAATAGTCAGATGTAGACTGTACACTGTAAAGAACGCTAACTAGGAATCAGGGAAGCTTAAATCTAATGTCCAATTAGTTGCACACTAATTTTTAACTTGAGTGGATTCAAAGACTCAATGTGTGCCTCACTCTTCTTACCAAAAAAACATATCAGATGATGGATAAGAAAACTCAAGCTCTTTAAAACTTTAAAGTGATAAAGATAGATAGATATATATATATTATACATTTAATACATACACACTCACAAACACATATATATATATTATACACACACACACACACACACACACACACACACAGATATATTAGCTATGGAAAACACAGATTGACTCTCTCTAGAAACAAAGTGGCAGGCATGTTTACCTACTTTTCAAAAGATTCAAGTCCCCCAAATTTGGGGTACTTTTCTTAGAGTGTATCTCACTGTGTGTTTAAGTGTCACCTGGCTCTGTTCCTGTTCCTCGAAGGGAATCGAGTCCTGGGGAAATGGCACATGTGCAGACACTCTGTTGTCGGTAATACTCTGTCTTTCTTCTCTGATCCAGCATTCCCCTATTTTCTACCAGTGTCCATGACACTGTAGCAGGCTAAGCTGTTCACTTGCAAATTGGGTAAACACTTCAGAATTTTTGACACCTACACTTTATTTAGCATATATTTTACTATGTATCACATATATACAACACATACATCAGTGTATATGTAAAAGTGAGGTTAATTAGCCCAGCAACAATACTGTATTTGTTCACCAAATATTTTATTGTTTCTAGGGTAAGGGCAAGGTCAGGATACAGCAGTCAACAAGGGAGAAACACGTGTTTCTTGACTTAATGGAACTGACAAATAACGAACACAGATTTAAGTACCTGACGTTGCCAGACACGACTTAAATTGTGTTAAAACAATTGTTTAACACAACTATTCCGCATATTTCTAGTAAATTTGAATCCATCTTTAGAGTCCAAATTAATGCGGTTTAACTACTTACAAGTGGGAGAATTTATTTTCTCAATGTCTAGTAAATATAAATAAGAGGTGAAAAATCTCTCCTTGGAAAACGGTAAGTAACTGATTAAAGAAACTGAAGATGATGGAAACAGATGAAGAGATATACCATATTCATGGACTGTTAGAATTAATATTTTTAAATGACCATCATATGCAAGAATACCTACAGATTTAGTGTAATATCTATCAAATTACCAAGAGCAATATTCAGAACAAATAATTCTAAAATTTATATGGAAAAAAAAGACCCTCAATAGCCAAAACAGTCTTGAGAAAGAAGAAAAAATATGACGGTATTATGCACTCTGATTTCAAACTAAATCACAAAGCTATAGTTACCCAAACAGTATGGCACTGGCACAAAGAGCAATGCAGAAAACAATAGAACAGTACCCAAAGCCCAGAAATTGGTACAGACTTTCGTGGGCAATAAATCTACAACAAAGTAGGCAAGAATATACAATGAGGGAAGAATAGCCTCTTCAATGAATGGTGCTGGGAACATTGAGAAAACTGGACAGCTACATGCAAAAGAACCAAATTGGATTTTCTCACTCCGTTAAGAAAAATAAATTAAAAATGGATCAAAAACTGAAATGTAAGACCTGAAACCATACAACTTCTAGAAGTAAACATAGGCGGTGAGCTCTTTTAGTTTGTTCTTAGTAATAATTTTGAGATATGTTTACTTAGGCAAGGGAAACAAATTAAAAATTAAAAAATGGGACTGCATCAATGTTTCTGCACTGCAAAGGAAATGATCAGCCGAAAATTACAGTTTCAGTTTCTTTAAAGTGGATTCTTAGAAAGAACTCTGAATGCAGACAGTATTTTGATTCTTACCATTTACCAAGTTACATAATTTGGCAAATTACTTCTCGTTGGCAGCCCATTCCTTTCAGCACTTTGAATATGTTATCTCTCTGCCTTGGGTCTCCACCACTGCTGATGAGAAACCACCTGTTCATCTTATTGAGCATCCCTTATGTATGATGAGTCGTTACTCTCTAGTTTCAGTCAAGACTGTTTCTTGACTATTTCATGAAGAAATTTGAGTTTGGCATATGTGGAGTTCACTGAACTACTTGGATGTGTAGACTAATACTTTTTAGTAAAGTTGAGAATTGTTCAGCCATTAGTTTTGCAAATTATTCTCCTTTCTTGAAAGGCCTGGAATCAGCAAGCACCCACAGTCTTGCAGAGGTGCTCTATGTGGCCGTTGAGGCATACCCTCATCTCTGCCTTAGCCTTCCTCTCCTACCTGTGCAGAGTCTTAAGGTCAACCAGTGGTGAGAGCATAAGCCCTTCTTACATCATTCTAAGCACACGCAGAGCCTGGAGTGAATGCTCAGACCTAAGAATTTGCGTATCACACAAGGTCCCCAGGAAGCTGCTGGAGCTTTTCACACTGTCTGTGGATACTTCATTACCCTGCTTTTACTTCGAAGCTTCTTGTTTTGCTTAAAAGTTTATTTGTTATCCAATGCTTCAGGCACCAGTTAAAGAAAACAATTTCTGACATACACCAGTGGATAGGTAAAGGGATTTTTACACTTGAATATTCCTAGTTGATAACTTTTGAAAGAGTAATTGTTAGGAAATCTTCATTTTGTTAAAAGAAATTTATTTTACCTAGTTTACCAAGTAAAAATGTGTACAACATTTTTCACAATGTCAAGGTGATGATAAATCAAATATATTCCACCTTGGGGAATCCAATGGAAAAGCAAGATATAGGTAAAAATTTTTAATTGATGACTGGAAGAGAGTAGGTATGCGGATATTTAGAACATAGAATGTGAGGATTGAGCATAAAATAGTGGATTGATACATGACAAAAATGTGCAGTGTATGTATAAAATATATCATTATATAGTTAGGATTTTTTATTACATATAATTATAGAAATTTGGATAAATGTGTATCTGTATATTAATATATAAATTAAGATAAAATTACAACAATGTAAACATTAAAAATGTACATTCAAAAACACCAGCATTGCCTTAAGAAATAAAGAATGTTGTATTCCACTTATGATTGTGACTGCACTTAACTGTCCTTTAAAGCATGAAGAAAATTTATTACAATCATTTATTTATCATTATAACAGAAAAAAACAAATTCTTTATACAGAACATACAGAACAACTGATTTTCAATAGTCAATTAAAAGTAAAATATCTTCTAATAATGGCATTTATCAGTATTTTGTGTCTAATTCAAAGAAAAAATCGAACATTAATTAATAACATGAAATAGAGATATGTATGTAATTTCAAATATTTTAGCTAATAATACTATTTTTACAGGTATTTGCTTTTTATTTGTTTTTGAAGAAGGAAAAGAATAGCTTCTATACATATTCAACTAATAGAAATCATACCAAAACAAAAAATACTTAAAATTTTGGAACCAGTTGAGAAACTACAAGTTTTCAAAAACAGGAAATCAGGATTATATAACATTTTAATGTGATCTACTCTTGGAAAATATAGTTAAACCAACCGTATATCTGTACAGGAAATACTCCAGCATAAATTTGTAATACACTGTGATGAAGGCTTATATCTGCAGATTTTTCTCCTGCAATGCCCCACTGTTACTGTGGATTACTGCATTGCATCAAGACTGCCTTTCTTTTTGGAAGACCCTCTCAGTACAAACAAGACTCTACGTTCAGATTTTATTTTCCCTTGGTATTAGAATATGGGAATTTAAGAGTCCTGGGAAATACTGTTTTAGCCTTTAAAAGTAAATGTATCACATTCTTTAATTAGGATCTATGTTTGAGTATGTATTTCAAAATCTTAACATATGACCCAGTTATCTTACAAATTTCTCGAGCTACAAATTTTCAGGAAAATCCAGGTGTGTAATATGATGTCTTTCAAGATACTATTTCACAAATAGACAAATAATATATCAATATTAAGAACTTCTTAGTCAAAAAACACTTACAGCAGGGGCAAATGTTCTAATTTATGGTTTCTTTTAAAGAGAATACAAACTCGAATTCAAAAGTGTGCTCTAGTCTCAGCCCTTCCTAGTCAGTATTTTACTCATCTGTATGGAATAGTCAGAGGTAGAATGTACACTGTAAAGAACTCTAACTAGGAATCAGGGAAGCTTAAATCTAATGTCAAATTAGTTGCACACTAATTTTTAACTTGAGTGGATTCAAAGACTCAATGTGTGCCTCACTCTTCTTACCAAGAAAACAAATCAGATGATGGAATAAGAAAACTCAAGCTCTTTAAAACTTTAAAGTGATAAAGATATATAAATATATATATATATATACATATAATACATACACACTCACAAACACATATATATATATATTATATACACACACACACACAAACACACACACAAAAGATATATTAGCTATGGAAAACACAGATCGACTCTCTCTACAAACAAAGTGGCAGGCATGTTTACCTCTTTTCCAAAAGATTCAGGTTCCCCAAATTTGGGGTTCTTTTCTTAGAGTGTATCTCACTGTGTGTTTAAGTGTCACCTGGCTCTGTTCCTGTTACTCGAAGGGAACCGAGGCTTGGGGAAATGGCACATGTGCAGACACTCTGTTGTCGGTAATACTCTGTCTTTCTTCTCTGATCCAGCATTCCCCTATTTTCTACCAGTGTCCATGACACTGTAGCAGGCTGAGCTGTTCACTTGCAAATTGGGTAAACACTTCACAATTTTTGACACCTACACTTTATTTAGCATATATTTTACTATGTATCACATATATACAACACATACATCAGTGTATATGTAAAAGTGAGTTTAATTAGCCCAGCAACTATACTTTATTTGTTCACCAAATATTTATTGTTTCTAGGGTAAGGGCAAGGTCAGGATACAGCAGTCAACAAGGGAGAAACACGTGGTTCGTGACTTAATGGAACTGACAAATAACGAACACAGAGTTAGGTATATGACGTTGCCAGACACGACATAAATTGTGTTAAAACAATTGTTTAACACAACTATTCCGCATATTTCTAGTAAATTGGAATCCATCTTTAGAGTCCAAATTAATGTGGTTTAACTACTTACAAGTGGGAGGATTTATTTTCTCAATGTCTAGTAAGTATAAATAAGAGGTGAAAAATCTCTCCTTGGAAAACGGTAAGTAACTGATTAAAGAAACTGAAGATGATGGAAACAGATGAAGAGCTATACCATATTCATGGACTGTAAGAATTAATATTTTTAAATGACCATCATATGCAAGAATACCTACAGACTTAGTGTAATATCTATCAAATTACCAAGAGCAATATTCAGAACTAATAATTCTAAAATTTATATGGAAACAAAAGACCCTCAATTAGCCAAAACAGTCTTGAGAAAGAAGAAAAAATATGACGGTATCATGCACTCTGATTTCAAACTAAATCACAAAGCTATAGTTAACAAAACAGTATGGCACTGGCACAAACACCAATGCAGAGATCAATAGAACAGGACCCAAAGCCCAGAAATAGGTACAGACTTTCATTGGCAATAAATCTACAACAAAGTAGGCAAGAATATACAATGAGGAAAGAATAGCCTCTTCAATCAATGGTGCTGGGAACTTTGAGAAAACTGGACAGCTACATGGAAAAGAACCAAATTGGATTTTCTCACTCCGTTAAGAAAAATAAATTAAAAATGGATCAAAAACTGAAATGTAAGACTTGAAACCATACAACTTCTAGAAGTAAACATAGGTGGTGAACTCTTTTGCTTAGGCAAGGGAAACAAATTAAAAATTAAAAAATGGGACTGCATCAATGTTTCTGCACTGCAAAGGAAATGATCAGCCAAAAATTCCAGTTTCAGTTTCTTTAAAGTGGATTCTTAGAAAGAACTCTTAATGCAGACAGTATTTTGATTCTTACCATTTACCAAGTTACATAATTTGGCAAATTGCTTCTCGTTGGCAGCCCATTCCTTTCAGCACTTTGAATATGTTATCTCTCTGCCTTGGATCTCCACCACTGCTGATGAGAAACCACCTGTTCATCTTATTGAGCATCCCTTATGTATGATGTGTCGCTACCCTCTAGTTTCAGTGAAGACTGTTTCTTGACTATTTCATGCAGAAATTTGAGTTTTGTATATGTGGAGTTCACTGAAATTCTTGGATGTGTAGACTAATAATTTTTAGTAAATTTGATAATTGTTCAGCCATTAGTTTTGCAAATTATTCTCCTTTCTTGAAAGGCCTGGAATCAGTAAGCACCCACAGTCTTGCAGAGGTGCTCTATGTGGCCGTTGAGGCATACCCTCATCTCTGCCTTAGCCTTCCTCTCCTACCTGTGCAGAGTCTTAAGGTCAACCAGTGGTGAGAGCATAAGCCTTCTTACATCATTCTAAGCACACACAGAGCCTGGAGTGAATGCTGAGACCTAAGAATTTGCGTATCCCACAAGTTCCCAGGAAGCTGCTGGAGCTTTCCACACTGACTGTGGATACCTCATTACCCTGCTTTTCCTTCGAAGCTTCTTGTTTTTCTTAAAAGTTTATTTGTTTTCCAATGCTTCAGGCACCATTTAAAGAAAACAATTTCTGACATACACCAGTGTATAGATAAAGGGATTTTTACCCTTGAATATTCCTAGTTGATAACTTTTGAAAGAGTAACTGTTATGAAACCTTCATTTTGTTAAAAGAAATTTATTTTACCTCGTTTACCAAGAAAAAATGTGTACAACATTTATCACAATGTCAAGGTGATGATAAGATCAAATATATTCCACCTTGGGGAATCTAATGGAAAAGCAAGATATAGGTGAAAAGTTTTTAATTGATGACTGGAAGAGAGTAGGTATGCGGATACTTAGAACATAGAATATGAGGATTGAGCATAAAATAGTGGATTGATACATGACAAAAATGTGCAGTGTATGTATACAATATATCATTATATAGTTAGGATAATTTATTACATATTATTATTGAAATTTGGATAAATGTGTATCTGTATATTAATATACAAATTAAGATAAAATTACAGCAATGTAAACATTAAAAATGTACATTCAAAAACACCAGCTTTGCCTTAAGTAATAAAGAATGCTGTATTCCACTTATGATAGTGACTGCACTTCACTGTCCTTTTAAGCATGAAGAAAATTTATTACAATCAGTTATTTATCATTATAACAGGAAAAAACAAATTCTTTATACAGAACATACAGAACAACTGATTTTCAATACTCAATTAAAAGTAAAATATCTTCTAATAATGGCATTTATCAGTATTTTGTGTCTAATTCAAAGAAAAAATCGAACATTAAGTAATAACATGAAATAGAGATATGTATGTAATTTCAAATATTTTAGCTAATAATACTATTTTTACAGGTATTTGCTTTTTATTTGTTTTTGAAGAAGGAAAAGAATAGCTTCTATACATATTCAACTAATAGAAATCATACCAAAACAAAAAATACTTAAAATTTTGGAACCAGTTGAGAAACTACAAGTTTTCAAAAACAGGAAATCAGGATTATATAACATTTTAATGTGATCTACTCTTGGAAAACATAGTTAAACCAACCGTATATCTGTACAGGAAATACTCCAGCATAAATTTGTAATACACTGTGATGAAGGCTTATATCTGCAGATTTTTCTCCTGCAATGCCCCACTGTTACTGTGGATTACTGCATTGCATCAAGACTGCCTTTCTTTTTGGAAGACCCTCTCAGTACAAACAAGACTCTACGTTCAGATTTTATTTTCCCTTGGTATTAGAATATGGGAATTTAAGAGTCCTGGGAAATACTGTTTTAGCCTTTAAAAGTAAATGTATCACATTCTTTAATTAGGATCTATGTTTGAGTATGTATTTCAAAATCTTAACATATGACCCAGTTATCTTACAAATTTCTCGAGCTACAAATTTTCAGGAAAATCCAGGTGTGTAATATGATGTCTTTCAAGATACTATTTCACAAATAGACAAATAATATATCAATATTAAGAACTTCTTAGTCAAAAAACACTTACAGCAGGGGCAAATGTTCTAATTTATGGTTTCTTTTAAAGAGAATACAAACTCGAATTCAAAAGTGTGCTCTAGTCTCAGCCCTTCCTAGTCAGTATTTTACTCATCTGTATGGAATAGTCAGAGGTAGAATGTACACTGTAAAGAACTCTAACTAGGAATCAGGGAAGCTTAAATCTAATGTCAAATTAGTTGCACACTAATTTTTAACTTGAGTGGATTCAAAGACTCAATGTGTGCCTCACTCTTCTTACCAAGAAAACAAATCAGATGATGGAATAAGAAAACTCAAGCTCTTTAAAACTTTAAAGTGATAAAGATATATAAATATATATATATATATACATATAATACATACACACTCACAAACACATATATATATATATTATATACACACACACACACAAACACACACACAAAAGATATATTAGCTATGGAAAACACAGATCGACTCTCTCTACAAACAAAGTGGCAGGCATGTTTACCTCTTTTCCAAAAGATTCAGGTTCCCCAAATTTGGGGTTCTTTTCTTAGAGTGTATCTCACTGTGTGTTTAAGTGTCACCTGGCTCTGTTCCTGTTACTCGAAGGGAACCGAGGCTTGGGGAAATGGCACATGTGCAGACACTCTGTTGTCGGTAATACTCTGTCTTTCTTCTCTGATCCAGCATTCCCCTATTTTCTACCAGTGTCCATGACACTGTAGCAGGCTGAGCTGTTCACTTGCAAATTGGGTAAACACTTCACAATTTTTGACACCTACACTTTATTTAGCATATATTTTACTATGTATCACATATATACAACACATACATCAGTGTATATGTAAAAGTGAGTTTAATTAGCCCAGCAACTATACTTTATTTGTTCACCAAATATTTATTGTTTCTAGGGTAAGGGCAAGGTCAGGATACAGCAGTCAACAAGGGAGAAACACGTGGTTCGTGACTTAATGGAACTGACAAATAACGAACACAGAGTTAGGTATATGACGTTGCCAGACACGACATAAATTGTGTTAAAACAATTGTTTAACACAACTATTCCGCATATTTCTAGTAAATTGGAATCCATCTTTAGAGTCCAAATTAATGTGGTTTAACTACTTACAAGTGGGAGGATTTATTTTCTCAATGTCTAGTAAGTATAAATAAGAGGTGAAAAATCTCTCCTTGGAAAACGGTAAGTAACTGATTAAAGAAACTGAAGATGATGGAAACAGATGAAGAGCTATACCATATTCATGGACTGTAAGAATTAATATTTTTAAATGACCATCATATGCAAGAATACCTACAGACTTAGTGTAATATCTATCAAATTACCAAGAGCAATATTCAGAACTAATAATTCTAAAATTTATATGGAAACAAAAGACCCTCAATTAGCCAAAACAGTCTTGAGAAAGAAGAAAAAATATGACGGTATCATGCACTCTGATTTCAAACTAAATCACAAAGCTATAGTTAACAAAACAGTATGGCACTGGCACAAACACCAATGCAGAGATCAATAGAACAGGACCCAAAGCCCAGAAATAGGTACAGACTTTCATTGGCAATAAATCTACAACAAAGTAGGCAAGAATATACAATGAGGAAAGAATAGCCTCTTCAATCAATGGTGCTGGGAACTTTGAGAAAACTGGACAGCTACATGGAAAAGAACCAAATTGGATTTTCTCACTCCGTTAAGAAAAATAAATTAAAAATGGATCAAAAACTGAAATGTAAGACTTGAAACCATACAACTTCTAGAAGTAAACATAGGTGGTGAACTCTTTTGCTTAGGCAAGGGAAACAAATTAAAAATTAAAAAATGGGACTGCATCAATGTTTCTGCACTGCAAAGGAAATGATCAGCCAAAAATTCCAGTTTCAGTTTCTTTAAAGTGGATTCTTAGAAAGAACTCTTAATGCAGACAGTATTTTGATTCTTACCATTTACCAAGTTACATAATTTGGCAAATTGCTTCTCGTTGGCAGCCCATTCCTTTCAGCACTTTGAATATGTTATCTCTCTGCCTTGGATCTCCACCACTGCTGATGAGAAACCACCTGTTCATCTTATTGAGCATCCCTTATGTATGATGTGTCGCTACCCTCTAGTTTCAGTGAAGACTGTTTCTTGACTATTTCATGCAGAAATTTGAGTTTTGTATATGTGGAGTTCACTGAAATTCTTGGATGTGTAGACTAATAATTTTTAGTAAATTTGATAATTGTTCAGCCATTAGTTTTGCAAATTATTCTCCTTTCTTGAAAGGCCTGGAATCAGTAAGCACCCACAGTCTTGCAGAGGTGCTCTATGTGGCCGTTGAGGCATACCCTCATCTCTGCCTTAGCCTTCCTCTCCTACCTGTGCAGAGTCTTAAGGTCAACCAGTGGTGAGAGCATAAGCCTTCTTACATCATTCTAAGCACACACAGAGCCTGGAGTGAATGCTGAGACCTAAGAATTTGCGTATCCCACAAGTTCCCAGGAAGCTGCTGGAGCTTTCCACACTGACTGTGGATACCTCATTACCCTGCTTTTCCTTCGAAGCTTCTTGTTTTTCTTAAAAGTTTATTTGTTTTCCAATGCTTCAGGCACCATTTAAAGAAAACAATTTCTGACATACACCAGTGTATAGATAAAGGGATTTTTACCCTTGAATATTCCTAGTTGATAACTTTTGAAAGAGTAACTGTTATGAAACCTTCATTTTGTTAAAAGAAATTTATTTTACCTCGTTTACCAAGAAAAAATGTGTACAACATTTATCACAATGTCAAGGTGATGATAAGATCAAATATATTCCACCTTGGGGAATCTAATGGAAAAGCAAGATATAGGTGAAAAGTTTTTAATTGATGACTGGAAGAGAGTAGGTATGCGGATACTTAGAACATAGAATATGAGGATTGAGCATAAAATAGTGGATTGATACATGACAAAAATGTGCAGTGTATGTATACAATATATCATTATATAGTTAGGATAATTTATTACATATTATTATTGAAATTTGGATAAATGTGTATCTGTATATTAATATACAAATTAAGATAAAATTACAGCAATGTAAACATTAAAAATGTACATTCAAAAACACCAGCTTTGCCTTAAGTAATAAAGAATGCTGTATTCCACTTATGATAGTGACTGCACTTCACTGTCCTTTTAAGCATGAAGAAAATTTATTACAATCAGTTATTTATCATTATAACAGGAAAAAACAAATTCTTTATACAGAACATACAGAACAACTGATTTTCAATACTCAATTAAAAGTAAAATATCTTCTAATAATGGCATTTATCAGTATTTTGTGTCTAATTCAAAGAAAAAATCGAACATTAAGTAATAACATGAAATAGAGATATGTAAGTAATTTCAAATATTTTAGCTAATAATACTATTTTTACAGGTATATGATTTTTAGTTGTTTTTGAAGAAGGAAAATAATAGCTTCTATACATATTCAACTAATAGAAACCATACCAAAACAAAAATTACTTAAAATTTTGGAACCAGTTGAGAAACTACAAGTTTTCAAAAACAGGAAATCAGGATTATATAACATTTTAATGTGATCCACTCTTGGAAAACATAGTTAAACAAACCGTATATCTGTACAGGAAATACTCCAGCATAAAGTTGTAATACATTGTGGTGAAGGCTTACATCTGCAGATTTTTCTCCTGCAATGCCCCACTGTTACTGTGGCTTACTGCATTGCATCAAGACTGCCTTTCTGTTTGGAAGACCCTCTCAGTACAAACAAGACTCTAAGTTCAGATTTTATTTTCCCTTGGTATTAGAATATGGGAATTTAAGAGTCCTGGGAAATACTGTTTTAGCCTTTAAAAGTAAATGTATCACATTCTTTAATTAGGATCTATGTTTGAGTATGTATTTCAAAATCGTAACATATGACCCAGTTATCTTACAAATTTCTCGAGCTACAAATTTTCAGGAAAATCCAGGTGTGTAATATGATGTCTTTCATGATACTATTTCACAAATAGACAAATTATATATCAATATTAAGAACTTCTTAGTCAAAAAACACTTACAGCAGGGGCAAATGTTCTAATTTATGGTTTCTTTTAAAGAGAATACAAACTCGAATTCAAAAGTGTGCTCTAGTCTCAGCCCTTCCTAGTCAGTATTTTACTCATCTGTATGGAATAGTCAGAGGTATAATGTACACTGTAAAGAACGCTAACTAGGAATCAGGGAAGCTTAAATCTAATGTCCAATTAGTTGCACACTAATTTTTAACTTGAGTGGATTCAAAGACTCAATGTGTGCCTCACTCTTCTTAACAAAAAAACAAATCAGATGATGGAATAAGAAAACTCAAGCTCTTTAAAACTTTAAAGTGATAAAGATAGATAGATTTATATATATTATACATATAATACATACACACTCACAAACACATATATATATATTACATACACACACATACACACACCCACACGCACATATATTAGCTATGGAAAACACAGATCGACTCTCTCTACAAACAAAGTGGCAGGCATGTTTACCTCCTTTTCAAAAGATTCAGGTTCCCCAAATTTGGGGTTCTTTTCTTAGAGTGTATCTCACTGTGTGTTTAAGTGTCACCTGGCTCTGTTCCTGTTACTCGAAGGGAACCGAGGCTTGGGGAAATGGCACATGTGCAGACACTGTTGTCGGTAATACTCTGTCTTTCTTCTCTGATCCAGCATTCCCCTATTTTCTACCAGTGTCCATGACACTGTAGCAGGCTAAGCTGTTCACTTGCAAATTGGGTAAACACTTCACAATTTTTGACACCTACACTTTATTTAGCATATAATTTACTATGTATCACATATATACAACACATACATCAGTGTATATGTAAAAGTAAGATTAATTAGCCCAGCAACTATACTTTATTTGTTCACCAAATATTTTATTGTTTCTAGGGTAAGGGCAAGGTCAGGATACAGCAGTCAACAAGGGAGAAACACGTGGTTCGTGACTTAATGGAACTGACAAATAACGAACACAGAGTTAAGTACCTGACGTTGCCAGACACGACTTAAATTGTCTTAAAACAATTGTTTAACACAACAATTCCGCATACTTCTAGTAAATTGGAATCCATCTTTAGAGTCCAAATTAATGTGGTTTAACTACTTACAAGTGGGAGGATTTATTTTCTCAATGTCTAGTAAATATAAATAAGAGGTGAAAAATCTCTCCTTGGAAAACGGTAAGTAACTGATTAAAGAAACTGAACATGATGGAAACAGATGAAGAGATATACCATATTCATGGACTGGAAGAATTAATATTTTTAAATGACCATCATATGCAAGAATACCTACAGATTTAGTGTAATATCTATCAAATTACCAAGAGCAATATTCAGCACAAATAATTCTAAAATTTATATGGAAACAAAAGACCCTCAATAGCCAAAACAGTCTTGAGAAAGAAGAAAAAATATGACGGTATCATGCACTCGGATTTCAAACTAAATCACAAAGGTATAGTTAACAAAACAGTATGGCACTGGCACAAACACCAATGCAGAGATCAATAGAACAGTACCCAAAGCCCAGAAATAGGTACAGACTTTCGTGGGCAATAAATCTACAACAAAGTAGGCAAGAATATACAATGAGGAAAGAATAGCCTCTTCAATCAATGGTGCTGGGAGCTTTGAGAAAACTGGACAGCTACATGCAATAGAACCAAATTGGATTTTCTCACTCCGTTAAGAAAAATAAATTAAAAATGAATCATAAACTGAAATGTAAGACCTGAAACCGTACAACTTGTAGAAGTAAACATAGGCGGTGTGCTCTTTTAGTTTGTTCTTAGTAATATTTTTGAGATATGTTTACTTAGGCAAGGGAAACAAATTAAAAATTAAAAAATGGGACTGCATCAATGTTTCTGCACTGCAAAGGAAATGATCAGTCAAAATTTCCAGTTTCAGTTTCTTTAAAGTGGATTCTTAGAAAGAACTCTGAATGCAGACATTATTTTGATTCTTACCATTTACCAAGTTACATAATTTGGCAAATTACTTCTCGTTGGCAGCCTATTCCTTTCAGCACTTTGAATATGTTATCTCTCTGCCTTGGGTCTCCACCACGGCTGATGAGAAACCACCTGTTCATCTTATTGAGCATCCCTTATGTATGATGTGTCGCTACCCTCTAGTTTCAGTCAAGACTGTTTCTTGACTATTTCATGCAGAAATTTGAGTTTGGCATATGTGGAGTTCACTGAACTCCTTGGATGTGTAGACTAATACTTTTTGTAAATTTGAGAATTGTTCAGCCATTAGTTTTTCAAATTATTCTCCTTTCTTGAAAGGCCTGGAATCAGTAAGCACCCACAGTCTTGCAGAGGTGCTCTATGTGGCCGTTGAGGCATACCCTCATCTCTGCCTTAGCCTTCCTCTCCTACCTGTGCAGAGTCTTAAGGTCAACCAGTGGTGAGAGCATAAGCCCTTCTTACATCATTCTAAGCACACACAAAGCCTGGGGTGAATGCTCAGACCTAAGAATTTGCGTATCCCACAAGCTCCCCAGGAAGCTGCTGGAGCTTTTCACACTGTCTGTGGATACCTCATTACCCTGCTTTTCCTTCGAAGCTTCTTGTTTTGCTTAAAAGTTTATTTGTTATCCAATGCTTCAGGCACCATTTAAAGAAAACAATTTCTGACATACACCAGTGGATAGGTAAAGGGATTTTTACACTTGAATATTCCTACTTGATAACTTTTGAAAGAGTAACTGTTAGGAAACCTTCATTTTGTTAAAAGAAATTTATTTTACCTCGTTTACCAAGTAAAAATGTGTACAACATTTATCACAATGTCAAGGTGATGATAAGATCAAATATATTCCACCTTGGGGAATCCAATGGAAAAACAAGATATAGGTAAAAAGTTTTTAACTGATGACTGGAAGAGAGTAGGTATGCGGATACTTTGAACATAGAATGTGAGGATTGAGCATAAAATAGTGGATTGATACATGACAAAAATGTGCAGTGTATGTATACAATATATCATTATATATTTATGATAATTTATTACATATTATTGAAATTTGGATAAATGTGTATCTGTATATTAATATACAAATTAAGATAAAATTACAGCAATGTAAACATTAAAAATGTACATTCAAAACACCAGCTTTGCCTTAAGAAATAAAGAATGCTGTATTCCACTTATGATTGTGACTGCACTTCACTGTCCTTTTAAGCATGAAGAAAATTTATTACAATCAGTTATTTATCATTATAACAGGAAAAAACAAATTCTTTATACATAACATACAGAAGAACTGATTTTCAATAGTCAATTAAAGGTAAAATATCTTCTAATAATGGCATTTATCAGTATTTTGTGTCTAATTCAAAGAAAAAATCGAACATTAAGTAACAACATGAAATAGAGATATGTATGTAATTTCAAAAATTTATCTAATAATACTATTTTTACAGGTATTTGCTTTTTAGTTGTTTTTGAAGAAGGAAAAGAATAGATTCTATACATATTCAACTAATAGAAGTCATACCAAAACAAAAAATACTTAAAATTTTGGAACCAGTTGAGAAACTACAAGTTTTCAAAAACAGGAAATCAGGATTATATAACATTTTAATGTGATCTACTCTTGGAAAACATAGTTGAACCAACCGTATATCTGTACAGGAAATACTCCAGCATAAAGTTGTAATACATTGTGGTGAAGGCTTACATCTGCAGATTTTTCTCCTGCAATGCCCCACTGTTACTGTGGCTTACTGCATTGCATCAAGTCTGCCTTTCTGTTTGGAAGACCCTCTCAGTACAAATAAGACTCTAATTTCAGATTTTGTTTTCCCTTGGTATTAGAATATGGGAATTTAAGAGTCCTGGGAAATACTGTTTTAGCCTTTAAAAGTAAATGTATCACATTCTTTAATTAGGATCTATGTTTGAGTATGTTTTTCAAAATCTTAACATATGACCCAGTTATCTTACAAATTTCTCGAGCTACAAATTTTAAGGAAAATCCAGGTGTGTAATATGATGTCTTTCAAGATACTATTTCACAAAAAGACAAATAATATATCAATATTAAGTAATTCTTAGTCAAAAAAAACTTACAGCAGGGGCAAATGGTCTAACTTATGGTTTCTTCTAAAGAGAATACAAACTCAAATTCAAAAGTGTGCTCTACTCTCAGCCCTTCCTAGTCAGTATTTTACTCATCTGTATGGAATAGTCAGATGTAGACTGTACACTGTAAAGAACGCTAATTAGGAATCAGGGAAGCTTAATTCTAATGTCAAATTAGTTGCACACTAATTTTTAACTTGAGTGGATTCAAAGATTCAATGTGTGCCTCACTCTGCTTACCAAAAAAACAAATCAGATGATGGAATAATAAAACTCAAGCACTTTAAAAAATTTTAATGATAAAGATAGATAGATATATATATATTATACATATAATACATACACACTCACAAACACATATATATATATTATACACACACACACACACACACACACACACACACAGATATATTAGCTATGGAAAACACAGATCGACTCTCTCTACAAACAAAGTGGCAGGCATGTTTACCTCCTTTTCATAAGATTCAGGTTCCCCAAATTTGGGGTTCTTTTCTTAGTGTGTATCTCACTGTGTGTTTAAGTGTCACCTGTCTCTGTTCCTGTTACTCGAAGGGAACCGAGGCTTCGGGAAATGGAACATGTGCAGACACTCTGTTGTCGGTAATACTCTGTCTTTCTTCTCTGATCCAGCATTCCCCTATTTTCTACCAGTGTCCATGACACTGTAGCAGGCTAAGCTGTTCACTTGCAAATTGGGTAAACACTTCACAATTTTTGACACCTACACTTTATTTAGCATATAATTTACTATGTATCACATATATACAACACATACATCAGTGTATATGTAAAAGTGAGATTAATTAGCCCAGCAACTATACTTTATTTGTTCACCAAATATTTTATTGTTTCTAGGGTAAGGGCAAGGTCAGGATACAGCAGTCAACAAGGGAGAAACACGTGGTTCGTGACTTAATGGAACTGACAAATAACGAACACAGAGTTAAGTACCTGACGTTGCCAGACACGACTTAAATTGTGTTAAAACAATTTTTTAACACAACAATTCCGCATACTTCTAGTAAATTGGAATCAATCTTTAGAGTCCAAATTAATGTGGTTTAACTACTTACAAGTGGGAGGATTTATTTTCTCAATGTCTAGTAAATATAAATAAGAGGTGAAAAATCTCTCCTTGGAAAACGGTAAGTAACTGATTAAAGAAACTGAAGATGATGGAAACAGATGAAGAGATATACCATATTCATGGACTGGAAGAATTAATATTTTTAAATGACCATCATATGCAAGAATACCTACAGATTTAGTGTAATATCTATCAAATTACCAAGAGCATTATTCAGAACAAATAATTCTAAAATTTATATGGAAACAAAAGACCCTCAATAGCCAAAACAGTCTTGAGAAAGAAGAAAAAATATGACGGTATCATGCACTCTGATTTCAAACTAAATCACAAAGCTATAGTTAACAAAACAGTATGGCACTGGCACAAACACCAATGCAGAGATCAATAGAACAGTACCCAAAGCCCAGAAATAGGTACAGACTTTCGTGGGCAATAAATCTACAACAAAGTAGGCAAGAATATACAATGAGGAAAGAATAGCCTCTTCAATCAGTGGTGCTGGGAACTTTGAGAAAACTGGACAGCTACATGCAAAAGAACCAAATTGGATTTTCTCACTCCGTTAAGAAAAATAAATTAAAAATGGATCAGAAACTGAAATGTAAGACCTGAAACCGTACAACTTCTAGAAGTAAACATAGGCGGTGAGCTCTTTTAGTTTGTTCTTAGTAATATTTTTGAGATATGTTTACTTAGGCAAGGGAAACAAATTAAAAATTAAAAAATGGGACTGCATCAATGTTTCTGCACTGCAAAGGAAATGATCAGCCAAAAATTCCAGTTTCAGTTTCTTTAAAGTGGATTCTTAGAAAGAACTCTGAATGCAGACAGTATTTTGATTCTTACCATTTACCAAGTTACATAATTTGGCAAGTTACTTCTCGTTGGCAGCCCATTCCTTTCAGCACTTTGAATATTTTATCTCTCTGCCTTGGGTCTCCACCACTGCTGATGAGAAACCACCTGTTCATCTTATTGAGCATCCCTTATGTATGATGAGTCGCTACTCTCTAGTTTCAGTCAAGACTGTTTCTTGACTATTTCATGCAGAAATTTGAGTTTTGCATATGTGGAGTTCACTGAACTTCTTGGATGTGTAGACTAACACTTTTTAGTAAATTTGAGAATTGTTCACCCATTATTTTTTCAAATTATTCTCCTTTCTTGAAAGGCCTGGAATCAGTAAGCACCCACAATCTTGCAGAGGTGCTCTATGTGGCCGTTGAGGCATACCCTCATCTCTGCCTTAGCCTTCCTCTCCTACCTGTGCAGAGTCTTAAGGTCAACCAGTGGTGAGAGCATAAGCCCTTCTTACATCATTCTAAGCACACGCAGAGCCTGGAGTGAATGCTCAGACCTAAGAATTTGCATATCCCACAAGCTCCCCAGGAAGCTGCTGGAGCTTTTCACACTGTCTGTGGATACCTCATTACCCTGCTTTTCCTTCGAAGCTTCTTGTTTTGCTTAAAAGTGTATTTGTTATCCAATGCTTCAGGCACCATTTAAAGAAAACAATTTCTGACATACACCAGTGTATAGGTAAAGGAATTTTTACACTTGAATATTCCTAGTTGATAACTTTTGAAAGAGTATCTGTTATGAAACATTCATTTTGTTAAAAAAAATTTATTTTACCTCGTTTACCAAGTAAAAATGTGTACAACATTTATCACAATGTCAAGGTGATGATAAGATCAAATATATTCCAACTTGGGGAATCCAATGGAAAAGCAAGATATAGGTAAAAAGTTTTTAATTGATGACTGGAAGAGAGTAGGTATGCGGATACTTAGAACATAGAATGTGAGGATTGAGCATAAAATAGTGGATTGATACATGACAAAAATGTGCAGTATATGTATACAATATATCATTATATAATTAGGATAATTTATTACATATTATTTTTGAAATTTGGATAAATGTGTATCTGTATATTAATATACAAATTAAGATAAAATTACAGCAATGTAAACATTAAAAATATACATTCAAAGACACCAGCTTTGCCTGATTGTGACTGCATTTAACTGTCCTTTTAAGCATGAAGAAAATTTATTACAATCAGTTATTTATCATTATAACAGGAAAAAATAAATTCTTTATACAGAACACACAGAACAACTGATTTTCAATAGTCAATTAAAAGTAAAATATCTTCTAATAATGGCATTTATCAGTATTTTGTGTCTAATTCAAGGAAAAAATCAAACATTAAGTAATAACATGAAATAGAGATATGTATGTAATTTCAAATATTTTAGCTAATAATACTATTTTTACAGGTATTTGCTTTTTAGTTGTTTTTGAAGAAGGAAAAGAATAGCTTCTATACATATTCAACTAATAGAAATCATACCAAAACAAAAAAATACTTAAAATTTTGGACCAGTTGAGAAACTACAAGTTTTCAAAAACAGGAAATCAGGATTATATAACATTTTAATATGATCTACACTTGGAAAACATAGTTAAACAAACCGTATATCTGTACAGGAAATACTCCAGCATAAAGTTGTAATACATTGTGGTGAACGCTTACATCTGCAGATTTTTCTCCTGCAATGCCCCACTGTTACTGTGGCTTACTGCATTGCATCAAGACTGCCTTTCTGTTTGGAAGACCCTCTCAGTACAAACAAGACCCTAAGTTCACATTTTATTTCCCTTGGTATTAGAATATGGGAATTTAAGAGTCCTGGGAAATACTGTTTTAGCCTTTAAAAGTAAATGTATCACATTCTTTAATTAGGATCTATGTTTGAGTGGGAGGATTTATTTTCTTAATGTCTAGTAAATATAAATAAGAGGTGAAAAATCTCTCCTTGGAAAACGGTAAGTAACTGATTAAAGAAACTGAAGATGATGGAAACAGATGAAGAGTTATACCATATTCATGGACTGTAAGAATTAATATTTTAAATGACCATCATATGCAAGAATACCTGCAGATTTAGTGTAATATCTATCAAATTACCAAGAGCAATATTCAGAACAAATAATTCTAAAATTTATATGGAAACAAAAGACCCTCAATAGCCAAAACAGTCTTGAGAAAGAAGAAAAAATATGACGGTATCATGCACTCTGATTTCAAACTAAATCACAAAGCTATAGTTAACAAAACAGTATGGCACTGGCACAAACACCAATGCAGAGATCAATAGAACAGTACCCAAAGCCCAGAAATAGGTACAGACTTTCGTGGGCAATAAATCTACAACAAAGTAGGCAAGAATATACAATGAGGAAAGAATAGCCTCTTCAATCAATGGTGCTGGGAACTTTGAGAAAACTGGACAGCTACATGCAAAAGAACCAAATTGGATTTTCTCACTCCGTTAAGAAAAATAAATTAAAAATGGATCAAAAACTGAAATGTAAGACCTGAAACCATACAACTTCTAGAAGTAAACATAGGCGGTGAGCTCTTTTAGTTTGTTCTTAGTAATATTTTTGAGATATGTTTACTTAGGCAAGGGAAACAAATTAAAAATTAAAAAATGGGACTGCATCAATGTTTCTGCACTGCAAAGGAAATGATCAGCCAAAAATTCCAGTTTCAGTTTCTTTAAAGTGGATTCTTAGAAAGAACACTGAATGCAGACAGTATTTTGATTCTTACCATTTACCAAGTTACATAATTTGGCAAATTACTTCTCGTTGGCAGCCCAATCCTTTCAGCACTATGAATATGTTATCTCTCTGCCTTGGGTCTCCACCACTGCTGATGAGAAACCACCTGTTCATCTTATTGAGCATCCCTTATGTATGATGAGTCGCTAATCTCAAGTTTCAGTCAAGACTGTTTCTTGACTATTTCACGCAGAAATTTGGGTTTGGCATATGTGGAGTTCACTGAATTTCTTGGATGTGTAGAGTAATAATTTTTAGTAAATTTGAGAATTGTTCAGCCATTAGTTTTGCAAATTATTCTCCTTTCTTGAAAGGCCTGGAATCAGTAAGCACCCACAATCTTGCAGAGGTACTCTATGTGGCCGTTGAGGCATACCCTCATCTCTGCCTTAGCCTTCCTCTCCTACCTGTGCAGAGTCTTATGGTCAACCAGTGGTGAGAGCATAAGCCCTTCTTACATCATTCTAAGCACACGCAGAGCCTGGATTGAATGCTCAGACCTTAGAATTTGCATATCCCACAAGCTCCCCAGGAAGCTGCTGGAGCTTTTCACACTGTCTGTGGATACCTCATTACCCTGCTTTTCTTTCGAAGCTTCTTGTTTTGCTTAAAAGTTTATTTGTTTTCCAATGCTTCAGGCACCATTTAAAGAAAACAATTTCTGACATACACCAGTGTATAGATAAAGGGAATTTTACACTTGAATATTCCTAGTTGATAACTTTTGAAAGAGTAACTGTTATGAAACCTTCATTTTGTTAAAAGAAATTTATTTTACCTCGTTTACCAAGTAAAAATGTGTACAACATTTATCACAATGTCAAGGTGATGATAAGATCAAATATATTCCACCTTGGGGAATCTAATGGAAAAGCAAGATATAGGTGAAAAGTTTTTAATTGATGACTGGAAGAGAGTAGGTATGCGGATACTTAGAACATAGAATATGAGGATTGAGCATAAAATAGTGGATTGATACATGACAAAAATGTGCAGTGTATGTATACAATATATCATTATATAGTTAGGATAATTTATTACATATTATTATAGAAATTTGGATAAATGTGTATCTGTATATTAATATACAAATTAAGATAAAATTACAGCAATGTAAACATTAAAAATGTACATTCCAAAACACCAGCTTTGCCTGATTGTGACTGCATTTAACTGTCCTTTTAAGCATGAAGAAAATTTATTACAATCAGTTATTAACATTATAAGAGGAAAAAACAAATTCTTATACAGAACATACAAAACAACTGATTTTCAATAGTCAATTAAAAGTGAAATATCTTCTAATATTGTCATTTATCAGTATTTTGTGTCTAATTCAAAGAAAAAATCGAACATTAAGTAATAAAGTGAAATAGAGATATGTATGTAATTTCAAATATTTTAGCTAATAATACTATTTTTATAGGTATTTGCTTTATAGTTGTTTTTGAAGAAGGAAAACAATAGCTTCTATACATAGTCAACTAATAGAAATCACACCAAAACAAAAAATACTTAAAATTTTGGAACCAGTTGAGAAACTACAAGTTTTCAAAAACAGGAAATCAGGATTATATAACATTTCAATGTGATCTACTTTGGAAATCATAGTTAAACATCCGTATATCTGTACAGGAAATACTCCAGCATAAAGTTGTAATACATTGTGGTGAAGGCTTACATCTGCAGATCATTCTCCTGCAATGCCCCACTGTTACTGTGGCTTACTGCATTGCATCAAGACTGCCTTTCTGTTTGGAAAGCCCTCTCAGTACAAACAAGACTCTAAGTTCAGATTTTATTTTCCTTTGGTATTAGAATATGGGAATTTAAGAGTCCTGGGAAATACTGTTTTAGCCTTTAAAAGTAAATGTATCACATTCTTTGATTAGGATCTATGTTTGAGTATGTTTTTCAAAATCTTAACATATGACCCAGTTATCTTACAAATTTCTCGAGCTACAAATTTTCAGGAAAATCCAGGTGTGTAATATGATGTCTTTCAAGATACTATTTCACAAAAAGACAAATAATATATCAATATTAAGAACTTCTTAGTCAAAAAACACTTACAGCAGGGGCAAATGGTCTAACTTATGGTTTCTTCTAAAGAGAATACAAACTCGAATTCAAAAGTGTGCTTTACTCTCAGCCCTTCCTAGTCAGTATTTTACTCATCTGTATGGAATAGTCAGATGTAGACTGTACACTGTAAAGAATGCTAACTAGGAATCAGGGAAGCTTAAATCTAATGTCCAATTAGTTGCACACTAATTTTTAACTTGAGTGGATTCAAAGACTCAATGTGTGCCTCACTCTTCTTACCAAAAAAACAAATCAGATGATGGAATAAAAAACTCAAGCTCTTTAAAACTTTAAAGTGATAAAGATAGATAGATATATATATATATATTATACATATAATACATACACACTCACAAACACATATATATATTATACACACACACACACACACACACACACACACACACACACACACAGATATATTAGCTATGGAAAACACAGATCGACTCTCTCTACAAACAAAGTGGCAGGCATGTTTACCTCCTTTTCAAAAGATTCAGGTTCCCCAAATTTGGGGTTCTTTTCTTAGAGTGTATCTCACTGTGTGTTTAAGTATCACCTGGCTATGTTCCTGTTACTCGAAGGGAACCGAGGCTTGGGGAAATGGCACATGTGCAGACACCCTGTTGTCGGTAAGAGTCTGTCTTTCTTCTCTGATCCAGCATTCCCCTATTTTCTACCAGTGTCCATGACACTGTAGCAGGCTAAGCTGTTCACTTGCAAATTGGGTAAACACTTCACAATTTTTGACACCTACACTTTATTTAGCATATATTTTACTATGTATCACATATATACAACACATACATCAGTGTATATGTAAAAGTGAGTTTAATTAGCCCAGCAACTATACTTTATTTGTTCACCAAATATTTATTGTTTCTAGGGTAAGGGCAAGGTCAGGATACAGCAGTCAACAAGGGAGAAACACGTGGTTCGTGACTTAATCGAACTGACAAATAACGAACACAGAGTTAAGTACCTGACGTTGCCAGACACGACTTAAATTATGTTAAAACAATTGTTTAACACAACTATTCCGCATATTTCTAGTAAATTTGAATCCATCTTTAGAGTCCAAATTAATGTGGTTTAACTACTTACAAGTGGGAGGATTTATTTTCTCAATGTCTAGTAAATATAAATAAGAGGTGAAAAATCTCTCCTTGGAAAACGGTAAGTAACTGATTAAAGAAACTGAAGATGATGGAAACAGATGAAGAGATATACCATATTCATGGACTGGAAGAATTAATATTTTTAAATGACCATCATATGCAAGAATACCTACAGATTTAGTGTAATATCTATCAAATTACCAAGAGCAATATTCAGAACAAATAATTCTAAAATTTATATGGAAACAAAAGACCCTCAATAGCCAAAACAGTCTTGAGAAAGAAGAAAAAATATGACGGTATCATGCACTCTGATTTCAAACTAAATCACAAAGCTATAGTTAACAAAACAGTATGGCACTGGCACAAACACCAATGCAGAGATCAATAGAACAGTACCCAAAGCCCAGAAATAGGTACAGACTTTCGTGGGCAATAAATCTACAACAAAGTAGGCAAAAATATACAATGAGGAACGAATAGCCTCTTCAATCAATGGTGCTGGGAACTTTGAGAAAACTGGACAGCTACATGCAAAAGAACCAAATTGGATTTTCTCACTCCGTTAAGAAAAATAAATTAAAAATGGATCAAAAACTGAAATGTAAGACCTGTAACCATACAACTTCTAGAAGTAAACATAGGCGGTGAGCTCTTTTAGTTTGTTCTTAGTAATATTTTTGAGATATGTTTACTTAGGCAAGGGAAACAAATTAAAAATTAAAAAATGGGACTGCATCAATGTTTCTGCACTGCAAAGGAAATGATCAGCCAAAAATTCCAGTTTCAGTTTCTTTAAAGTGGATTCTTAGAAAGAACTCTGAATGCAGACAGTATTTTGATTCTTAACATTTACCAAGTTACATAATTTGGCAAATTACTACTCGTTGGCAGACCATTCCTTTCAGCACTTTGAATATGTTATCTCTCTGCCTTGGGTCTCCACCACTGCTGATGAGAAACCACCTGTTCATCTTATTGAGCATCCCTTTTGTATGATGAGTCGCTACCCTTTAGTTTCAGTCAAGACTGTTTCTTGACTATTTCATGCAGAAATTTGATTTTGGCATATGTGGAGTTCACTGAAATTCTTGGATGTGTAGACTAATACTTTTTAGTAAATTTGAGAATTGTTCAGCCATTAGTTTTTCAAATTATTCTCCTTTCTTTAAAGGCCTGGAATCAGTGAGCACAAACAGTCTTGCAGAAGTGCTCTATGTGGCCGTTGAGGCATACCCTCATCTCTGCCTTAGCCTTCCTCTCCTACCTGTTCAGAGTCTTAAGGTCAACCAGTGGTGAGAGCATAAGCCCTTCTTACATCATTCTAAGCACACGCAGAGCCTGGAGTGAATGCTCAGACCTAAGAATTTGCGTATCCCACAAGCTCCCCAGGAAGCTGCTGGAGCTTTTCACACTGTCTGTGGATACCTCATTACCCTGCTTTTGCTTCGAAGCTTCTTGTTTTGCTTAAAAGTTTATTTGTTATCCAATGCTTCAGGCACCATTTAAAGAAAACAATTTCTGACATACACCAGTGGATATGTAAAGGGATTTTTACACTTGAATATTCCTACTTGATAACTTTTGAAAGAGTAACTGTTATGAAACCTTCATTTTGTTAAAAGAAATTTATTTTACCTCATTTACCAAGTAAAAATGTGTACAACATTTACCACAATGTCAAGGTGATGATAAGATCAAATAAATTCCACCTTGGGGAATCCAATGGAAAAGCAAGATATAGGTAAAAAGTTTTTAACTGATGACTGGAAGAGAGTAGGTATGCGGATACTTTGAACATAGAATGTGAGGATTGAGCAAAAAATAGTGGATTGATACATGACAAAAATGTGCAGTGTATGTATACAAAATATCATTATATAGTTAGGATAATTTATTACATATTATTATTGAAATTTGAATAAATGTGTATCTG
The DNA here is from genome assembly GCF_048773025.1 of Camelus bactrianus. Classification (NCBI taxonomy): domain Eukaryota; kingdom Metazoa; phylum Chordata; class Mammalia; order Artiodactyla; family Camelidae; genus Camelus; species Camelus bactrianus. The sequence continues at coordinate 2,766,637 of NC_133571.1, read as the reverse complement.
TATATTAATATACAAATTAAGATAAAATTACAGCAATGTAAACATTAAAAATGTACATTCAAAAACACCAGATTTGCCTTAAGAAATAAAGAATGCTGTATTCCACTTATGATTGTGACTGCACTTAACTGTCTTTTTAAGCATGAAGAAAATTTATTACAATCAGTTATTTATCATTATAACAGGAAGAAACAAATTCTTTATACAGAACATACAGAAGAACTGATTTTCAATAGTCAATTAAAAGTAAAATATCTTCTAATAATGGCATTTATCAGTATTTTGTGTCTAATTCAAAGAAAAAATCGAAAATTAAGTAATAACATGAAATAGAGATATGTATGTAATTTCAAATATTTTAGCTAATAGTACTATTTTTACAGCTATTTGCTTTTTAGTTGTTTTTGAAGAAGGAAAAGAATAGCTTCTATACATATTCAGCTAATAGAAATCATACCAAAACAAAAATACTTAAAATTTTGTAACCAGTTGAGAAACTACAAGTTTTCAAAAACAGGAAATCAGGATTATATAACATTTTAATGTGATCTACACTTGGAAAACATAGTTAAACAAACCGTATATCTGTACAGGAAATACTCCAGCATAAAGTTGTAATACATTGTGGTGAAGGCTTACATCTGCAGATTTTTCTCCTGCAATGCCCCACTGTTACTGTGGCTTAGTGCATTGCATCAAGACTGCCTTTCTGTTTGGAAGACACTCTCAGTACAAACAAGACTCTAAGTTCATATTTTATTTCCCTTGGTATAAGAATATGGGAATTTAAGAGTCCTGGGAAATACTGTTTTAGCCTTTAAAAGTAAATGTATCACATTCTTTAATTAGGATCTATGTTTGAGTATGTTTTTCAAAATCTTAACATATGACCCAGTTATCTTACAAATTTCTCGAGCTACAAATTTTCAGGAAAATCCAGGTGTGTAATATGATGTCTTTCAAGATACTATTTCACAAAGTGACAAATAATATATCAATATTAAGAACTTCTTAGTCAAAGAACACTTACAGCAGGGGCAAATGGTCTAATTTATGGTTTCTTTTAAAGAGAATACAAACTCGAATTCAAAAGTGTGCTCTAGTCTCAGCCCTTCCTAGTCAGTATTTTACTCATCTGTATGGAATAGTCAGATGTAGACTCTACACTGTAAAGAACGCTAACTAGGAATCAGGGAAGCTTAAATCTAATGTCCAATTAGTTGCACACTAATTTTTAACTTGAGTGGATTCAAAGACCCAATGTGTGCCTCACTCTTCTTACCAAAAATAAAAATCACATGATGGAATAAGAAAACTCAAGCTCTTTAAAACTTTAAATTGATAAAGATATATATATATATATATATATTATACATATAATACATACACACTCACAAACACATATATATATATATTATACACACACACACACACACACACACACACACAGAGATATATTAGCTATGGAAAACACAGATCGACTCTCTCTACAAACAAAGTGGCAGGCATGTTTACCTCCTTTTCAAAAGATTTAGGTTCCCCAAATTTGGGGTTCTTTTCTTAGAGTGTATCTCACTGTGTGTTTAAGTATCACCTGGCTCTGTTCCTGTTACTCGAAGGGAACCGAGGCTTGGGGAAATGGCACATGTGCAGACACTCTGTTGTCGGTAATACTCTGTCTTTCTTCTCTGATCCAGCATTCCCCTATTTTCTACCAGTGTCCATGACACTGTAGCAGGCTAAGCTGTTCACTTGCAAATTGGGTAAACACTTCACAATTTTTGACACCTACACTTTATTTAGCATATATTTTACTATGTATCACATATATACAACACATATATCAGTGTATATGTAAAACTGAGATTAATTAGCCCAGCAACTATACTTTATTTGTTCACCAAATATTTATAGTTTCTAGGGTAAGGGCAAGGTCAGGATACAGCAGTCAACAAGGGAGAAACATATGGTCCGTGACTTAATGGAACTGACAAATAACGAACACAGAGTTAAGTACCTGACGTTGAAAGACACGACTTAAATTGTGTTAAAACAATTGTTTAACACAACTATTCCTCATATTTCTAGTAAATTGGAATCCATCTTTAGAGTCCAATTTAATGTGGTTTAACTACTTACAAGTGGGAGGATTTATTTTCTCAATGTCTAGTAAATATAAATAAGAGGTGAAAAATCTCTCCTTGGAAAACGGTAAGTAACTGATTAAAGAAACTGAAGATGATGGAAACAGATGAAGAGTTATACCATATTCATGGACTGTAAGAATTAATATTTTTAAATGACCTTCATATGCAAGAATACCTGCAGATTTAGTGTAATATCTATCAAATTACCAAGAGCAATATTCAGAACAAATAATTCTAAAATTTATATGGAAACAAAAGACCCTCAATAGCCAAAACAGTCTTGAGAAAGAAGAAAAAATATGACGGTATCATGCACTCTGATTTCAAACTAAATCACAAAGCTATAGTTAACAAAACAGTATGGCACTGGCACAAACACCAATGCAGAGATCAATAGAACAGGACCCAAAGCCCAGAAATAGGTACAGACTTTCGTGGGCAATAAATCTACAACAAAGTAGGCAAGAATATACAATGAGGAAAGAATAGCCTCTTCAATCAATGGTGCTGGGAGCTTTGAGAAAACGGGACAGCTACATGCAAAAGAACCAAATTGGATTTTCTCACTCCGTTAAGAAAAATAAATTAAAAATGGATCAAAAACTGAAATGTAAGACCTGAAACCATACAACTTGTAGAAGTAAACATAGGCGGTGTGCTCTTTTAGTTTGTTCTTAGTAATATTTTTGAGATATGTTTACTTAGGCAAGGGAAACAAATTAAAAATTAAAAAATGGGACTGCATCAATGTTTCTGCACTGCAAAGGAAAAGATCAGCCAAAAATTACAGTTTCAGTTTCTTTAAAGTGGATTCTTAGAAAGAACTCTGAATGCAGACAGTATTTTGATTCTTACCATTTACCAAGTTACATAATTTGGCAAATTACTTCTCGTTGGCAGCCCATTCCTTTCAGCACTTTGAATATGTTATCTCTCTGCCTTGGGTCTCCACCACTGCTGATGAGAAACCACCTGTTCATCTTATTGACCATCCCTTATGTATGATGAGTCGCTACCCTCTAGTTTCAGTCAAGACTGTTTCTTGACTATTTCATGCAGAAATTTGAGTTTGGCTTATGTGGAGTTCACTGAACTTGTTGGAAGTTTAGACTAATAATTTTTAGTAAATTTGAGAATTGTTCAGCCATTAGTTTTTCAAATTATTCTCCTTTCTTTAAAGGCCTGGAATCAGTGAGCACCCACAGTCTTGCAGAGGTGCTCTATGTTGCCGTTGAGGCATACCCTCATCTCTGCCTTAGCCTTCCTCTGCTACCTGTGCAGAGTCTTACGGTCAACCAGTGGTGAGAGCATAAGCCCTTCTTACATCATTCTAATCACACGCAGAGCCTGGAGTGAATGCTCAGACCTAAGAATTTGCGTATACCACAAGCTCCCCAGGAAGCTGCTGGAGCTTTTCACACTGTCTGTGGATACTTCATTACCCTGCTTTTCCTTCGAAGCTTCTTGTTTTGCTTAAAAGTTTATTTGTTATCCAATGCTTCAGGCACCATTTAAAGAAAACAATTTCTGACATACACCAGTGGATAGGTAACGGGAATTTTACACTTGAATATTCCTAGTTGATAACTTTTGAAAGAGTAACCGTTATGAAACCTTCATTTTGTTAAAAGTAATTTATTTTACCTCGTTTACCAAGTAAAAATGTGTACAACATTTATCACAATGTCAAGGTGATGATAAGATCAAATATATTCCACCTTGGGGAATCCAATGGAAAAGCAAGATATAGGTAAAAAGTTTTTAATTGATGACTGTAAGAGAGTAGGTATGCGAATACTTAGAACATAGAATGTGAGGATTGAGCATAAAATAGTGGATTGATACATGACAAAAATGTGCAGTGTATGTATACAATATATCATTATATAGTTAGGATAATTTATTACATATTATTATAGAAATTTGGATAAATGTGTATCTGTATATTAATATACAAATTAAGATAAAATTACAGCAATGTAAACATTAAAAATGTACATTCAAAAACACTAGCTTTGCCTGAATGTGACTGCATTTAACTGTCCTTTTAAGCGTGAAGAAAATTTATTACAATCAGTTATTTAACATTATAACAGGAAAAAACAAATTCTTTATACAGAACATACAGAACAACTGATTTTCAATAGTCAATTAAAAGTAAAATATCTTCTAATAATGGCATTTATCAGTATATTGTGTCTAATTCAAAGAAAAAATCGAACATTAAGTAACAACATGAAATAGAGTTATGTATGTAATTTCAAATATTTTAGCTAATAATACTATTTTTACAGGTATTTGCTTTTTAGTTGTTTTTGAAGAAGGAAAAGAATAGCTTCTATACATATTCAACTAATAGAAATCATACCAAAACAAAAAAATACTTAAAATTTTGGAACCAGTTGAGAAACTACAAGTTTTCAAAAACAGGAAATCAGGATTATATAACATTTTAATGTGATCTACTCTTGGAAAACATAGTTAAACAAACCGTATATCTGTACAGGAAATACTCCAGCATAAAGTTGTAATACATTGTGGTGAAGGCTTACATCTGCAGATTTTTCTCCTGCAATGCCCCACTGTTACTGTGGCTTACTGCATTGCATCAAGACTGCCTTTCTGTTTGGAAGACACTCTCAGTACATACAAGACTCTAAGTTCAGATTTTATTTCCCTTGGTATAAGAATATGGGAATTTAAGAGTCCTGGGAAATACTGTTTTAGCCTTTAAAAGTAAATGTATCACATTCTTTAATTAGGATCTATGTTTGAGTATGTTTTTCAAAATCTTAACATATGACCCAGTTATCTTACAAATTTCTCGAGCTACAAATTTTCAGGAAAATCCAGGTGTGTAATATGATGTCTTTCAAGATACTATTTCACAAAAAGACAAATAATATATCAATATTAAGAACTTCTTAGTCAAAAAACACTTACAGCAGGGGCAAATGGTCTAATTTATGGTTTCTTTTAAAGAGAATAGAAACTCGAATTCAAAAGTGTGCTCTAGTCTCAGCCCTTCCTAGTCAGTATTTTACTCATCTGTATGGAATAGTCAGGTGTAGACTGTACACTGTAAAAACGCTAACTAGGAATCAGGGAAGCTTAAATCTAATGTCCAATTATTTGCACACTAATTTTTAACTTGAGTGGATTCAAAGACTCAATGTGTGCCTCACTCTTCTTACCAAAAAAACAAATCACATGATGGAATAAGAAAACTCAAGCTCTTTAAAACTTTAAAGTGATAAAGATATATATATATATATATATATATATATATATATATATATATTATACATATAATACGTACACACTCACAAACACATATTTATATATTATATCACACACACACACACACACACACACACAGATATATTAGCTATGGAAAACACAGATCGACTCTCTCTACAAACAAATGGCAGGCATGTTTACCTCCTTTTCAAAAGATTTAGATTCCCCAAATTTGGGGTTCTTTTCTTAGAGTGTATCTCACTGTGTGTTTAAGTATCACCTGGCTCTGTTCCTGTTACTCGAAGGGAACCGAGGCTTGGGGAAATGGCACATGTGCAGACACTCTGTTGTCGGTAATACTCTGTCTTTCTTCTCTGATCCAGCATTCCCCTATTTTCTACCAGTGTCCATGACACTGTAGCAGGCTAAGCTGTTCACTTGCAAATTGGGTAAACACTTCACAATTTTTGACACCTACACTTTATTTAGCATATATTTTACTATGTATCACATATATACAACACATACATCAGTGTATATGTAAAACTGAGATTAATTAGCCCAGCAATTATACTTTATTTGTTCACCAAATATTTATTGTTTCTAGGGTAAGGGCAAGGTCAGGAGACAGCAGTCAACAAGGGAGAAACACGTGGTTCGTGACTTAATGGAACTGACAAATAACGAACACAGAGTTAAGTACCTGACGTTGCCAGACACAACTTAAATTGTGTTAAAACAATTGTTTAACACAACTATTCCTCATATTTCTAGTAAATTGGAATCCATCTTTAGAGTCCAAATTAATGTGGTTTAACTACTTACAAGTGGGAGGATTTATTTTCTCAATGTCTAGTAAATATAAATAAGAGGTGAAAAATCTCTCCTTGGAAAACGGTAAGTAACTGATTAAAGAAACTGAAGATGATGGAAAGAGATGAAGAGTTATACCATATTCATGGACTGTAAGAATTAATATTTTTAAATAACCTTCATATGCAAGAATACCTGCAGATTTAGTGTAATATCTATCAAATTACCAAGAGCAATATTCAGAACAAATAATTCTAAAATTTATATGGAAACAAAAGACCCTCAATAGCCAAAACAGTCTTGAGAAAGAAGAAAAAATATGACGGTATCATGCACTCTGATTTCAAACTAAATCACAAAGCTATAGTTAACAAAACAGTATGGCACTGGCACAAACACCAATGCAGAGATCAATAGAACAGGACCCAAAGCCCAGAAATAGGTACAGACTTTCGTGGGCAATAAATCTACAACAAAGTAGGCAAGAATATACAATGAGGAAAGAATAGCCTCTTCAATCAATGGTGCTGGGAACTTTGAGAAAACGGGACAGCTACATGCAAAAGAACCAAATTGGATTTTCTCACTCCGTTAAGAAAAATAAATTAAAAATGGATCAAAAACTGAAATGTAAGACCTGAAACCATACAATTTGTAGAAGTAAACATAGGCGGTGTGCTCTTTTAGTTTGTTCTTAGTAATATTTTTGAGATATGTTTACTTAGGCAAGGGAAACAAATTAAAAATTAAAAAATGGGACTGCATCAATGTTTCTGCACTGCAAAGGAAAAGATCAGCCAAAAATTCCAGTTTCAGTTTCTTTAAAGTGGATTCTTAGAAAGAACTCTGAATGCAGACAGTATTTTGATTCTTACCATTTACCAAGTTACATAATTTGGCAAATTACTTCTCGTTGGCAGCCCATTCCTTTCAGCACTTTGAATATGTTATCTCTCTGCCTTGGGTCTCCACCACTGCTGATGAGAAACCACCTGTTCATCTTATTGAGCATCCCTTATGTATGATGAGTCGCTACCCTCTAGTTTCAGTCAAGACTGTTTCTTGACTATTTCATGCAGAAATTTGAGTTTTGCATATGTGGAGTTCACTGAACTTCTTGGAAGTGTAGGCTAATAATTTTTAGTAAATTTGAGAATTGTTCAGCCATTAATTTTTCAAATTATTCTCCTTTCTTTAAAGGCCTGGAATCAGTGAGCACCCACAGTCTTGCAGAGGTGCTCTATGTGGCCGTTGAGGCATACCCTCATCTCTGCCTTAGCCTTCCTCTGCTACCTGTGCAGAGTCTTATGGTCAACCAGTGGTGAGAGCATAAGCCCTTCTTACATCATTCTAATCACACGCAGAGCCTGGAGTGAATGCTCAGACCTAAGAATTTGCGTATACCACAAGCTCCCCAGGAAGCTGCTGGAGCTTTTCACACTGTCTGTGGATACCTCATTACCCTGCTTTTCCTTCGAAGCTTCTTGTTTTGCTTAAAAGTTTATTTGTTATCCAATGCTTCAGGCACCATTTAAAGAAAACAATTTCTGACATACACCAGTGGATAGGTAAAGGGAATTTTACACTTGAATATTCCTAGTTGATAACTTTTGAAAGAGTAACCGTTATGAAACCTTCATTTTGTTAAAAGAAATTTATTTTACCTCGTTTACCAAGTAAAAATGTGTACAACATTTATCACAATATCAAGGTGATGTTAAGATCAAATATATTCCACCTTGGGGAATCCAATGGAAAAGCAAGATACAGGTAAAAAGTTTTTAATTGATGACTGTAAGAGAGTAGGTATGCGAATACTTAGAACATAGAATGTGAGGATTGAGCATAAAATAGTGGATTGATACCTGACAAAAATTTGCAGTGTATGTATACAATATACCATTATATAGTTAGGATAATTTATTATATATTAGTATTGAAATATGGATAAATGTGAATCTGTATATTTATATACAAATTAAGATAAACTTACAGCAATGTAAACATTAAAAATGTACATTCAAAAACACCAGGTTTGCCTGAATGTGACTGCATTAAACTGTCCTTTTAAGCATGAAGAAAATTTATTACAATCAGTTATTTAACATTATAACAGGAAAAAACAAATTCTTTATACAGAACATACAGAACAACTGATTTTCAATAGTCAATTAAAAGTAAAATATCTTCTAATAATGGCATTTATCAGTATTTTGTGTCTAATTCAAAGAAAAAATCGAACATTAAGTAATAACATGAAATAGAGATATGTATGTAATTTCAAATATTTTAGCTAATAATACTATTTTTATAGGTATTTGCTTTTTAGTTGTTTTTGAAGAAGGAAAAGAATAGCTTCAATACATATACAACTAATAGAAATCATACCAAAACAAAAAATACTTAAAATTTTGGAACCAGTTGAGAAACTACAAGTTTTCAAAAACAGGAAATCTGGATTATATAACATTTTAATGTGATCTACTCTTGGAAAACATAGTTAAACAAACCGTATATCTGTACAGGAAATACTCCAGCATAAAGTTGTAATACATTGTGGTGAAGGCTTACATCTGCAGATTTTTCTCCTGCAATGCCCCACTGTTACTGTGGCTTACTGCATTGCATCAAGACTGCCTTTCTGTTTGGAAGACCCTCTCAGTACAAACAAGACTCTAAGTTCAGATTTTATTTTCCCTTGGTATTAGAATATGGGAATTTAAGATTCCTGGGAAATACTGTTTTGGCCTTTAAAAGTAAATGTATCACATTCTTTAATTAGGATTTATGTTTGAGTATGTTTTTCAAAATCTTAACATATGACCCAGTTATCTTACAAATTTCTCGAGCTACAAATTTTCAGGAAAATCCAGGTGTGTAATATGATATCTTTCAAGATACTATTTCACAAAAAGACAAATAATATATCAATATTAAGAACTTCTTAGTCAAAAAACACTTACAGCAGGGGCAAATGTTCTAATTTATGGTTTCTTTTAAAGAGAATACAAACTCGAATTCAAATGTGTGCTCTAGTCTCAGCCCTTCCTAGTCAGTATTTTACTCATCTGTATGGAATAGCCAGATGTAGACTGTACACTGTAAAGAACGCTAACTAGGAATCAGGGAAGCTTAAATCTAATGTCCAATTAGTTGCACACTAATTTTTAACTTGAGTGGATTCAAAGACTCAATGTGTGCATCACACTTCTTACCAAAAAAACAAATCAGATGATGGAATAAGAAAACTCAAGCTCTTTAAATCTTTAAAGTGATAAAGATAGATAGATAAATATATATTATACATATAATACATACACACTCACAAACACATATATATATATTATACACACACACACACACACACAAACACACACACACACACACACACACATATATTAGCTATGGAAAACACAGATCGACTCTCTCTACAAACAAAGTGGCAGGCATGTTTACCTCCTTTTCAAAAGATTCAGGTTCCCCAAATTTGGGGTTCTTTTCTTAGAGTGTATCGCACTGTGTGTTTAAGTGTCACCTGGCTCTTTTCCTGTTATTCGAATGGAACCGTGGCATCGGGAATTGGCACATGTGCAGACACTCTGTTGTCGGTAATACTCTGTCTTTATTCTCTGATCCAGCATTCCCCTATTTTCTACCAGTGTCCATGACACTGTAGCAGGCTGAGCTGTTCACTTGCAAATTGGGTAAACACTTCACAATTTTTGACACCTACACTTAATTAGCATATATTTTACTATGTATCACATATATAAAACACATACATCAGTGTATATGTAAAAGTGAGATTAATTAGCCCAGCAACTATACTTTATTTGTTCACCAAATATTTATTGTTTCTAGGGTAAGGGCAAGGTCAGGATACAGCAGTCAACAAGGGAGAAACACGTGGTTCGTGACTTAATGGAACTGACAAATAACGAACAGAGAGTTAGGTACCTGACGTTGCCAGACACGACTTAAATTGTGTTAAAACAATTGTTTAACACAAGTATTCCGCATATTTCTAGTAAATTGTAATCCATCTTTAGAGTCCAAATTAATGTGGTTTAACTACTTACAAGTGGGAGGATTTATTTTCTCAATGTCTAGTAAATATAAATAAGAGGTGAAAAATCTCTCCTTGGAAAACGGTAAGTAACTGATTAAAGAAACTGAAGATGATGGAAACAGATGAAGAGATATACCATATTCACGGACTGTAAGAATTAATATTTTTAAATGACCATCATATGCAAGAATACCTACAGATTTAGTGTAATATCTATCAAATTACCAAGAGCAATATTCAGAACAAATAATTCTAAAATTTATATGGAAACAAAAGACCCTTAATAGCCAAAACAGTCTTGAGAAAGAAGAAAAAATATGACGGTATCATGCACTCTGATTTCAAACTAAATCACAAAGCTATAGTTAACAAAACAGTATGGCACTGGCACAAACACCAATGCAGAGATCAATAGAACAGGACCCAAAGCCCAGAATTAGGTACAGACTTTCGTGGGCAATAAATCTACAACAAAGTAGGCAAGAACATACAATGAGGAAAGAATAGCCTCTTCAATCAATGGTGCTGGGAACTTTGAGAAAACTGGACAGCTACATGCAAAAGAACCAAATTGGATTTTCTCACTCCGTTAAGAAAAATAAATTAAAAATGGATCAAAAACTGAAATGTAAGACCTGAAACCATACAACTTCTAGAAGTAAACATAGGCGGTGAACTCTTTTGCTTAGGCAAGGGAAACAAATTAAAAATTAAAAAATGGGACTGCATCAATGTTTCTGCACTGCAAAGGAAATGATCAGCCAAAAATTCTAGTTTCAGTTTCTTTAAAGTGGATTCTTAGAAAGAACTCTGAATGCAGATAGTATTTTGATTCTTACCATTTACCAAGTTACATAATTTGGCAAATTACTTCTCGTTGGCAGCCCATTCCTTTCAGCACTTTGAATATGTTATCTCTCTGCCTTGGGTCTCCACCACTGCTGATGAGAAACCACCTGTTCATCTTATTGAGCATCCCTTATGTATGATGAGTCGCTACTCTCTAGTTTCAGTCAAGACTGTTTCTTCACTATTTCATGCAGAAATTTGAGTTTGGCATATGTGGAGTTCACTGAACTTCTTGGATGTGTAGACTAATAATTTTTAGTAAATTTGAGAATTGTTCAGCCATTAGTTTTGCAAATTATTCTCCTTTCTTTAAAGACCTGGAATCAGCAAGCACCCACAGTCTTGCAGAGGTGCTCTATGTGGCCGTTGAGGCATACCCTCATCTCTGCCTTAGCCTTCCTCTCCTACCTGTGCAGAGTCTTAAGGTCAACCAGTGGTGAGAGCATAAGCCCTTCTTACATCATTCTAAGCACACGCAGAGCCTGGAGTGAATGCTCAGACCTAAGAATTTGCGTATCCCACAAGCTCCCCAGGAAGCTGCTGGAGCTTTTCACACTGTCTGTGGATACCTCATTACCCTGCTTTTGCTTCGAAGCTTCTTGTTTTGCTTAAAAGTTTATTTGTTATCCAATGCATCAGGCACCATTTAAAGAAAACAATTTCTGACATACACCAGTGGATAGGTAAAGGGATTTTTACACTTGAATATTCCTAGTTGATAAATTTTGAAAGAGTAACTGTTATGAAACCTTCATTTTGTTAAAAGAAATTTATTTTACCTCGTTTACCAAGTAAAAATGTGTACAACATTTATCACAATGTCAAGGTGATGATAAGATCAAATATATTCCACCTTGGGGAATCCAATTGTAAAGCAAGATATAGGTAAAAAGTTTTTAATTGATGACTGGAAGAGAGTAGGTATGCGGATACTTAGAACATAGAATGTGAGGATTGAGCATAAAATAGTGGATTGATACATGACAAAAATTTAAGTGTATGTATACAATATACCATTATATAGTTAGGATAACTTATTACATATTATTATTGAAATTTGGATAAATGTGTATCTGTATATTAATATACAAATTAAGATAAAATTACAGCAATGTAAACATTAAAAATGTACATTCAAAAACACCAGCTTTGCCTGAATGTGACTGCATTTAACTGTCCTTTTAAGCATGAAGAAAATTTATTACAATCAGTTATTTAACATTATAACAGGAAAAAACAAATTCTTTATACAGAACATACAGAACAACTGATTTTCAATAGTCAATTAAAAGTAAAATATCTTCTAATAATGGCATTTATCAGTATTTAGTGTCTAATTCAAAGAAAAAATCGAACATTAAGTAATAACATGAAATAGAGATATGTATGTAATTTCAAATATTTTAGCTAATAATACTATTTTTATAGGTATTTGCTTTATAGTTGTTTTTGAAGAAGGAAAAGAATAGCTTCTATATATATTCAACTATTAGTAATCATACCAAAACAAAAATACTTAAAATTTTGGAACCAGTTGAGAATCTACAAGTTTTCAAAAACAGGAAATCAGGATTATATAACATTTTAATGTGATCTACTCTTGGAAAACATAGTTAAACAAACCGTATATCTGTACAGGTAATACTCCAGCATAAAGTTGTAATACATTGTGGTGAAGGCTTACATCTGCAGATTTTTCTCCTGCAATGCCCCACTGTTACTGTGGCTTACTGCATTGCATCAAGACTGCCTTTCTGTTTGGAAGACCCTCTCAGTACAAACAAGACTCTAAGTTCAGATTTTATTTTCCCTTGGTATTAGAATATGGGAATTTAAGAGTCCTGGGAAATACTGTTTTAGCCTTTAAAAGTAAATGTATCACATTCTTTAATTAGGACATATGTTTGAGTATGTTTTTCAAAATCTTAACATATGACCCAGTTATCTTACAAATTTCTCGAGCTACAAATTTTTAGAAAAATCCAGGTGTGTAATATGATATCTTTCAAGATACTATTTCACAAAAAGGCAAATAATATATCAATATTAAGAACTTCTTAGTCAAAAAACACTTACAGCAGGGGCAAATGTTCTAATTTATGGTTTCTTTTAAAGAGAATACAAACTCGAATTCAAAAGTGTGCTCTAGTCTCAGCCCTTCCTAGTCAGTATTTTACTCATCTGTATGGAATAGTCAGATGTAGACTGTACACTGTAAAGAACGCTAACTAGGAAACATGGAAGATTAAATCTAATGTCTATTTAGTTGCACACTAATTTTTAACTTGAGTGGATTCAAAGACTCAATGTGTGCCTCGCAATTCTTACCAAAAAAACAAATCAGATGATGGAATAAGAAAACTCAAGCTCTTTAAATCTTTAAAGTGATAAAGATAGATAGATAAATATATATTATACATATAATACATACACACTCACAAACACATATATATATATTATACACACACACACACACACACAAACACACACACACACACACACACATATATATTAGCTATGGAAAACACAGATCGACTCTCTCTACAAACAAAGTGGCAGGCATGTTTACCTCCTTTTCAAAAGATTCAGGTTCCCCAAATTTGGGGTTCTTTTCTTAGAGTGTATCGCACTGTGTGTTTAAGTGTCACCTGGCTCTGTTCCTGTTATTCGAATGGAACCGTGGCATCGGGAATTGGCACATGTGCAGACACTCTGTTGTCGGTAATACTCTGTCTTTATTCTCTGATCCAGCATTCCCCTATTTTCTACCAGTGTCCATGACACTGTAGCAGGCTGAGCTGTTCACTTGCAAATTGGGTAAACACTTCACAATTTTTGACACCTACACTTAATTAGCATATATTTTACTATGTATCACATATATACAACGCATACATCAGTGTATATGTAAAAGTGAGATTAATTAGCCCAGCAACTATACTTTATTTGTTCACCAAATATTTATTGTTTCTAGGGTAAGGGCAAGGTCAGGATACAGCAGTCAACAAGGGAGAAACACGTGGTTCGTGACTTAATGGAACTGACAAATAACGAACACAGAGTTAAGTACCTGACGTTGCCAGACACGACTTAAATTGTGTTAAAACAATTGTTTAACACAAGTATTCCGCATATTTCTAGTAAATTGGAATCCATCTTTAGAGTCCAAATTAATGTGGTTTAACTACTTACAAGTGGGAGGATTTATTTTCTCAATGTCTAGTAAATATAAATAAGAGGTGAAAAATCTCTCCTTGGAAAACGGTAAGTAACTGATTAAAGAAACTGAAGATGATGGAAACAGATGAAGAGATATACCATATTCATGGACTGTAAGAATTAATATTTTTAAATGACCATCATATGCAAGAATACCTACAGATTTAGTGTAATATCTATCAAATTACCAAGAGCAATATTCAGAACAAATAATTCTAAAATTTATATGGAAACAAAAGACCCTCAATAGCCAAAACAGTCTTGAGAAAGAAGAAAAAATATGACGGTATCATGCACTCTGATTTCAAACTAAATCACAAAGCTATAGTTAACAAAACAGTATGGCACTGGCACAAACACCAATGCAGAGATCAATAGAACAGGACCCAAAGCCCAGAATTAGGTACAGACTTTCGTGGGCAATAAATCTACAACAAAGTAGGCAAGAACATACAATGAGGAAAGAATAGCCTCTTCAATCAATGGTGCTGGGAACTTTGAGAAAACTGGACAGCTACATGCAAAAGAACCAAATTGGATTTTCTCACTCCGTTAAGAAAAATAAATTAAAAATGGATCAAAAACTGAAATGTAAGACCTGAAACCATACAACTTCTAGAAGTAAACATAGGCGGTGAACTCTTTTGCTTAGGCAAGGGAAACAAATTAAAAATTAAAAAATGGGACTGCATCAATGTTTCTGCACTGCAAAGGAAATGATCAGCCAAAAATTCTAGTTTCAGTTTCTTTAAAGTGGATTCTTAGAAAGAACTCTGAATGCAGATAGTATTTTGATTCTTACCATTTACCAAGTTACATAATTTGGCAAATTACTTCTCGTTGGCAGCCCATTCCTTTCAGCACTTTGAATATGTTATCTCTCTGCCTTGGGTCTCCACCACTGCTGATGAGAAACCACCTGTTCATCTTATTGAGCATCCCTTATGTATGATGAGTCGCTACTCTCTAGTTTCAGTCAAGACTGTTTCTTCACTATTTCATGCAGAAATTTGAGTTTGGCATATGTGGAGTTCACTGAACTTCTTGGATGTGTAGACTAATAATTTTTAGTAAATTTGAGAATTGTTCAGCCATTAGTTTTGCAAATTATTCTCCTTTCTTTAAAGACCTGGAATCAGCAAGCACCCACAGTCTTGCAGAGGTGCTCTATGTGGCCGTTGAGGCATACCCTCATCTCTGCCTTAGCCTTCCTCTCCTACCTGTGCAGAGTCTTAAGGTCAACCAGTGGTGAGAGCATAAGCCCTTCTTACATCATTCTAAGCACACGCAGAGCCTGGAGTGAATGCTCAGACCTAAGAATTTGCGTATCCCACAAGCTCCCCAGGAAGCTGCTGGAGCTTTTCACACTGTCTGTGGATACCTCATTACCCTGCTTTTGCTTCGAAGCTTCTTGTTTTGCTTAAAAGTTTATTTGTTATCCAATGCATCAGGCACCATTTAAAGAAAACAATTTCTGACATACACCAGTGGATAGGTAAAGGGATTTTTACACTTGAATATTCCTAGTTGATAAATTTTGAAAGAGTAACTGTTATGAAACCTTCATTTTGTTAAAAGAAATTTATTTTACCTCGTTTACCAAGTAAAAATGTGTACAACATTTATCACAATGTCAAGGTGATGATAAGATCAAATATATTCCACCTTGGGGAATCCAATTGTAAAGCAAGATATAGGTAAAAAGTTTTTAATTGATGACTGGAAGAGAGTAGGTATGCGGATACTTAGAACATAGAATGTGAGGATTGAGCATAAAATAGTGGATTGATACATGACAAAAATTTAAGTGTATGTATACAATATACCATTATATAGTTAGGATAACTTATTACATATTATTATTGAAATTTGGATAAATGTGTATCTGTATATTAATATACAAATTAAGATAAAATTACAGCAATGTAAACATTAAAAATGTACATTCAAAAACACCAGCTTTGCCTGAATGTGACTGCATTTAACTGTCCTTTTAAGCATGAAGAAAATTTATTACAATCAGTTATTTAACATTATAACAGGAAAAAACAAATTCTTTATACAGAACATACAGAACAACTGATTTTCAATAGTCAATTAAAAGTAAAATATCTTCTAATAATGGCATTTATCAGTATTTAGTGTCTAATTCAAAGAAAAAATCGAACATTAAGTAATAACATGAAATAGAGATATGTATGTAATTTCAAATATTTTAGCTAATAATACTATTTTTATAGGTATTTGCTTTATAGTTGTTTTTGAAGAAGGAAAAGAATAGCTTCTATATATATTCAACTATTAGTAATCATACCAAAACAAAAATACTTAAAATTTTGGAACCAGTTGAGAATCTACAAGTTTTCAAAAACAGGAAATCAGGATTATATAACATTTTAATGTGATCTACTCTTGGAAAACATAGTTAAACAAACCGTATATCTGTACAGGTAATACTCCAGCATAAAGTTGTAATACATTGTGGTGAAGGCTTACATCTGCAGATTTTTCTCCTGCAATGCCCCACTGTTACTGTGGCTTACTGCATTGCATCAAGACTGCCTTTCTGTTTGGAAGACCCTCTCAGTACAAACAAGACTCTAAGTTCAGATTTTATTTTCCCTTGGTATTAGAATATGGGAATTTAAGAGTCCTGGGAAATACTGTTTTAGCCTTTAAAAGTAAATGTATCACATTCTTTAATTAGGACATATGTTTGAGTATGTTTTTCAAAATCTTAACATATGACCCAGTTATCTTACAAATTTCTCGAGCTACAAATTTTTAGGAAAATCCAGGTGTGTAATATGATATCTTTCAAGATACTATTTCACAAAAAGGCAAATAATATATCAATATTAAGAACTTCTTAGTCAAAAAACACTTACAGCAGGGGCAAATGTTCTAATTTATGGTTTCTTTTAAAGAGAATACAAACTCGAATTCAAAAGTGTGCTCTAGTCTCAGCCCTTCCTAGTCAGTATTTTACTCATCTGTATGGAATAGTCAGATGTAGACTGTACACTGTAAAGAACGCTAACTAGGAAACATGGAAGATTAAATCTAATGTCTATTTAGTTGCACACTAATTTTTAACTTGAGTGGATTCAAAGACTCAATGTGTGCCTCGCAATTCTTACCAAAAAAACAAATCAGATGATGGAATAAGAAAACTCAAGCTCTTTAAATCTTTAAAGTGATAAAGATAGATAGATAAATATATATTATACATATAATACATACACACTCACAAACACATATATATATATTATACACACACACACACACACACAAACACACACACACACACACACACATATATATTAGCTATGGAAAACACAGATCGACTCTCTCTACAAACAAAGTGGCAGGCATGTTTACCTCCTTTTCAAAAGATTCAGGTTCCCCAAATTTGGGGTTCTTTTCTTAGAGTGTATCGCACTGTGTGTTTAAGTGTCACCTGGCTCTGTTCCTGTTATTCGAATGGAACCGTGGCATCGGGAATTGGCACATGTGCAGACACTCTGTTGTCGGTAATACTCTGTCTTTATTCTCTGATCCAGCATTCCCCTATTTTCTACCAGTGTCCATGACACTGTAGCAGGCTGAGCTGTTCACTTGCAAATTGGGTAAACACTTCACAATTTTTGACACCTACACTTAATTAGCATATATTTTACTATGTATCACATATATACAACGCATACATCAGTGTATATGTAAAAGTGAGATTAATTAGCCCAGCAACTATACTTTATTTGTTCACCAAATATTTATTGTTTCTAGGGTAAGGGCAAGGTCAGGATACAGCAGTCAACAAGGGAGAAACACGTGGTTCGTGACTTAATGGAACTGACAAATAACGAACACAGAGTTAAGTACCTGACGTTGCCAGACACGACTTAAATTGTGTTAAAACAATTGTTTAACACAAGTATTCCGCATATTTCTAGTAAATTGGAATCCATCTTTAGAGTCCAAATTAATGTGGTTTAACTACTTACAAGTGGGAGGATTTATTTTCTCAATGTCTAGTAAATATAAATAAGAGGTGAAAAATCTCTCCTTGGAAAACGGTAAGTAACTGATTAAAGAAACTGAAGATGATGGAAACAGATGAAGAGATATACCATATTCATGGACTGTAAGAATTAATATTTTTAAATGACCATCATATGCAAGAATACCTACAGATTTAGTGTAATATCTATCAAATTACCAAGAGCAATATTCAGAACAAATAATTCTAAAATTTATATGGAAACAAAAGACCCTCAATAGCCAAAACAGTCTTGAGAAAGAAGAAAAAATATGACGGTATCATGCACTCTGATTTCAAACTAAATCACAAAGCTATAGTTAACAAAACAGTATGGCACTGGCACAAACACCAATGCAGAGATCAATAGAACAGGACCCAAAGCCCAGAATTAGGTACAGACTTTCGTGGGCAATAAATCTACAACAAAGTAGGCAAGAACATACAATGAGGAAAGAATAGCCTTTCAATCAATGGTGCTGGGAACTTTGAGAAAACTGGACAGCTACATGCAAAAGAACCAAATTGGATTTTCTCACTCCGTTAAGAAAAATAAATTAAAAATGGATCAAAAACTGAAATGTAAGACCTGAAACCATACAACTTCTAGAAGTAAACATAGGCGGTGAACTCTTTTGCTTAGGCAAGGGAAACAAATTAAAAATTAAAAAATGGGACTGCATCAATGTTTCTGCACTGCAAAGGAAATGATCAGCCAAAAATTCCAGTTTCAGTTTCTTTAAAGTGGATTCTTAGAAAGAACTCTGAATGCAGACAGTATTTTGATTCTTACCATTTACCAAGTTACATAATTTGGCAAATTACTTCTCGTTGGCAGCCCATTCCTTTCAGCACTTTGAATATGTTATCTCTCTGCCTTGGGTCTCCACCACTGCTGATGAGAAACCACCTGTTCATCTTATTGAGCATCCCTTATGTATGATGAGTCGCTACTCTCTAGTTTCAGTCAAGACTGTTTCTTCACTATTTCATACAGAAATTTGAGTTTGGCATATGTGGAGTTCACTGAACTTCTTGGATGTGTAGACTAATAATTTTTAGTAAATTTGAGAATTGTTCAGCCATTAGTTTTGCAAATTATTCTCCTTTCTTGAAAGGCCTGGAATCAGCAAGCACCCACAGTCTTGCAGAGGTGCTCTATGTGGCCGTTGAGGCATACCCTCATCTCTGCCTTAGCCTTCCTCTCCTACCTGTGCAGAGTCTTAAGGTCAACCAGTGGTGAGAGCATAAGCCCTTCTTACATCATTCTAAGCACACGCAGAGCCTGGAGTGAATGCTCAGACCTAAGAATTTGCGTATCCCACAAGCTCCCCAGGAAGCTGCTGGAGCTTTTCACACTGTCTGTGGATACCTCATTACCCTGCTTTTGCTTCGAAGCTTCTTGTTTTGCTTAAAAGTTTATTTGTTATCCAATGCTTCAGGCACCATTTAAAGAAAACATTTTCTGACATACACCAGTGGATAGGTAAAGGGATTTTTACACTTGAATATTCCTAGTTGATAACTTTTGAAAGAGTAACTGTTATGAAACCTTCATTTTGTTAAAAGAAATTTATTTTACCTCGTTTACCAAGTAAAAATGTGTACAACATTTATCACAATGTCAAGGTGATGATAAGATCAAATATATTCCACCTTGGGGAGTCCAATGGAATAGCACATATAGGTAAAAAGTTTTTAATTGATGACTGGAAGAGAGTAGGTATGCGGATACTTAGAACATAGAATGTGAGGATTGAGCATAAAATAGTGGATTGATACATGACAAAAATGTGCAGTATATGTATACAATATATCATTATATAGTTAGGATAATTTATTACATATTATTATTGAAATTTGGATAAATGTGTATCTGTATATTAATATACAAATTAAGATAAAATTACAGCAATGTAAACATTAAAAATGTACATTCAAAGACACCAGCTTTGCCTGATTATAGCTGCATTTAACTGTACTTTTAAGCATGAAGAAAATTTATTACAATCAGTTATTTAACATTATAACAGGAAAAAATAAATTCTTTATACAGAACACACAGAACAACTGATTTTCAATAGTCAATTAAAAGTAAAATATCTTCTAATAATGGCATTTATCAGTATTTTGTGTCTAATTCAAAGAAAAAATCGAACATTAAATAATAACATGAAATAGATATATGTATGTAATTTCAAATATTTTAGCTAATAATACTATATTTATAGGTATTTGCTTTTTAGTTGTTTTTGAAGAAGGAAAAGAATAGCTTCTATACATTTTCAACTAATAGAATTCATACCAAAACAAAAATATACTTAAAATTTTGGACCAGTTGAGAAACTACAAGTTTTCAAAAACAGGAAATCAGGATTACATAACATTTTAATGTGATCTACACTTGGAAAACATAGTTAAACAAACCGTATATCTGTACAGGAAATACTCCAGCATAAAGTTGTAATACATTGTGGTGAAGGCTTACATCTGCAGATTTTTCTCCTGCAATGCCCCACTGTTACTGTGGCTTACTGCATTGCATCAAGACTGCCTTTCTGCTTGGAAGACCCTCTCAGTACAAACAAGACTCTAAGTTCACATTTTATTTCCCTTGGTATTAGAATATGGGAATTTAAGAGTCCTGGGAAATACTGTTTTAGCCTTTAAAAGTAAATGTATCACATTCTTTAATTAGGATCTATGTTTGAGTATGTTTTTCAAAATCTTAACATATGACCCAGTTATCTTACAAATTTCTCGAGCTACAAATTTTCAGGAAAATCCAGGTGTGTAATATGATATCTTTCAAGATACTATTTCACAAAAAGACAAATAATATATCAATATTAAGAACTTGTTAGTCAAAAAACACTTACAGCAGGGGCAAATGGTCTAATTTATGGTTTCTTCTAAAGAGAATACAAACTCGAATTCAAAAGTGTGCTTTACTCTCAGCCCTTCCTAGTCAGTATTTTACTCATTTGTATGGAATAGTCAGATGTAGACTGTACACTGTAAAGAACGCTAACTAGGAATCAGGGAAGCTTAAATCAAATGTCCAATTAGTTGCACACTAATTTTTAACTTGAGTGGATTCAAAGACTCAATGTGTGCCTCACACTTCTTACCATAAAAACAAATCAGATGATGGAATAAGAAAACTCAAGCTCTTTAAAACTTTAAAGTGATAAAGATAGATATATAAATATATATTATACATATAATACATACACACTCACAAACACATATATATATATTATACACACACACACACACACACACACACACACACAGATATATTAGCTATGGAAAACACAGATCGACTCTCTCTACAAACAAAGTGGCAGGCATGTTTACCTCCTTTTCAAAAGATTCAGGTTCCCCAAATTTTGGGTTCTTTTCTTAGAGTGTAACGCACTGTGTGTTTAAGTCTCACCTGGCTCTGTTCCTGTTATTCGAATGGAACCGAGGCTTGGGGAAATGGCACATGTGCAGACACTCTGTTGTCGGTAATACTCTGTCTTTCTTCTCTGATCCAGCATTCCCCTATTTTCTACCAGTGTCCATGACACTGTAGCAGGCTGAGCTGTTCACTTGCAAATTGGGTAAACACTTCACAATTTTTGACACCTACACTTTATTTAGCATATATTTTACTATTTATCACATATATACAACACATACATCAGTGTATATGTAAAAGTGAGATTAATTAGCCCAGCAACTATTCTTTATTTGTTCACCAAATATTTATTGTTTCTAGGTTAAGGGCAAGGTCAGGATACAGCAGTCAACAAGGGAGAAACACGTGGTTCGTGACTTAATGGAACTGACAAATAACGAACACAGAGTTAGGTATCTGACGTTGCCAGACACGACTTAAATTGTGTTAAAACAATTGTTTAACACAACTATTCCGCATATTTCTAGTAAATTGGAATCCATCTTTAGAGTCCAAATTAATGTGGTTTAACTACTTACAAGTGGGAGGATTTATTTTCTCAATGTCTAGTAAATATGAATAAGAGGTGAAAAATCTCTCCTTGGAAAACGGTAAGTAACTGATTAAAGAAACTGAAGATGATGGAAACAGATGAAGAGATATACCATATTCATGCACTGTAAGAATTAATATTTTTAAATGACCATCATATGCAAGAATACCTACAGATTTAGTGTAATATCTATCAAATTACCAAGAGCAATATTCAGAACAAATAATTCTAAAATTTATATGGAAACAAAAGACCCTCAATAGCCAAAACAGTCTTGAGAAAGAAGAAAAAATATGACGGTATCATGCACTCTGATTTCAAACTAAATCACAAAGCTATAGTTAACAAAACAGTATGGCACTGGCACAAACACCAATGCAGAGATCAATAGAACAGGACCCAAAGCCCAGAAATAGGTACAGACTTTCGTGGGCAATAAATCTACAACAAAGTAGGCAAGAATATACAATGAGGAAAGAATAGCCTCTTCAATCAATGGTGCTGGGAACTTTGAGAAAACTGGACAGCTACATGCAAAAGAACCAAATTGGATTTTCTCACTCCGTTAAGAAAAATAAATTAAAAATGGATCAAAAACTGAAATGTAAGACCTGAAACCATACAACTTCTAGAAGTAAACATAGGCGGTGAACTCTTTTGCTTAGGCAAGGGAAACAAATTAAAAATTAAAAAATGGGACTGCATCAATGTTTCTGCACTGCAAAGGAAATGATCAGCCAAAAATTCCAGTTTCAGTTTCTTTAAAGTGGATTCTTAGAAAGAACTCTGAAGGCAGACAGTATTTTGATTCTTACCATTTACGAAGTTACATAATTTGGCAAATTACTTCTCGTTGGCAGTCCATTCCTTTCAGCACTTTGAATATGTTATCTCTCTGCCTTGGGTCTCCACCACTGCTGATGAGAAACCACCTGTTCATCTTATTGAGCATCCCTTATGTATGATGAGTCGCTACTCTCTAGTTTCAGTCAAGACTGTTTCTTCACTATTTCATGCAGAAAGTTGAGTTTGGCATATGTGGAGTTCACTGAACTTCTTGGATGTGTAGACTAATACTTTTTAGTAAATTTGAGAATTGTTCAGCCATTAGTTTTGCAAATTATTCTCCTTTCTTGAAAGGCCTGGAATCAGCAAGCACCCACAGTCTTGCAGAGGTGCTCTATGTGGCCGTTGAGGCAAACCCTCATCTCTGCCTTAGCCTTCCTCTCCTACCTGTGCAGAGTCTTAAGGTCAACCAGTGGTGAGAGCATAAGCCCTTCTTACATCATTCTAAGCACACGCAGAGCCTGGAGTGAATGCTCAGACCTAAGAATTTGCGTATCCCACAAGCTCCCCAGGAAGCTGCTGGAGTTTTTCACACTGTCTGTGGATACCTCATTACCCTGCTTTTCCTTCGAAGCTTCTTGTTTTGCTTAAAAGTTTATTTGTTATCCAATGCTTCAGGCACCATTTAAAGAAAACAATTTCTGACATACACCAGTGGATAGGTAAAGGGATTTTTACACTTGAATATTCCTAGTTGATAACTTTTGAAAGAGTAACTGTTAGGAAAACTTCATTTTGTTAAAAGAAATTTATTTTACCTCGTTTACCAAGTAAAAATGTGTACAACATTTATCACAATGTCAAGGTGATGATAAGATCAAATATATTCCACCTTGGGGAATCCAATGGAAAAGCAAGATATAGGTAAAAAGTTTTTAATTGATGACTGGAAGAGAGTAGGTATGCGGATACTTAGAACATAGAATGTGAGGATTGAGCATAAAATAGTGGATTGATACATGACAAAAATGTGCAGTGTATGTATACAATATATCATTATATAGTTAGGATAATTTATTACATATTATTATTGAAATTTGCATAAATGTGTATCTGTATATTAATATACAAATTAATATAAAATTACAGCAATGTAAACATTAAAAATGTACATTCAAAGACACCAGCTTTGCCTGATTGTGACTGCATTTAACTGTCCTTTTAAGCATGAAGAAAATTTATTACAATCAGTTATTTAACATTATAACAGGAAAAAATAAATTCTTTATACAGAACACACAGAACAACTGATTTTCAATAGTCAATTAAAAGTAAAATATCTTCTAATAATGGCATTTATCAGTATTTTGTGTCTAATTCAAAGAAAAAATCGAACATTAAGTAATAACATGAAATAGAGATATGTATGTAATTTCAAATATTTTAGCTAATAATACTATTTTTACAGGTATTTGCTTTTTAGTTGTTTTTGAAGAAGGAAAAGAATAGCTTCTATACGTATTCAACTAATAGAAATCATACCAAAACAAAAAAATTACTTAAAATTTTGGACCAGTTGAGAAACTACAAGTTTTCAAAAACAGGAAATCAGGATTATATAACATTTTAATATGATCTACACTTGGAAAACATAGTTAAACAAACCGTATATCTGTACAGGAAATCCTCTAGCATAAAGTTGTAATACATTGTGGTGAAGGCTTACATCTGCAGATTTTTCTCCTGCAATGCCCCACTGTTACTGTGGCTTACTGCATTGCATCAAGACTGCCTTTCTGTTTGGAAGACCCTCTCAGTACAAACAAGACTCTAAGTTCACATTTTATTTCCCTTGGTATTAGAATATGGGAATTTAAGAGTCCTGGGAAATACTGTTTTAGCCTTTAAAAGTAAATGTATCACATTCTTTAATTAGGATCTATGTTTGAGTATGTTTTTCAAAATCTTAACATATGACCCAGTTATCTTACAAATTTCTCGAGCTACAAATTTTCAGGAAAATCCAGGTGTGTAATATGATGTCTTTCAAGATACTATTTCACAAAAAGACAAATAATATATCAATATTAAGAACTTGTTAGTCAAAAAACACTTACAGCAGGGGCAAATGATCTAATTTATGGTTTCTTCTAAAGAGAATACAAACTCGAATTCAAAAGAGTGCTTTACTCTCAGCCCTTCCTAGTCAGTATTTTACTCATCTGTATGGAATAGTCAGATGTAGACTGTACACTGTAAAGAACGCTAACTAGGAATCAGGGAAGCTTAAATCAAATGTCCAATTAGTTGCACACTAATTTTTAACTTGAGTGGATTCAAAGACTCAATGTGTGCCTCACACTTCTTACCATAAAAACAAATCAGATGATGGAATAAGAAAACTCAAGCTCTTTAAAACTTTAAAGTGATAAAGATAGATATATAAATATATATTATACATATAATACATACACACTCACAAACACATATATATATATATACACACACACACACACACACACACACAGATATATTAGCTATGGAAAACAAAGATCGACTCTCTCTACAAACAAAGTGGCAGGCATGTTTACCTCCTTTTCAAAAGATTTAGGTTCCCCAAATTTGGGGTTCTTTTCTTAGTGTGTATATCACTGTGTGTTTAAGTGTCACCTGGCTCTGTTCCTGTTACTCGAAGGGTACCGATGCTTGGGGAAATGGCACATGTGCAGACACTCTGCTGTCGGTAATAATCTGTCTTTCTTCTCTGATCCAGCATTCCCCTATTTTCTACCAGTGTCCATGACACTGTAGCAGGCTAAGCTGTTCACTTGCAAATTGGGTAAACACTTCACAATTTTTGACACCTACACTTTATTTAGCATATATTTTACTATGTATCACATATATACAACACATACATCAGTGTATATGTAAAAGTGAGATTAATTAGCCCAGCAACAATACTGTATTTGTTCACCAAATATTTATTGTTTCTAGGGTAAGGGCAAGGTCAGGATACAGCAGTCAACAAGGGAGAAACACGTGGTTCGTGACTTAATTGAACTGAAAAATAACGAACACAGAGTTAAGTACCTGACGTTGCCAGACACGACTTAAATTGTGTTAAAACAATTGTTTAACACAACTATTCCGCATATTTCTAGTAAATTGGAATCCATCTTTAGAGTCCAAATTAATGTAGTTTAACTACTTACAAGTGGGAGGATTTACTTTCTCAATGTCTAGTAAATATAAATAAGAGGTGAAAAATCTCTCCTTGGAAAACGGTAAGTAACTGATTAAAGAAACTGAAGATGATGGAAACAGATGAAGAGTTATACCATATTCATGGACTGTAAGAATTAATATTTTTACATGACCATCATATGCAAGAATACCTACAGACTTAGTGTAATATCTATCAAATTACCAAGAGCAATATTCAGAACAAATAATTCTAAAATTTATATGGAAACAAAAGACCCTCAATAGCCAAAACAGTCTTGAGAAAGAAGAAAAAATATGACGGTATCATGCACTCTGATTTCAAACTAAATCACAAAGCTATAGTTAACAAAACAGTATGGCACTGGCACAAACACCAATGCAGAGATCAATAGAACAGGACCCAAAGCCCAGAAATAGGTACAGACTTTCGTGGGCAATAAATCTACAACAAAGTAGGCAAGAATATACAATGAGGAAAGAATAGCCTCTTCAATCAATGGTGCTGGGAACTTTGAGAAAACTGGACAGCTACATGCAAAAGAACCAAATTGGATTTTCTCACTCCGTTAAGAAAAATAAATTAAAAATGGATCAAAAACTGAAATGTAAGACCTGAAACCATACAACTTCTAGAAGTAAACATAGGCGGTGAACTCTTTTGCTTAGGCAAGGGAAACAAATTAAAAATTAAAAATGGGAATGCATCAATGTTTCTGCACTGCAAAGGAAATGATCAGCCAAAAATTCCAGTTTCAGTTTCTTTAAAGTGGATTCTTAGAAAGAACTCTGAATGCAGACAGTATTTTGATTCTTACCATTTACCAAGTTACATAATTTGGCAAATTACTTCTCGTTGGCAGCCCATTCCTTTCAGCACTTTGAATATGTTATCTCTCTGCCTTGGGTCTCCACCACTGCTGATGAGAAAACACCTGTTCATCTTATTGAGCATCCCTTATGTATGATGAGTCGCTACTCTCTAGTTTCAGGCAAGACTGTTTCTTGACTATTTCTTGACTAAAATCCAGGTGTGTAATATGATGTCTTTCAAGATACTATTTCACAAAAAGACAAATAATATATCAATATTAAGAACTTCTTAGTCAAAAAACACTTACAGCAGGGGCAACTGGTCTAATTTATGGTTTCTTTTAAAGAGAATACAAACTCGAATTCAAAAGTGTGCTCTAGTCTCAGCCCTTCCAAGTCAGTATTTTACTCATCGGTATGGAATAGTCAGATGTAGACTGTACACTGTAAAGAACGCTAACTAGGAATCAGGGAAGCTTAAATCTAATGTCCAATTAGTTGCACACTAATTTTTAACTTGTGTGGATTCAAAGACTCAATGTGTGCCTCACACTTCTTACCAAAAAAACAAATCAGATGATGGAATAAGAAAACTCAAGCTCTTTAAAACTTTAAAGTGATAAAGATATATATATATATATATATTATACATATAATACATACACACTCACAAACACATATATATATTTTATACACACACACACACACACACACACACACACACAAACATATATATTAGCTATGGAAAACACAGATCGACTCTATGTACAAACAAAGTGGCAGGCATGTTTACCTCCTTTTCAAAGATTTAGGTTCCCCAAATTTGGGGTTCTTTTCTTAGAGTGTATCTCACAGTCTGTTTAAGTGTCACCTGGCTCTGTTCCTGTTACTCGAAGGGAACCGAGGCTTGGGGAAATGGCACATGTGCAGACACTGTGTTGTCGGTAATACTCTGTCGGTCATCTCTGATCCAGCATTCCCCTATTTTCTACCAGTGTCCATGACACTGTAGCAGGCTAAGCTGTTCACTTGCAAATTGGGTAAAAATTTCACAATTTTTGACACCTACACTTTATTTAGCATATATTTTACTATGTATCACATATATACAACACATACATCAGTGTATATGTAAAAGTGAGATTAATTAGCCCAGCAACTATACTTTATTTGTTCATCAATTTTTTATTGTTTCTAGGTTAAGGGCAAGGTCAGGATACAGCAGTCAACAAGGGAGAAACACGTGGTTCGTGACTTAATGGAACTGACAAATAACGAACACAGAGTTAAGTACCTGACGTTGCCAGACACGACTTAAATTGTGTTAAAACAATTGTTTAACACAACTATTCCGCATATTTCTAGTAAATTGGAATCCATCTTTAGAGTCCAAATTAATGTGGTTTAACTACTTACAAGTGGGAGGATATATTTTCTCAATGTCTAGTAAATATAAATAAGAGGTGAAAAATCTCTCCTTGGAAAACGGTACGTAACTGATTAAAGAAACTGAAGATGATGGAAACAGATGAAGAGTTATACCATATTCATGGACTGTAAGAATTAATATTTTTAAATGAACATCATATTGAAGAATACCTGTAGATTTAGTGTAATATCTATCAAATTACCAAGAGCAATATTCAGAACAAATAATTCTAAAATTTATATGGAAACAAAAGACCCTCAATAGCCAAAACAGTCTTGAGAAAGAAGAAAAAATATGACGGTATCATGCACTCTGATTTCAAACTAAATCACAAAGCTATAGTTAACAAAACAGTATGGCACTGGCACAAACACCAATGCAGGGATCAATAGAACAGGACCCAAAGCCCAGAAATAGGTACAGACTTTCGTGGGCAATAAATCTACAACAAAGTAGGCAAGAATATACAATGAGGAAAGAATAGCCTCTTCAATCAATGGTGCTGGGAACTTTGAGAAAACTGGACAGCTACATGCAAAAGAACCAAATTGGATTTTCTCACTCCGTTAAGAAAAATAAATTAAAAATGAATCAAAAACTGATATGTAAGACCTGAAATCATACAACTTCTAGAAGTAAACATAGGCGGTGAGCTCTTTTAGTTTGTTCTTAGTAATATTTTTCAGATATGTTTACTTAGGCAAGGGAAACAAATTAAAAATTAAAAAATGGGACTGCATCAATGTTTCTGCACTGCAAAGGAAATGATCAGCCAAAAATTCCAGTTTCAGTTTCTTTAAAGTGGATTCTTAGAAAGAACTCTGAATGCAGACAGTATTTTGATTCTTACCATTTACCAAGTTACATAATTTGGCAAATTACTTCTCGTTGGCAGCCCATTCCTTTCAGCACTTTGAATATGTTATCTCTCTGCCTTGGGTCTCCACCACTGCTGATGAGAAAACACCTGTTCATCTTATTCAGCATCCCTTATGTATGATGAGTCGCTACTCTCTAGTTTCAGTCAAGACTGTTTCTTGACTATTTCATGCAGAAATTTGAGTTTGGCATATGTGGAGTTCACTGAACTTCTTGGATGTGTAGACTAATACTTTTTAGTAAATTTGAGAATTGTTCAGCCATTAGTTTTGCAAATTATTCTCCTTTCTTGAAAGGCCTGGAATCAGCAAGCACCCACAGTCTTGCAGAGGTGCTCTATGTGGCCGTTGAGGCATACCCTCTTCTCTGCCTTAGCCTTCCTCTCCTACCTGTGCAGAGTCTTAAGGTCAACCAGTGGTGAGAGCATAAGCCCTTCTTACATCATTCTAAGCACACGCAGAGCCTGGAGTGAATGCTCAGACCAAAGAATTTGCGTATCCCACAAGCTCCCCAGGAAGCTGCTGGAGCTTTTCACACTGTCTGTGGATACCTCATTACCCTGCTTTTCCTTCGAAGCTTCTTGTTTTGCTTAAAAGTTTATTTGTTATCCAATGCTTCAGGCACCATTTAAAGAAAACAATTTCTGACATACACCAGTGGATAGGTAAAGGGATTTTTACACTTGAATATTCCTAGTTGATAACATTTGAAAAAGTAACTGTTATGAAACCTTCATTTTGTTAAAAGAAATATATTTTACCTCTTTTACCAAGTAAAAATGTGTACAACTTTTATCACAATGTCAAGGTGATGATAAGATCAAATATATTCCACCTTGGGAATCCAATTGTAAAGCAAGATATAGGTAAAAGGTTTTTAATTGATGACTGGAATAGAGTAGGTATGCAGATAATTAGAACATAGAATGTGAGGATTGAGCATAAAATAGTGGATTGATACATGATAAAAATGTGCAGTGTATGTATACAATATACCATTATATAGCTAGGATAATTTATTACATATTATTATTGAAATTTGGATAAATGTGTATCTGTATATTAATATACAAATTAAGATAAAATTACAGCAATGTAAACATTAAAAATGTACAT
This sequence comes from Camelus bactrianus, assembly GCF_048773025.1. Lineage (NCBI taxonomy): Eukaryota > Metazoa > Chordata > Mammalia > Artiodactyla > Camelidae > Camelus > Camelus bactrianus. The sequence goes on along the minus strand of NC_133571.1, from coordinate 2,736,016 downwards.
TCAAAAACACCAGCTTTGCCTGATTGTGACTGCATTTAACTGTCCTTTTAAGCATGAAGAAAATTTATTACAATCAGTTATTTAACATTATAACAGGAAAAACAAATTCTTTATACAGAACATACAGAACAACTGATTTTCAATACTCAATTAAAAGTAAAATATCTTCTAAAAATGGCATTTATCAGTATTTTGTGTCTAATTCAAAGAAAAAAACGAACATTAAGTAATAACATGAAATAGAGATATGTATGTAATTTCAAATATTTTAGCTAATAATACTATTTTTATAGGTATTTGCTTTTTAGTTGTTTTTGAAGAAGGAAAAGAATAGCTTCTATACATATTCAACTAATAGAAATCATACCAAACCCAAAAAATACTTAAAATTTTGGAACCAGTTGAGAAACTACAAGTTTTCAAAAACAGGAAATCAGGATTATATAACATTTTAATGTGATCTACTCTTGGAAAACATAGTTAAACAAACTGTATATCTGTACAGGAAATACTACAGCATAAAGTTGTAATACATTGTGGTGAAGGCTTACATCTGCAGATTTTTCTCCTGCAATGCCCCACTGTTACTGTGGCTTACTGCATTGCATCAAGACTGCCTTTCTGTTTGGAAGACCCTCTCAGTACAAACAAGACTCTAAGTTCACATTTTATTTTCCCTTGGTATTAGAATATGGGAATTTAAGAGTCCTGGGAAATACTGTTTTAGCCATTAAAAGTAAATGTATCACATTCTTTAATTAGGATCTATGTTTGAGTATGTTTTTCAAAATCTTAACATATGACCCAGTTATCTTACAAATTTCTCGAGCTACAAATTTTCAGGAAAATCCAGGTGTGTAATATGATGTCTTTCAAGATACTATTTCACAAAAAGACAAATAATATATCAATATTAAGAACTTCTTATTCAAAAAACACTTACAGCAGGGGAAAATGGTCTAATTTATGGTTTCTTTTAAAGAGAATACAAACTCGAATTCAAAAGTGTGCTCTAGTCTCAGCCCTTCTTAGTCAGTATTTTACTCATCTGTATGGAATAGTCAGATGTAGACTGTACACTGTAAAGAACGCTAACTAGGAATCAGGGAAGCTTAAATCTAATGTCCAATTAGTTGCACACTAATTTTTAACTTGTGTGGATTCAAAGACTCAATGTGTGCCTCACACTTCTTACCAAAAAAACAAATCAGATGATGGAATAAGAAAACTCAAGCTCTTTAAAACTTTAAAGTGATAAAGATAGATAGATATATATTATACATATAATACATACACACTTACAAACACATATATATATATTATACACACACACACACACACACACACACACACACACACACACACAGATATATTAGCTATGGAAAACACAGATCGACTCTCTGTACAAATAAAGTGGCAGGCATGTTTACCTCCTTTTCAAAGATTTAGGTTCCCCAAATTTGGGGTTCTTTCCTTAGAGTGTATCTCACTGTGTGTTTAAGTGTCACCTGGCTCTGTTCCTGTTATTCGAATGGAAACGTGGCTTGGGGAAATGGCACATGTGCAGACACTCTGTTGTCGGTAATACTCTGTCTTTCTTCTCTGATCCAGCATTCCCCTATTTCCTACCAGTGTCCATGACACTGTAGCAGGCTGAGCTGTTCACTTGCAAATTGGGTAAACACTTCACAATTTTTGACACCTACACTTTATTTAGCATATATTTTACTATGTATCCCATATATACAACACATACATCAGTGTATATGTAAAAGTGAGGTTAATTAGCCCAGCAACTATACTTTGTTTGTTCACCAAATATTTATTGTTTCTAGGGTAAGGGCAAGGTCAGGATACAGCAGTCAACAAGGGAGAAACACGTGGTTCGTGACTTAATGGAACTGACAAATAACGAACTCAGAGTTAGGTCCATGACGTTGCCAGACACGACTTAAATTGTGTTAAAACAATTGTTTTACACAACTATTCCGCATATTTCTAGTAAATTGGAATCCATCTTTAGAGTCCAAATTAATGTGGTTTAACTACTTACAAGTGGGAGGATTTACTTTCTCAATGTCTATTAAATATAAATAAGAGGTGAAAAATCTCTCCTTGGAAAACGGTAATTAACTGATTAAAGAAACTGAAGATGATGGAAACAGATGAAGAGATATACCATATTCATGGACTGAAAGAATTAATATTTTTAAATGACCATCATATGCAAGAATACCTACAGATTTAGTGTAATATCTATCAAATTACCAAGAGCAATATTCAGAACAAATAATTCTAAAATTTATATGGAAACAAAAGACCCTCAATAGCCAAAACAGTCTTGAGAAAGAAGAAAAAATATGACGGTATCATGCACTCTGATTTCAAACTAAATCACAAAGCTATAGTTAACAAAACAGTATGGCACTGGCACAAACACCAATGCAGAGATCAATAGAACAGGACCCAAAGACCAGAAATAGGTACAGACTTTCGTGGGCAATAAATCTACAACAAAGTAGGCAAGAATATACAATGAGGAAAGAATAGCCTCTTCAATCAATGGTGCTGGGAGCTTTGAGAAAACTGGACAGCTACATGCAAAAGAACCAAATTGGATTTTCTCACTCCGTTAGGAAAAATAAATTAAAAATGGATCAAAAACTGAAATGTAAGACCTGAAACCATACAACTTCTAGAAGTAAACATAGGCGGTGAGCTCTTTTAGTTTGTTCTTAGTAATATTTTTGAGATATGTTTACTTAGGCAAGGGAAACAAATTAAAAATTAAAAAATGGGACTGCATCAATGTTTCTGCACTGCAAAGGAAATGATCAGCCAAAAATTCCAGTTTCAGTTTCTTTAAAGTGGATTCTTAGAAAGAACTCTGAATGCAGACAGTATTTTGATTCTTACCATTTACAAAGTTACATAATTTGGCAAATTACTTCTCGTTGGCAGCCCATTACTTTCAGCACTTTGAATATGTTATCTCTCTGCCTTGGGTCTCCACCACAGCTGATGAGAAACCACCTGTTCATCTTATTGAGCATCCCTTATGTATGATGAGTCGCTACTCTCTAGTTTCAGTCAAGACTGTTTCTTGACTATTTCATGCAGAAATTTGAGTTTGGCATATGTGGAGTTCACTGAACTTCTTGGATGTGTAGACTAATACTTTTTAGTAAATTTGAGAATTGTTGAGCCATTAGTTTTGCAAATTATTCTCCTTTCTTGAAAGGCCTGGTATCAGTAAGCACCCACAGTCTTGCAGAGGTGCTCTATGTGGCCGTTGAGGCATACCCTCATCTCTGCCTTAGCCTTCCTCTCCTACCTGTGCAGAATCATAAGGTCAACCAGTGGTGAGAGCATAAGCCCTTCTTACATCATTCTAAGCACACGCAGAGCCTGGAGTGACTGCTCAGACCTAAGAATTTGCGTATCCCACAAGCTCCCCAGGAAGCTGCTGGAGCTTTTCACACTGTCTGTGGTTACCTCATTACCCTGCTTTTCATTCGAAGCTTCTTGTTTTGCTTAAAAGTTTATTTGTTATCCAATGCTTCAGTCACAATTTAAAGAAAACTATTTCTGACATACACCAGTGGATAGGTAAAGGGATTTTTACACTTGAATATTCCTAGTTGATAACTTTTGAAAGAGTAACTGTTATGAAACCTTCATTTTGTTAAAAGAAATTATTTTACATCGTTTACCAAGTAAAAATGTGTACAACATTTATCACAATGTCAAGGTGATGATAAGATCAAATATATTCCACCTTGGGGAATCCAATGGAAAAGCAAGATATAGGTAAAAAGTTTTTAGTTGATGACTGGAAGAGAATAGGAATGCGAATACTTAGAACATAGAATGTGAGGATTGAGCATAAAATAGTGGATTGATACATGACAAAAATGTGCAATGTATGTATACAATATATCATTATATATTTAGGATAATTTATTACATATTATTATTGAAATTTGGATAAATGTGTATCTGTATATTAATATACAAATTAAGATAAAATTACAGCAATGTAAACATTAAAAATGTACATTCAAAACACCAGCCTTGCCTGATTGTGACTGCATTTAACTGTCCTTTTAAGCATGAAGAAAATTTATTACAATCAGTTATTTAACATTATAACAGGAAAAAACAAATTCTTCATACAGAACATACAGAACAACTGATTTTCAATAGTCAATTAAAAGTAAAATATCTTCTAATAATGGCATTTATCAGTATTTTGTGTCTAATTCAAAGAAAAAATCGAACATTAAGTAATCACATGAAATAGAGATATGTATGTAATTTCAAATATTTTAGCTAATAATATTATTTTTATAGGTATTTGCTTTTTAGTTGTTTTTGAAGAAGGAAAAGAATAGCTTCTACACATATTCAACTAATAGAAATCATACCAAAACAAAAATTACTTAAAATTTTGGAACCAGTTGAAAAACTACAAGTTTTCAAAAACAGGAAATCAGGATTATATAACATTTAAATGTGATCTACTCTTGGAAAACATAGTTAAACAAACCGTATATCTGTACAGGAAATACTCCAGCATGAAGTTGTAATACATTGTGATGAAGGCTTACATCTGCAGATTTTTCTCCTGCAATGCCCCACTGTTACTGTGGCTTACTGCATTGCATCAAGACTGCCTTTCTGTTTGGAAGACCCTCTCAGTACAAACAAGACTCTAAGTTCAGATTTTATTTTCCCTTGGTATTAGAATTTGGGAATTTAATAGTCCTGGGAAATAATGTTTTAGCAATTAAAAGTAAATGTATTACATTCTTTAATTAGGATCTATGTTTGAGTATGTTTTTCAAAATCTTAACATATGACCCAGTTATCTTACAAATTTCTCGAGCTACAAATTTTCAGGAAAATCCAGGTGTGTATTATGATGTCTTTCAAGATACTATTTCACAAAAAGACAAATAATATATCAATATTAAGAACTTCTTAGTCAAAAAACACTTACAGCAGGGGCAAATGTTCTAATTTATGGTTTCTTTTAAAGAGAATACAAACTCGAATTCAAAAGTGTGCTCTAGTCTCAGCCTTTCCTAGTCAGTATTTTACTCATCTGTATGGAATAGTCAGATGTAGACTGTACACTGTAAAGAACGCTAACAAGGAATCAGGGAAGCTTAAATCTAATGTCCAATTAGTTGCACACTAATTTTTAACTTGAGTGGATTCAAAGACTCAATGTGTGCCTCACTCTTCTTACCATAAAAACAAATCAGATGATGGAATAAAAAACTCAAGCTCTTTAAAACTTTAAAGTGATAAAGATATATATATATATATATATATTATACATATAATACATACACACTCACAAACACATATATATATATATTATACACACACACACACACACACACACACACACACACACACACACACACACAGAAATATTAGCTATGGAAAACACAGATCGACTCTCTCTACAAAGTGGCAGGCATGTTTACCTCCTTTTCAAAAGATTCAGGTTCCCCAAATTTGGGGTTCTTTTCTTAGAGTGTATCTCACTGTGTGTTTAAGTGTCACCTGGCTCTGTTCTTGTTTGTTGAAGGGAACCGAGGCTTGAGGAAATGGCACATGTGCAGACACTCTGTTGTCGGTAATACTCTGTCTTTCTTCTCTGATCCAGCATTCCCCTATTTTCTACCAGTGTCCATGACACTGTAGCAGGCTAAGTTGTTCACTTGTAAATTGGGTAAACACTTCACAATTTTTGACACCTACACTTTATTTAGCATATATTTTACTATGTATCCCATATATACAACACATACATCAGTGTATATGTAAAAGTGAGATTAATTAGCCCAGCAACTATAATTTATTTCTTCACCAAATATTTATTGTTTCTAGGGTAAGGGCAAGGTCAGGATACAGCAGTCAACAAGTTAGAAACACGTGGTTCGTGGCTTAATAGAACTGAAAAATAACGAACACAGAGTTAAGTACCTGACGTTGCCAGACACGACTTAAATTGTGTTAAAACTATTGTTTAACACAACTATTCCGCATATTTCTAGTAAATTTGAATCCATCTTTAGAGTCCAAATTAATGTGGTTTAACTACTTACAAGTGGGAGGATTTATTTTCTCAATGTCTAGTAAATATAAATAAGAGGTGAAAAATCTCTCCTTGGAAAACGGTAAGTAACTGATTAAAGAAACTGAAGATGAAGGAAACAGATGAAGAGTTATACCATATTCATGGACTGTAAGAATTAATATTTTAAATGACCATCATATGCAAGAATACCTGCAGATTTAGTGTAATATCTGTCAAATTACCAAGAGCAATATTCAGAACAAATAATTCTAAAATTTATATGGAAACAAAAGACACTCAACAGCCAAAACAGAATTGAGAAAGAAGAAAAAATATGACGGTATCATGCACTCTGATTTCAAACTAAATCACAAAGCTATAGTTAACAAAACACTACGGCACTGGCACAAACATCAATGCAGAGATCAATAGAATAGTACCCAAAGCCCAGAAATAGGTACAGACTTTCGTGGGCAATAAATCTACAACAAAGTAGGCAAGAATATACAATGAGGAAAGAATAGCCTCTTCAATGAATGGTGCTGGGAACTTTGAGAAAACTGGACAGCTACATGCAAAAGAACCAAATTGGATTTTCTCACTCCGTTAAGAAAAATAAATTAAAAATGGATCAAAAACTGAAATGTAAGACCTGAAACCATACAACTTGTAGAAGTAAACATAGGCGGTGTGCTCTTTTAGTTTGTTCTTAGTAATATTTTTCACATATGTTTACTTAGGCAAGGGAAACAAATTAAAAATTAAAAAATGGGACTGCATCAATGTTTCTGCACTGCAAAGGAAATGATCAGCCAAAAATTCCAGTTTCAGTTTCTTTAAAGTGGATTCTTAGAAAGAACTCTGAATGCAGACAGTATTTTGATTCTTACCATTTACCAAGTTACATAATTTGGCAAATTACTTCTCGTTGGCAGCCCATTCCTTTCAGCACTTTGAATATGTTATCTCTCTGCCTTGGGTCTCCACCACTGCTGATGAGAAACCACCTGTTCATCTTATTGAGCATCCCTTATGTATGATGGGTCGCTACTCTCTAGTTTCAGTCAAGACTGTTTCTTGACTATTTCATGCAGAAATTTGAGTTTGGCATATGTGGAGTTCACTGAACTTCTTGGATGTGTAGACTAATAGTTTTTAGTAAATTTGAGAATTGTTCAGCCATTAGTTTTGCAAATTATTCTCCTTTCTTGAAAGTCCTGGTATCAGTAAGCACCCACAGTCTTGCAGAGGTGCTCTATGTGGCCGTTGAGGCATACCCTCATCTCTGCCTTAGCCTTCCTCTCCTACCTGTGCAGAGTCTTAAGGTCAACCAGTGGTGAGAGCATAAGCCCTTCTTACATCATTTTAAGCACACGCAGAGCCTGGAGTGAATGCTCAGACCTAAGAATTTGCGTATCCCACAAGCTCCCCAGGAAGCTGCTGGAGCTTTTCACACTGTCTGTTGTTACCTCATTACCCTGCTTTTCCTTCGAAGCTTCTTGTTTTGCTTAAAAGTTTATTTGTTATCCAATGTTTCTGGCACCATTTAAAGAAAACAATTTCTGACATACACCAGTGGATAGGTAAAGGGATTTTTACACTTGAATATTCCTAGTTGATAACTTTTGAAAGAGTAACTGTTATGAAACCTTCATTTTGTTAAAAGAAATTTATTTTACCTCGTTTAGCAAGTAAAAATGTGTACAACATTTATCACAATGTCAAGGTGATGATAAGATCAAATATATTCCACCTTGGGGAATCCAATGGAAAAGCAAGATATAGGTAAAAAGTTTTTAATTGATGACTGGAAGAGAGTAGGAATGCGAATACTTAGAACATAGAATGTGAGGATTGAGCATAAAATAGTGGATTGATACATGACAAAAATGTGCAGTGTATGTATACAATATATCATTATATATTTAGGATAATTTATTACATATTATTATTGAAATTTGGATAAATGTGTATCTGTATATTAATATACAAATTAAGATAAAATTACAGCAATGTAAACATTAAAAATGTACATTCAAAACACCAGCCTTGCCTGATTGTGACTGCATTTAACTGTCCTTTTAAGCATGAAGAAAATTTATTACAATCAGTTATTTAACATTATAACAGGAAAAAACAAATTCTTCATACAGAACATACAGAACAACTGATTTTCAATAGTCAATTAAAAGTAAAATATCTTCTAATAATGGCATTTATCAGTATTTTGTGTCTAATTCAAAGAAAAAATCGAACATTAAGTAATAACGTGAAATAGAGATATGTATGTAATTTCAAATATTTTAGCTAATAATACTATTTTTACAGGTATTTGCTTTTTAGTTGTTTTTGAAGAAGGAAAAGAATAGCTTCTATACATATTCAACTAATAGAAATCATACCAAAACAAAAAAATTACTTAAAATTTTGGAACCAGTTGAGAAGCTACAAGTTTTTAAAAACAGGAAATCAGGATTATATAACATTTTAATGTGATCTACTCTTGGAAATCATAGTTAAACAAACCGTATATCTGTACAGGAAAAACTACAGCATAAAGTTGTAATACATTGTGGTGAAGGCTTACATCTGCAGATTTCTCTCCTGCAATGCCCCACTGTTACTGTGGCTTACTGCATTGCATCAAGACTGCCTTTCTGTTTGGAAGACCCTCTCAGAACAAACAAGACTCTAAGTTCAGATTTTATTTTCCCTTGTTATTAGAATATGGGATTTAAGAGTCCTGGGAAATACTGTTTTAGCCTTTAAAAGTAAATGTATCACATTCTTTAATTAGGATCTATGTTTGAGTATTTTTTTTCAAAATCTTAACATATGACCCAGTTATCTTACAAATTTCTCGAGCTACAAATTTTCAGGAAAACCCAGGTTTGTAATATGATGTCTTTCAAGATACTATTTCACAAAAAGACAAATAATACATCAATATTAAGAACTTCTTAGTCAAAAAACACTTACAGCAGGGGCAAATGGTCTAATTTATGGTTTCTTCTAAAGAGAATACAAACTCGAATTCAAAAGTGTGCTTTACTCTCAGCCCTTCCTAGTCAGTATTTTACTCATCTGTATGGAATAGTCAGATGTAGACTGTACACTGTAAAGAACGCTAACTAGGAATCAGGGAAGCTTAAATCTAATGTCCAATTAGTTGCACACTAATTTTTAACTTGTGTGGATTCAAAGACTCAATGTGTGCCTCACTCTTCTTACCAAAAAAACATATCAGATGATGGAAAAGAAAACTCAAGTTCTTTAAAACTTTAAAGTGATAAAGATAGATAGATATATATATATTATACATTTAATACATATACACTCACAAACACATATATATATATTATACACACACACACACACACACACACACACACACACAGATATATTAGCTATGGAAAACACAGATTGTCTCCCTCTAGAAACAAAGTGGCAGGCATGTTTACCTCCTTTTCAAAAGATTCAGGTTCCCCAAATTTGGGGTACTTTTCTTAGAGTGTATCTCACTGTGTGTTTAAGTGTCACCTGGCTCTGTTCCTGTTCCTCGAAGGGAACCGAGGCCTGGGGAAATGGCACATGTGCAGACACTCTGTTGTCGGTAATACTCTGTCTTTCTTCTCTGATCCAGCATTCCCCTATTTTCTACCAGTGTCCATGGCACTGTAGCAGGCTAATCTGTTCACTTGCAAATTGGGTAAACACTTCACAATTTTTGACACCTACACTTTATTTAGCATATATTTTACTATGTATCACATATATACAAAACATACATCAGTGTATATGTAAAAGTGAGGTTAATTAGCCCAGCAACAATACTGTATTTGTTCACCAAATATTTTATTGTTTCTAGGGTAAGGGCAAGGTCAGGATACAGCAGTCAACAAGGGAGAAACACGTGTTTCTTGACTTAATGGAACTGACAAATAACGAACACAGAGTTAAGTACCTGACGTTGCCAGACACGACTTAAATTGTGTTAAAACAATTGTTTAACACAACTATTCCGCATATTTCTTGTAAATTTGAATCCATCTTTAGAGTCCAAATTAATGTGGTTTAACAACTTACAAGTGGGGGGATTTATTTTCTCAATGTCTAGTAAATATAAATAAGAGGTGAAAAATCTCTCCTTGGAAAACGGTAAGTAACTGATTAAAGAAACTGAAGATGATGGAAACAGATGAAGAGATATACCATATTCATGGACTGTAAGAATTTATATTTTTAAATGACCATCATATGCAAGAATATCCAGCAGATTTAGTGTAATATCTATCAAATTACGAAGAGCAATATTCAGAACAAATAACTCTAAAATTTATATGGAAACAAAAGACCCTCAATAGCCAAAACAGTCTTGAGAAAGAAGAAAAAATATGACGGTATTATGCACTCTGATTTCAAACTAAATCACAAAGCTATAGTTACCCAAACAGTATGGCACTGGCACAAAGACCAATGCAGAGATCAATAGAACACTACCCAAAGCCCAGAAATAGGTACAAACTTTCGTGGGCAATAAATCTACAACAAAGTAGGCAAGAATAAACAATGAGGGAAGAATAGCCTCTTCAATCAATGGTGCTGGGAACATTGAGAAAACTGGACAGCTACATGCAAAAGAACCAAATTGGATTTTCTCACTCCGTTAAGAAAAATAAATTAAAAATGGATCAAAAACTGAAATGTAAGACCTGAAACCATACAACTTCTAGAAGTAAACATAGGCGTTGAGCTCTTTTAGTTTGTTCTTAGTAATAATTTTGAGATATGTTTACTTAGGCAAGGGAAACAAATTAAAAATTAAAAAATGGGACTGCATCAATGTTTCTGCACTGCAAAGGAAATGATCAGCCGAAAATTCCAGTTTCAGTTTCTTTGAAGTGGATTCTTAGAAAGAACTCTGAATGCAGACAGTATTTTGATTCTTACCATTTACCAAGTTACATAATTTGGCAAATTACTTCTCGTTGGCAGCCCATTCCTTTCAGCACTTTGAATATGTTATCTCTCTGCCTTGGGTCTCCACCACTGCTGATGAGAAACCACCTGTTCATCTTATTGAGCATCCCTTATGTATGATGAGTCGCTACTCTCTAGTTTCAGTCAAGACTGTTTCTTGACTATTTCATGCATAAATTTGAGTTTGGCATATGTGGAGTTCACTGAAATTCTTGGATGTGTAGACTAATACTTTTTAGTAAATTTGAGAATTGTTCAGCCATTAGTTTTGCAAATTATTCTCCTTTCTTGAAAGGCCTGGAATCAGTAAACACCCACAGTCTTGCAGAGGTGCTCTATGTGGTCGTTGAGGCATACCCTCATCTCTGCTTTAGCCTTCCTCTCCTACCTGTGCAGAGTCTTAAGGTCAACCAGTGGTGAGAGCATAAGCCCTTCTTACATCATTCTAAGCACACGCAGAGCCTGGAGTGAATGCTCAGACCAAAGAATTTGCGTATCCCACAAGCTCCCCAGGAAGCTGCTGGAGCTTTTCACACTGTCTGTGGATACCTCATTACCCTGCTTTTGCTTCGAAGCTTCTTGTTTTGCTTAAAATTTTATTTGTTATCCAATTCTTCAGGCACCATTTAATGAAAACATTTTCTGACATACCCCAGTGGATAGGTAAAGGGATTTTTACACTTGAATATTCCTAGTTGATAACTTTTGAAAGAGTAACTCTTAGGAAACCTTCATTTTGTTAAAAGAAATTTATTTTACCTCGTTTACCAAGTAAAAATGTGTACAACATTTATCACAATGTCAAGGTGATGATAAGATCAAATATATTCCACCTTGGGGAATCCAATGGAAAAGCAAGATATAGGTAAAAAGTTTTTAATTGATGACTGGAAGAGAGTAGGTATGCGGATACTTAGAACATAGAATGTGAGGGTTGAGCATAAAATAGTGGATTGATACATGACAAAAATGTGCAGTGTATGTATACAATATATCATTATATAGTTAGGATAATTTTTTACATATTATTATTGAAATTTGGATAAATGTGTATCTGTATATTAATATACAAATTAAGATAAAATTACAGCAATGTAAACATTAAAAATGTACATTCAAAAACACCAGCTTTGCCTTAAGAAATAAAGAATGCTGTATTCCACTTATGATTGTGACTGCACTTAACTGTCCTTTTAAGCATGAAGAAAATTTATTACAATCAGTTATTTATCATTATAACAGGAAAAAACAAATTCTTTATACAGAACATACAGAACAACTGATTTTCAATAGTCAATTTAAAGTAAATTATCTTCTAATAATGGCATTTATCAGTATATTGTGTCTAATTCAAAGAAAAAATCGAACATTAAGTAACAACGTGAAATAGAGATATGTATGTAATTTCAAATATTTTAGCTAATAATACTATTTTTACAGGTATTTGCTTTTTAGTTGTTTTTGAAAAAGGAAAAGAATAGCTTCTATACATATTCAACTAATAGAAATCGTAGTAAAACAAAAAAATACTTAAAATTTTGGAACCAGTTGAGAAACTACAAGTTTTCAAAAACAGGAAATCAGGATTATATAACATTTTAATGTGATCTACTCTTGGAAAACATAGTTAAACAAACCGTATATCTGTACAGGAAATACTACAGCATAAAGTTGTAATACATTGTGGTGAAGGCTTACATCTGCAGATATTTCTCCTGCAAAGCCCCACTGTTACTGTGGCTTACTGCATTGCATCAAGACTGCCTTTCTGTTTGGAAGACCCTCTCAGTACAAACAAGACTCTAAGTTCAGATTTTATTTTCCCTTGGTATTAGAATATGGGAATTTAAGAGTCCTGGGAAATAATGTTTTAGCAATTAAAAGTAAATGTATTACATTCTTTAATTAGGATCTATGTTTGAGTATGTTTTTCAAAATCTTAACATATGACCCAGTTATCTTACAAATTTCTCGAGCTACAAATTTTCAGGAAAATCCAGGTGTGTATTATGATGTCTTTCAAGATACTATTTCACAAAAAGACAAATAATATATCAATATTAAGAACTTCTTAGTCAAAAAACACTTACAGCAGGGGCAAATGGTCTAATTTATGGTTTCTTTTAAAGAGAATACAAACTCGAATTCAAAATTGTGCTCTAATCTCAGCCATTCCAAGTCAGTATTTTACTCATCTGTATGGAATAGACAGATGTAGACTGTACACTGTAAAGAACGCTAACTAGGAATCAGGGAAGCTTAAATCTAATGCCAAATTGGTTGCACACTAATTTTTAACTTGAGTGGATTCAAAGACTAAATGTGTGCCTCACTCTTCTTACCAAAAAAACAAATCAGATGATGGAATAAGAAAACTCAAGCTCTTTAAAACTTTAAAGTGATAAAGATAGATATATATATATATATTATACATATAATACATACACACTCACAAACACATATATATATATTATACACACACACACACACACACACACAGATATATTAGCTATGGAAAACACAGATCGACTCTCTCTACAAACAAAGTGGCAGGCATGTTTACCTCCTTTTCAAAAGATTCAGGTTCCCCAAATTTCGGGTTCTTTTCTTAGAGTGTATCTCACTGTGTGTTTAAGTGTCACCTGGCTCTGTTCCTGTTACTCGAAGGGAACCGAGGCCTGGGGAAATGGCACAAGTGCAGACACTCTGTTGTCGGTAATACTCTGTCTTACTTCTCTGATCCAGCATTCCCCTATTTTCTACCAGTGTCCATGACACTGTAGCAGGCTAAGCTGTTCACTTGCAAATTGGGTAAACACTTCACAATTTTTGACACCTACACTTTATTTAGCATATATTTTACTATGTATCACATATATACAACACATACATCAGTGTATATGTAAAAGTGAGATTAATTAGCCCAGCAACTATACTTTATTTGTTCACCAAATATTTTATTGTTTCTAGGGTAAGGGCAAGGTCAGGATACAGCAGTCAACAAGGGAGAAACACGTGGTTCGTGACTTAATGGAACTGAAAAATAACGAACACAGAGTTAGGTACCTGACGTTGCCAGACACGACTTAAATTGTGTTAAAACAATTGTTTAACACAACTATTCCGCATATTTCTAGTAAATTGGAATCCATCTTTAGAGTCCAAATTAATGTGGTTTAACTAATTACAAGTGGGAGGATTTATTTTCTCAATGTCTAGTAAATATAAATAAGAGGTGAAAAATCTCTCCTTGGAAAACGGTAAGTAACTGATTAAAGAAACTGAAGATGATGGATACAGATGAAGAGCTATACCATATTCATGGACTGTAAGAATTAATATTTTTAAATGACCATCATATGCAAGAATACCTACAGATTTAGTGTAATATCTATCAAATTACCAAGAGCAATATTCAGAACAAATAATTCTAAAATTTATATGGAAACAAAAGACCCTCAATAGCCAAAACAGTCTTGAGAAAGAAGAAAAAATATGACGGTATCATGCACTCTGATTTCAAACTAAATCACAAAGCTGTAGTTAACAAAACAGTATGTCACTGGCACAAACACCAATGCAGAGATCAATAGAACAGTACCCAAAGCCCAGAAATAGGTACAGAATTTCGTGGGCAATAAATCTACAACAAAGTAGGCAAGAATATACAATGAGGAAAGAATAGCCTCTTCAATCAATGGTGCTGGGAACTTTGAGAAAACTGGACAGCTACATGCAAAAGAACCAAATTGGATTTTCTCACTCCGTTAAGAAAAATAAATTAAAAATGGATCAAAAACTGAAATGTAAGACCTGAAACCATACAACTTCTAGAAGTAAACATAGGCAGTGAGCTCTTTTAGTTTGTTCTTAGTAATATTATTGAGATATGTTTACATAGGCAAGGGAAACAAATTGAAAATTAAAAAATGGGACTGCATCAATGTTTCTGCACTGCAAAGGAAATGATCAGCCAAAAATTCCAGTTTCAGTTTCTTTAAAGTGGATTCTTAGAAAGAACTCTGAATGCAGACAGTATTTTGATTCTTACCATTTACCAAGTTACATAATTTGGCAAATTATTTCTCGTTGGCAGCCCATTACTTTCAGCACTTTGAATATGTTATCTCTCTGCCTTGGGTCTCCACCACTGCTGATGAGAAACCACCTGTTCATCTTATTGAGCATCCCTTATTTATGATGAGTCGCTACTCTCTAGTTTCAGTCAAGACTGTTTCTTGACTATTTCATGCAGAAATTTGAGTTTGGCATATGTGGAGTTCACTGAACTTCTTGGATGTGTAGACTAATACTTTTTAGTAGATTTGAGATTGTTCAGCCATTAGTTTTTCAAATTATTCACCTTTCTTGAAAGGCCTGGAATCAGTAAGCACCCACAGTCTTGCAGAGGTGCTCTATGTGGCCGTTGAGGCATACCCTCATCTCTGCCTTAGCCTTCCTCTCCTACCTGTGCAGAGTCTTAAGGTCAACCAGTGGTGAGTGCATAAGCCCTACTTACATCATTCTAAGCACACGCAGAGTCTGTGGAGAATGCTCAGACCAAAGAATTTGCGTATCCCACAAGCTCCCCAGGAAGCTGCTGGAGCTTTTCACACTGTCTGTGGATACCTCATTACCCTGCTTTTGCTTCGAAGCTTCTTGTTTTGCTTAAAATTTTATTTGTTATCCAATTCTTCAGGCACCATTTAAAGAAAACAATTTCTGACATACCCCAGTGGATAGGTAAAGGGATTTTTACACTTGAATATTCCTAGTTGATAACTTTTGAAAGAGTAACTCTTAGGAAACCTTCATTTTGTTAAAAGAAATTTATTTTACCTCGTTTACCAAGTAAAAATGTGTACAACATTTATCACAATGTCAAGGTGATGATAAGATCAAATATATTCCACCTGGGGGAATCCAATGGAAAAGCAAGATATAGGTAAAAAGGTTTTAATTGATGACTGGAAGAGAGTAGGTATGCGGATACTTAGAAAATAGAATGTGAGGGTTGAGCATAAAATAGTGGATTGATACATGACAAAAATGTGCAGTGTATGTATACAATATATCATTATATAGTTAGGATATTTTATTACATATTATTATTGAAATTTGCATAAATGTGTATCTGTATATTAATATACAAATTAAGATAAAATTACAGCAATGTAAACATTAAAAATGTACATTCAAAAACACCAGCTTTGCCTTAAGAAATAAAGAATGCTGTATTCCACTTATGATTGTGACTGCACTTAACTGTCCTTTTAAGCATGAAGAAAATTTATTACAATCAGTTATTTATCATTATAACAGGAAAAAACAAATTCTTTATACAGAACATACAGAACAACTGATTTTCAATAGTCAATTAAAAGTAAATTATCTTCTAATAATGGCATTTATCAGTATATTGTGTCTAATTCAAAGAAAAAATCGAACATTAAGTAACAACGTGAAATAGAGATATGTATGTAATTTCAAATATTTTAGCTAATAATACTATTTTTACAGGTATTTGCTTTTTAGTTGTTTTTGAAAAAGGAAAAGAATAGCTTCTATACATATTCAACTAATAGAAATCGTAGTAAAACAAAAAAATACTTAAAATTTTGGAACCAGTTGAGAAACTACAAGTTTTCAAAAACAGGAAATCAGGATTATATAACATTTTAATGTGATCTACTCTTGGAAAACATAGTTAAACAAACCGTATATCTGTACAGGAAATACTACAGCATAAAGTTGTAATATATTGTGGTGAAGGCTTACATCTGCAGATATTTCTCCTGCAATGCCCCACTGTTACTGTGGCTTACTGCATTGCATCAAGACTGCCTTTCTGTTTGGAAGACCCTCTCAGTACAAACAAGACTCTAAGTTCAGATTTTATTTTCCCTTGGTATTAGAATATGGGAATTTAAGAGTCCTGGGAAATACTGTTTTAGCCATTAAAAGTAAATGTATCACATTCTTTAATTAGGATCTATGTTTGAGTATGTTTTTCAAAATCTTAACATAAGACCCAGTTATCTTACAAATTTCTCGAGCTACAAATTTTCAGGAAAATCCAGGTGTGTATTATGATGTATTTCAAGATACTATTTCACAAAAAGACAAATAATATATCAATATTAAGAACTTCTTAGTCAAAAAACACTTACAGCAGGGGCAAATGGTCTAATTTATGGTTTCTTTTAAAGAGAATACAAACTCGAATTCAAAATTGTGCTCTAATCTCAGCCATTCCAAGTCAGTATTTTACTCATCTGTATGGAATAGTCAGATGTAGAGTGTACACTGTAAAGAACGCTAACTAGGAATCAGGGAAGCTTAAATCTAATTCCAAATTGGTTGCACACTAATTTTTAACTTGAGTGGATTCAAAGACTAAATGTGTGCCTCACTCTTCTTACCAAAAAAACAAATCAGATGATGGAATAAGAAAACTCAAGCTCTTTAAAACTTTAAAGTGATAAAGATAGATTATATATATATATTATACATATAATACATACACACTCACAAACACATATATATATATTATACACACACACACATAGATATATTAGCTATGGAAAACACAGATCGACTCTCTCTACAAACAAAGTGGCAGGCATGTTTACCTCCTTTTCAAAAGATTCAGGTTCCCCAAATTTCGGGTTCTTTTCTTAGAGTGTATCTCACTGTGTGTTTAAGTGTCACCTGGCTCTGTTCCTGTTACTCGAAGGGAACCGAGGCCTGGGGAAATGGCACATGTGCAGACACTCTGTTGTCGGTAATATTCTGTCTTATTTCTCTGATCCAGCATTCCCCTATTTTCTACCAGTGTCAATGACACTGTAGCAGGCTAAGCTGTTCACTTGCAAATTGGGTAAACACTTCACAATTTTTGACACCTACACTTTATTTAGCATATATTTTACTATGTATCACATATATAGAACACATACATCAGTGTATATGTAAAAGTGAGATTAATTAGCCCAGCAACTATACTTTATTTGTTCACCAAATATTTATTGTTTCTAGGGTAAGGGCAAGGTCAGGATACAGCAGTCAACAAGGGAGAAACACGTGTTTCTTGACTTAATGGAACTGACAAATAACGAACACAGAGTTAAGTACCTGACGTTGCCAGACACGACTTAAATTGTGTTAAAACAATTGTTTAACACAACTATTCCGCATATTTCTAGTAAATTGGAATCCATCTTTAGAGTCCAAATTAATGTGGTTTAACTACTTACAAGTGGGAGGATTTATTTTCTCAATGTCTAGTAAATATAAATAAGAGGTGAAAAATCTCTCCTTGGAAAACGGTAAGTAACTGATTAAAGAAACTGAAGATGATGGAAACAGATGAAGAGATATACCATATTCATGGACTGTAAGAATTAATATTTTTAAATGACCATCATATGCAAGAATACCTACAGATTTAGTGTAATATCTATCAAATTACCAAGAGCAATATTCAGAACAAATAATTCTAAAATTTATATGGAAACAAAAGACCCTCAATAGCCAAAACAGTCTTGAGAAAGAAGAAAAAATATGACGGTATCATGCACTCTGATTTCAAACTAAATCACAAAGCTACAGTTAACAAAACAGTACGGCACTGGCACAAACAACAATGCAGAGATCAATAGAACTGTACCCAAAGCCCAGAAATAGGTACAGACTTTCGTGGGCAATAAATCTACAACAAAGTAGGCAAGAATATACAATGAGGAAAGAATAGCCTCTTCAATCAATGGTGCTGGGAACTTTGAGAAAACTGGACAGCTACATGCAAAAGAACCAAATTGGATTTTCTCACTCCGTTAAGAAAAATAAATTAAAAATGGATCAAAAACTGAAATGTAAGACCTGAAACCATACAACTTCTGGAAGTAAACAAAGGCAGTGAGCTCTTTTAGTTTGTTCTTAGTAATATTTTTGAGATATGTTTACATAGGCAAGGGAAACAAATTGAAAATTAAAAAATGGGACTGCATCAATGTTTCTGCACTGCAAAGGAAATGATCAGCCAAAAATTCCAGTTTCAGTTTCTTTAAAGTGGATTCTTAGAAAGAACTCTGAATGCAGACAGTATTTTGATTCTTACCATTTACCAAGTTACATAATTTGGCAAATTACTTCTCGTTGGCAGCCCATTCCTTTCAGCACTTTGAATATGTTATCTCTCTGCCTTGGGTCTCCACCACTGCTGATGAGAAACCACCTGTTCATCTTATTGAGCATCCCTTATGTATGATGAGTCGCTACCCTCTAGTTTCAGTCAAGACTGTTTCTTGACTATTTCATGAAGAAATTTGAGTTTGCATATGTGGAGTTCACTGAAATTCTTGGATGTGTAGACTAATACTTTTTAGTAGATTTCAGATTGTTCAGCCATTAGTTTTGCAAATTATTCTCCTTTCTTGAAAGGCCTGGAATCAGTAAGCACCCACAGTCTTGCAGAGGTGCTCTATGTGGCCGTTGAGGCATACCCTCATCTCTGCCTTAGCCTTCCTCTCCTACCTGTGCAGAGTCTTAAGGTCAACTAGTGGTGAGAGCATAAGCCCTTCTTACATCATTCTAAGCACACGCAGAGCCTGGAGTGAATGCTCAGACCTAAGAATTTGCGTATACCACAAGCTCCCCAGCAAGCTGCTGGAGCTTTTCACACTGTCTGTGGATACCTGATTACCCTGCTTTTCCTTCGAAGCTTCTTGTTTTGCTTAAAAGTTTATTTGTTATCCAATGCTTCAGGCACCATTTAAAGAAAACAATTTCTGACATAAACCAGTGGATAGGTAAAGGGATTTTTACACTTGAATATTCCTAGTTGATAACTTTTGAAAGAGTAACTGTTAAGAAACCTTCATTTTGTTAAAAGAAATTTATTTTACCTCGTTTACCAAGTAAAAATGTGTACAACATTTATCACAATGTGAAGGTGATGATAAGATCAAATAAATTCCACCTTGGGGAATCCAATGGAAAAGCAAGATATAGGTAAAAAGTTTTTAATTGATGACTGGAAGAGAGTAGGTATGCGGATACTTAGAACATAGAATGTGAGGATTGAGCATAAAATAGTGGATTGATACATGACAAAAATGTGCAGTGTATGTATACAATATATCATTATAGAGTTAGGATAATTTATTACATATTATTATTGAAATTTGGATAAATGTGTATCTGTATATTAATATACAAATTAAGATAAAATTACAGCAATGTAAACATTAAAAATGTACATTCAAAAACACCAGCTTTGCCTTAAGGAATAAAGAATGCTGTATTCCACTTATGATTGTGTCTGCATTTAACTGTCCTTTTAAGCATGAAGAAAATTTATTACAATCAGTTATTTATCATTATAACAGGAAAAAACAAATTCTTTATACAGAACATATAGAACAACTGATTTTCAATAGTTAATTAAAAGTAAAATATCTTCTAATAATGATATTTATCAGTATTTTGTGTCTCATTCAAAGAAAAAATCGAACATTAAGTAATAACATGAAATAGAGATATGTATGTAATTTCAAATATTTTAGCAAATAATACTATTTTTACAGGTATTTTCTTTTTAGTTGTTTTTGAAGAAGGAAAAGAATAGCTTCTATACATATTCAACTAATAGAAATCATACCAAAACAAAAAATACTTAAAATTTTGGAACCAGTTGAGAAACTACAAGTTTTTAAAAACAGGAAATCAGGATTATATAATATTTTAATGTGATCTACTCTTGGAAAACATAGTTAAACAAACCGTATATGTGTACAGGAAATACTCCAGCATAAATTTGTAATACATTGTGGTGAAGGCTTACATCTGCAGATTTTTCTCCTGCAATGCCCCACTGTTACTGTGGCTTACTGCATTGCATCAAGACTGCCTTTCTGTTTGGAAGACCCTCTCAGTACAAACAAGACTCTAAGTACAGATTTTATTTTCCCTTGGTATTAGAATATGGGAATTTAAGAGTCCTGGGAAATACTGTTTTAGCCATTAAAAGTAAATGTATCACATTCTTTAATTAGGATCTATGTTTGAGTATGTTTTTCAAAATCTTAACATAAGACCCAGTTATCTTACAAATTTCTCGAGCTACAAATTTTCAGGAAAATCCAGGTGTGTATTATGATGTATTTCAAGATACTATTTCACAAAAAGACAAATAATATATCAATATTAAGAACTTCTTAGTCAAAAAACACTTACAGCAGGGGCAAATGGTCTAATTTATGGTTTCTTTTAAAGAGAATAAAAACTCGAATTCAAAAGTGTGCTCTAATCTCAGCCCTTCCTCGTCAGTATTTTACTCATCTGTATGGAATAGTCAGATGTAGACTGTACACTGTAAAGAACGCTAACTAGGAATCAGGGAAGCTTAAGTCTAATGTCAAATTAGTTGCACACTAATTTTTAACTTGAGTGGATTCAAAGACTCAATGTGTGCCTCACTCTTCTTACCAAAAAAACAAATCAGATGATGGAATAAGAAAACTCAAGCTCTTTAAAACTTTAAAGTGATAAAGATAGATATATATATATATATATATTATACATATAATACATACAAACTCACAAACACATGTATATATATTATACACGCACACACACACACACACACACAGATATATTAGCTATGGAAAACACAGATCGACTCTCTCTAGAAACAAAGTGGCAGGCATGTTTACCTCCTTTTCAAAAGATTCAGGTTCCCCAAATTTGGGGTTCTTTTCTTAGAGTGTATCTCACTGTGTGTTTAAGTGTCACCTGGCTCTGTTCCTGTTACTCGAAGGGAACCGAGGCCTGGGGAAATGGCACATGTGCAGACACTCTGTTGTCGGTAATATTCTGTCTTAATTCTCTGATCCAGCATTCCCCTAATTTTCTACCAGTGTCCATGACACTGTAGCAGGCTAAGCTGTTCACTTGCAAATTGGGTAAACACTTCACAATTTTTGACACCTACACTTTATTTAGCATATATTTTACTATGTATCACATATATACAACACATACATCAGTGTATATGTAAAAGTGAGATTAATTAGCCCAGCAACTATACTTTATTTGTTCTCCAAATATTTATTGTATCTAGGGTAAGGGCAAGGTCAGGATACAGCAGTCAACAAGGGAGAAACACGTGTTTCTTGACTTAATGGAACTGAAAAATAAAGAACACAGAGTTAAGTACCTGACGTTGCCAGACACGACTTAAATTGTGTTAAAACAATTGTTTAACACAACTATTCCGCATATTTCTAGTAAATTGGAATCCATCTTTAGAGTCCAAATTAATGTGGTTTAACTACTTACAAGTGGGAGGATTTATTTTCTCAATGTCTAGTAAATATAAATAAGAGGTGAAAAATCTCTCCTTGGAAAACGGTAAGTAACTGATTAAAGAAACTGAAGATGATGGAAACAGATGAAGAGCTATACCATATTCATGGACTGTAAGAATTAATATTTTTAAATGACCATCATATGCAAGAATACCTACAGATTTAGTGTAATATCTATCAAATTACCAAGAGCAATATTCAGAACAAATAATTCTAAAATTTATATGGAAACAAAAGACCCTCAATACCCTAAACAGTCTTGAGAAAGAAGAAAAAATATGACGGTATCATGCACTCTGATTTCAAACTAAATCACAAAGCAATAGTTAACAAAACAGTATGGCACTGGCACAAACACCAATGCAGAGATCAATAGAACAGTACCCAAAGCCCAGAAATAGGTACAGACTTTCGTGGGCAATAAATCTACAACAAAGTAGGCAAGAATATACAATGAGGAAAGAATAGCCTCTTCAATCAATGGTGCTGGGAACTTTGAGAAAACTGGACAGCTACATGCAAAAGAACCAAATTGGATTTTCTCACTCCGTTAAGAAAAATAAATTAAAAATGGATCAAAAACTGAAATGTAAGACCGGAAACCATACAACTTCTTGAAGTAAACATAGGCAGTGAGCTCTATTAGTTTGTTCTTAGTAATATTTTTGAGATATGTTTACTTAGGCAAGGGAAACAAATTAAAAATTAAAAAATGGGACTGCATCAATGTTTCTGCACTGCAAAGGAAATGATCAGCCGAAAATTCCAGTTTCAGTTTCTTTGAAGTGGATTCTAAGAAAGAACTCTGAATGCAGACAGTATTTTGATTCTTACCATTTACCAAGTTACATAATTTGGCAAATTACTTCTCGTTGGCAGCCCATTCCTTTCAGCACTTTGAATATGTTATCTCTCTGCCTTGGGTCTCCAGCAATGCTGATGAGAAACCACCTGTTCATCTTATTGAGCATCCCTTATGTATGATGAGTCGCTACTCTCTAGTTTCAGTCAAGACTGTTTCTTGACTATTTCATGCAGAAATTTGAGTTTGGCATATGTGGAGTTCACTGAACTTCTTGGATGTGTAGACTAATACTTTTTAGTAGATCTGAGATTGTTCAGCCATTAGTTTTGCAAATTACTCTCCTTTCTTGAAAGGCCTGGAATCAGTAAGCACCCACAGTCTTGCAGAGGTGCTCTATGTGTCCGTTGAGGCATACCCTCATCACTGTCTTAGCCTTCCTCTCCTACCTGTGCAGAGTCTTAAAGTCAACCAGTGGTGAGAGCATAAGCCCTTTTTACATCATTCTAAGCACACGCAGAGCCTGGGGAGAATGCTGAGACCTAAGAATTTGCGTATCCCACAAGCTCCCCAGGAAGCTGCTGGAGCTTTTCACACTGTCTGTGGATACCTCATTACCCTTCTTTTGCTTCGAAGCTTCTTGTTTTGCTTAAAAGTTTATTTGTTATCCAATGCTTCAGGCACCATTTAAAGAAAACAATTTCTTTCATACCCCAGTGGATAGGTAAAGGGATTTTTACACTTGAATATTCCTAGTTGATAACTTTTGAAAGAGTAACTGTTAAGAAACCTTCATTTTGTTAAAAGAAATTTATTTTACCTCGTTTACCAAGTAAAAATGTGTACAACATTTATCACAATGTCAAGGTAATGATAAGATCAAATATATTCCACCTGGGGGAATCCAATGGAAAAGCAAGATATAGGTAAAATGTTTTTAATTGATGACTGGGAGAGAGTAGCTATGCGGATACTTAGAACATAGAATGTGAGGATTGAGCATAAAATAGTGGATTGATACATGACAAAAATGTGCAGTGTATGTATACAATATATCATTATATAGTTAGGATAATTTATTACATATTATTATTGAAATTTGGATAAATGTGTATCTGTATATTAATATACAAATTAAGATAAAATTACAGCAATGTAAACATTAAAAATGTACATTCAAAACACCAGCTTTGCCTTAAGAAATAAAGAATGCTGTATTCCACTTATGATTGTGACTGCACTTAACTGTCCTTTTAAGCATGAAGAAAATTTATTACAATCAGTTATTTATCATTATAACAGGAAAAAACAAATTCTTTATACAGAACATACACAACACCTGATTTTCAATAGTCAGTTAAAAGTAAAATATCTTCTAATAATTGCATTTATCTGTATACTGTGTCTAATTCAAAGAAAAAATCGAACATTAAGTAATAACATGAAATAGAGATATGTATGTAATTTCAAATATTTTATCTAATAATACTATTTTTACAGGTATTTGCTTTTCAGTTGTTTTTGAAGAAGGAAAATAATAGCTTCTATACATATTCAACTAATAGAAATCATACCAAAACAAAAAATACTTAAAATTTTGGAACCAGTTGAGAAACTTCAAGTTTTCAAAAACCGGAAATCAGGATTATATAACATTTTAATATGATCTACCCTTGGAAAACATAGTTAAACAAACCGTATATCTGTACAGGAAATACTCCAGCATAAATTTGTAATACATTGTGGTGAAGGCTTACATCTGCAGATTTTTCTCCTGCAATGCCCCACTGTTACTGTGGCTTACTGCATTGCATCAAGACTGCCTTTCTGTTTGGAAGACCCTCTCAGTACAAACAAGACTCTAAGTTCAGATTTTATTTTCCCTTGGTATTAGAATATGGGAATTTAAGAGTCCTGGGAAATACTGTTTTAGCCTTTAAAAGTAAATGTATCACATTCTTTAATTAGGATCTATGTTTGAGTATGTTTTTCAAAATCTTAACATATGACCCAGTTATCTTACAAATTTCTCGAGCTACAAATTTTCAGGAAAATCCAGGTGTGTAATATGATGTCTTTCAAGATACTATTTCACAAAGTGACAAATAATATATCAATATTAAGAACTTCTTAGTCAAAGAACACTTACAGCAGGGGCAAATGGTCTAATTTATGGTTTCTTTTAAAGAGAATACAAACTCGAATTCAAAAGTGTGCTCTAATCTCAGCCCTTCCTAGTCAGTATTTTACTCATCTGTATGGAATAGTCAGATGTAGACTGTACACTGTAAAGAACACTAACTAGGAATCAGGGAAGCTTAAATCTAATGTCAAATTAGTTGCACACTAATTTTTAACTTAAGTGGATTCAAAGACTCAATGTGTGCCTCACTCTTCTTACCAAAAAAACAAATCAGATGATGGAATAAGAAAACTCAAGCTCTTTAAAACTTTAAAGTGATAAAGATAGATATATATATATATATATATTATACATATAATACATACACACTCACAAACACATATATATATATATATTATACACACACACACACACACACACACACACACACAGATATATTAGCTATGGAAACACAGATCGACTCTCTCTACAAACAAAGTGGCAGGCATGTTTACCTCCTTTTCAAAAGATTCAGGTTCCCCAAATTTGGGGTTCTTTTCTTAGAGTGTATCTCACTGTGTGTTTAAGTGTCACCTGGCTCTGTTCCTATTACTCGAAGGGAACCGAAGGCTGGGGAAATGGCACATGTGCAGACACTCTGTTGTCGGTAATACTCTGTCTGTCTTCTCTGATCCAGCATTCCCCTATTTTCTAGCAGTGTCCATGACACTGTAGCAGGCTAAGCTGTTCACTTGCAAATTGGGTAAACACTTCACAATTTTTGACACCTACACTTTATTTAGCATATATTTTACTATGTATCACATATATACAACACATACATCAGTGTATATGTAAAAGTGAGATTAATTAGCCCAGCAACTATACTTTATTTGTTCTCCAAATATTTATTGTTTCTAGGGTAAGGGCAAGATCAGGATACAGCAGTCAACAAGGGAGAAACACGTGGTTCGTGACTTAATGGAACTGACAAATAACGAACACAGAGTTAAGTACCTGACGTTGCCAGACACGACTTAAATTGTGTTAAAACAATTGTTTAACACAACTATTCCGCATATTTCTAGTAAATTGGAATCCATCTTTAGAGTCCAAATTAATGTGGTTTAACTACTTACAAGTGGGAGGATTTATTTTCTCAATGTCTAGTAAATATAAATAAGAGGTGAAAAATCTCTCCTTGGAAAACGGTAATTAACTGATTAAAGAAACTGAAGATGATGGAAACAGATGAAGAGATATACCATATTCATGGACTGTAAGAATTAATATTTTTAAATGACCATCATATGCAAGAATACCTACAGATTTAGTGTAATATCTATCAAATTACCAAGAGCAATATTCAGAACAAATAATTCTAAAATTTATATGGAAACAAAAGACCCTCAATAGCCAAAACAGTCTTGAGAAAGAAGAAAAAATATGACGGTATCATGCACTCTGATTTCAAACTAAATCACAAAGCTATAGTTAACAAAACAGTATGGCACTGGCACAAACACCAGTGCAGAGATCAATAGAACAGTACCCAAAGCCGAGAAATAGGTACAGATTTTCGTGGGCAATAAATCTACAACAAAGTAGGCAAGAATATACAATGAGGAAAGAATAGCCTCTTCAATCAATGGTGCTGGGAACTTTGAGAAAACTGGACAGCTACATGCAAAAGAACCAAATTGGATTTTCTCACTCCGTTAAGAAAAATAAATTAAAAATGGATCAAAAACTGAAATGTAAGACCTGAAACCATACAACTTCTAGAAGTAAATATAGGCAGTGAGCTCTTTTAGTTTGTTCTTAGTAATATTATTGAGATATGTTTACATAGGCAAGGGAAACAAATTAAAAACTAAAAAATGGGACTGCATCAATGTTTCTGCACTGCAAAGGAAATGATCAGCCAAAAATTCCAGTTTCAGTTTCTTTAAAGTGGATTCTTAGAAAGAACTCTGGATGCAGACAGTATTTTGATTCTTACCATTTACCAAGTTACATAATTTGGCAAATTACTTCTCGTTGGCAGCCCATTCCTTTCAGCACTTTGAATATTTTATCTCTCGGCCTTGGGTCCCCACCACTGCTGATGAGAAACCACCTGTTCATCTTATTGAGCATACCTTATGTATGATGAGTCGCTACTCTCTAGTTTCAGTCAAGACTGTTTCTTGACTATTTCATGAAGAAATTTGAGTTTGGCATATGTGGAGTTCACTGAACTTCTTGGATGTGTAGACTAATACTTTTTAGTAGATCTGAGATTGTTCAGCCATTAGTTTTGCAAATTACTCTCCTTTCTTTAAAGGCCTGGAATCAGTAAGCACCCAGAGTCTTGCAGAGGTGCTCTATGTGGCCGTTGAGGCATACCTTCATCTCTGTCTTAGCCTTCCTCTCCTACCTGTGCAGAGTCTTAAGGTCAACCAGTGGTGAGAGCATAAGCCCTTCTTACATCATTCTAAGCACACGCAGAAACTGGGGTGAATGCTCAGACCTAAGAATTTGCGTATCCCACAAGCTCCCCAGGAAGCTGCTGGAGCTTTTCACACTGTCTGTGGATACCTCATTACCCTGCTTTTGCTTCGAAGCTTCTTGTTTTGCTTAAAAGTTTATTTGTTATCCAATGTTTCTGGCACCATTTAAAGAAAACAATTTCTGACATACACCAGTGGATAGGTAAAGGGATTTTTACACTTCAATATTCCTAGTTGATAACTTTTGAAAGAGTAACTGTTATGAAACCTTCATTTTGTTAAAAGAAATTTATTTTACCTC
This sequence comes from Camelus bactrianus, assembly GCF_048773025.1. Classification (NCBI taxonomy): domain Eukaryota; kingdom Metazoa; phylum Chordata; class Mammalia; order Artiodactyla; family Camelidae; genus Camelus; species Camelus bactrianus. Next base: position 2,707,856 of record NC_133571.1, on the reverse strand, counting down.
GTTTAGCAAGTAAAAATGTGTACAACATTTATCACAATGTCAAGGTGATGATAAGATCAAATATATTCCACCTTGGGGAATCCAATGGAAAAGCAAGATATAGGTAAAAAGTTTTTAATTGATGACTGGAAGAGAGTAGGTATGCGGATACTTAGAACATAGAATGTGAGGATTGAGCATAAAATAGTGGATTGATACATGACAAAAATGTGCAGTGTATGTATACAATATATCATTATAGAGTTAGGATAATTTATTACATATTATTATTGAAATTTGGATAAATGTGTATCTGTATATTAATATACAAATTAAGATAAAATTACAGCAATGTAAACATTAAAAATGTACATTCAAAAACACCAGCTTTGCCTTAAGAAATAAAGAATGCTGTATTCCACTTATGATTGTGACTGCACTTAACTGTCCTTTTAAGCATGAAGAAAATTTATTACAATCAGTTATTTATCATTATAACAGGAAAAAACAAATTCTTTATACAGAACATACAGAACAACTAATATTCAATAGTCAATTAAAAGTAAAATATCTTCTAATAATGGCATTTATCAGTATTTTGTGTCTAATTCAAAGAAAAAATCGAACATTAATTAACAACATGAAATAGAGATATGTATGTAATTTCAAATATTTTAGCTAATAATACTATTTTTACAGGTATTTGCTTTTTAGTTGTTTTTGAAGAAGGAAAAGAATAGCTTCTATACATATTCAACTAATAGAAATCATACCAAAACAAAAAAATACTTAAAATTTTGGAACCAGTTGAGAAACTACAAGTTTTCAAAAACAGGAAATCAAGATTATATAACATTTTAATGTGATCTACTCTTGGAAAACATAGTTAAACAAACCGTATATCTGTACAGGAAATACTCCAGCATTAAGTTGTAATACATTGTGGTGAAGGCTTACATCTGCAGATATTTCTCCTGCAAAGCCCCACTGTTACTGTGGCTTACTTCATTGCATGAAGCCTGCCTTTCTTTTTGGAAGACCCTCTCAGTACAAACAAGACTCTAAGTTCAGATTTTATTTTCCCTTGGTATTAGAATATGGGAATTTAAGAGTCCTGGGAAATACTGTTTTAGCCTTTAAAAGTAAATGTATCACATTCTTTAATTAGGATCTATGTTTGAGTATGTTTTTCAAAATCTTAACATAAGACCCAGTTATCTTACAAATTTCTCGAGCTACAAATTTTCAGGAAAATCCAGGTGTGTATTATGATGTATTTCAAGATACTATTTCACAAAAAGACAAATAATATATCAATATTAAGAACTTGTTAGTCAAAAAACACTTACAGCAGGGGCAAATGATCTAATTTATGGTTTCTTTTAAAGAGAATACAAACTCGAATTCAAAAGTGTGCTCTAATCTCAGCCCTTCCTAGTCAGTATTTTACTCATCTGTATGGAATAGTCAGATGTAGACTGTACACTGTAAAGAACGCTAACTAGGAATCAGGGAAGTTTAAATCTAATGTCCAATTAGTTGCACACTAATTTTTAACTTGAGTGGATTCAAAGACTCAATGTGTGCCTTACTCTTCTTACCAAAAAAACAAATCAGATGATGGAATAAGAAAACTCAAGCTCTTTAAATCTTTAAAGTGATAAAGATAGATAGATTTATATATATTATACATATAATACATACACACTCACAAACACATATATATATATTATACACACACACACACACACACACACACAGATATATTAGCTATGGAAAACACAGATCGACTCTCTCTACAAACAAAGTGGCAGGCATGTTTACCTCCTATTCAAAAGATTCAGGTTTCCCAAATTTGGGGTTCTTTTCTTAGAGTGTATCTCACTGTGTGTTTAAGTGTCTCCTGGCTCTGTTCCTGTTTCTCGAAGGGAACCGAGGCCTGGGGAAATGGCACATGTGCAGACACTCTGTTGTCGTTAAAAATCTGACTTTCTTCTCTGATCCAGCATTCCCCTATTTTCTACCAGTGTCCATGACACTGTAGCAGGCTAAGCTGTTCACTTGCAAATTGGGTAAACACTTCACAATTTTTGACACCTACACTTTATTTAGCATATATTTTACTATGTATCCCATATATACAACACATACATCAGTGTATATGTAAAAGTGAGATTAATTAGCCCAGCAACTATACTTTATTTGTTCACCAAATATTTATTGTTTCTAGGGTAAGGGCAAGGTCAGGATACAGCAGTCAACAAGGGAGAAACACGTGGTTCGTGACTTAATGGAACTGACAAATAACGAACACAGAGTTAAGTACCTGACGATTCCAGACACGACTTAAATTGTGTTAAAACAATTGTTTAACACAACTATTCCGCATATTTCTAGTAAATTTGAATCCGTCTTTAGAGTCCAAATTAATGTGGTTTAACTACTTACAAGTGGGAGGATTTATTTTCTCAATGTCTAGTAAATATAAATATGAGGTGAAAAATCTCTCCTTGGAAAACGGTAATTAACTGATTAAAGAAACTGAAGATGATGGAAACAGATGAAGAGATATACCATATTCATGGACTGTAAGAATTAATATTTTTAAATGACCATCATATGCAAGAATACCTACAGATTTAGTGTAATATCTATCTAATTACCAAGAGCATTATTCAGAAAAAATAATTCTAAAATTTATATGGAAACAAAAGGCCCTCAATAGCCAAAACAGTCTTGAGAAAGAAGAAAAAATATGACGGTATCATGCACTCTGATTTCAAATTAATCACAAAGCTACAGTTAACAAAACAGTATGGCACTGGCACAAACACCAATGCAGAGATCAATAGAACAGTACCCAAAGCCCAGAAATAGGTACAGACTTTCGTGGGCAATAAATCTACAACAAAGTAGGCAAGAATATACAATGAGGAAAGAATAGCCTCTTCAATCAATGGTGCTGGGAACTTTGAGAAAACTGGACAGCTACATGCAAAAGAACCAAATTGGATTTTCTCACTCCGTTAAGAAAAATAAATTAAAAATGGATCAAAAACTGAAATGTAAGACCTGAAACCATACAACTTCTAGAAGTAAACATAGGCGGTGAGCTCTTTTAGTTTGTTCTTAGTAATATTTTTGAGATATGTTTACTTAGACAAGGGAAACAAATTAAAAATTAAAAAATGGGACTGCATCAATGTTTCTGCACTGCAAAGGAAATGATCAGCCAAAAATTCCAGTTTCAGTTTCTTTAAAGTGGATTCTTAGAAAGAACTCTGAATGCAGACAGTATTTTGATTCTTACCATTTACCAAGTTAAATAATTTGGCAAATTTCTTCTCGTTGGTAGCCCATTCCTTTCAGCACTTTGAATATGTTATCTCTCTGCCTTGGGCCTCCACCACTGCTGATGAAAAACCACCTGTTCATCTTATTGAGCATCCCTTATGTATGATGTGTCGCTACCCTCTAGTTTCAGTCAAGACTGTTTCTTGACTATTTCATGCAGAAATTTGAGTTTTGTATATGTGGAGTTCACTGAACTTCTTGGATGTGTAGACTAATACTTTTTAGTAAATTTGAGAATTGTTCAGCCATTAGATTTGCAAATTATTCTCCTTTCTTTTAAGGACTGGAATCAGTAAGCACCCACAATCTTGCAGAGGTGCTCTATGTGGCCATTGGTGCATACCCTCATCACTGCCTTAGCCTTCCTCTCCTACCTGTGCAGAGTCTTAAAGTCAACCAGTGGTGAGAGCATAAGCCCTTCTTACATCATTCTAAGCACACGCAGTGCCTGGGGTGAATGCTCAGACCTAGAATTTGCGTATCCCACAAGCTCCCCAGGAAGCTGCTGGAGCTTTTCACACTGTCTGTGGATACCTCATTACCCTTCTTTTGCTTCGAAGCTTCTTGTTTTGCTTAAAAGTTTATTTGTTATCCAATGCTTCAGGCACCATTTAAAGAAAACAATTTCTGACATACACCAGTGGATAGGTAAAGGGATTTTTACACTTGAATATTCCTAGTTGATAACTTTTGAAAGAGTAACTGTTATGAAACCTTCATTTTGTTAAAAGAAACTTATTTTACCTTGTTTACCAAGTAAAAATGTGTACAACATTTATCACAATGTGAAGGTGATGATAAGATCAAATATATTCCAACTTGGGGAATCCAATGGAAAAGCAAGATATAGGTAAAAAGTTTTTAATTGATGACTGGAAGAGAGTAGGTATGCGGACACTTAGAACATAGAATGTGAGGATTGAGCATAAAATAGTGGATTGATACATGACAAAAATGTGCAGTGTATGTATACAATATATCATTATAGAGTTAGGATAATTTATTACATATTATTATTGAAATTTGGATAAATGTGTATCTGTATATTAATATACAAATTAAGATAAAATTACAGCAATGTAAACATTAAAAATGTACATTCAAAAACACCAGCTTTGCCTTAAGGAATAAAGAATGCTGTATTCCACTTATGATTGTGTCTGCATTTAACTGTCCTTTTAAGCATGAAGAAAATTTATTACAATCAGTTATTTATCATTATAACAGGAAAAAACAAATTCTTTATACAGAACATATAGAACAACTGATTTTCAATAGTTAATTAAAAGTAAAATATCTTCTAATAATGATATTTATCAGTATTTTGTGTCTCATTCAAAGAAAAAATCGAACATTAAGTAATAACATGAAATAGAGATATGTATGTAATTTCAAATATTTTAGCAAATAATACTATTTTTACAGGTATTTTCTTTTTAGTTGTTTTTGAAGAAGGAAAAGAATAGCTTCTATACATATTCAACTAATAGAAATCATACCAAAACAAAAAATACTTAAAATTTTGGAACCAGTTGAGAAACTACAAGTTTTAAAAACAGGAAATCAGGATTATATAATATTTTAATGTGATCTACTCTTGGAAAACATAGTTAAACAAACCGTATATGTGTACAGGAAATACTCCTGCATAAATTTGTAATACATTGTGGTGAAGGCTTACATCTGCAGATTTTTCTCCTGCAATGCCCCACTGTTACTGTGGCTTACTGCATTGCATCAAGACTGCATTTCTGTTTGGAAGACCCTCTCAGTAGAAACAAGACTCTAAGTACAGATTTTATTTTCCCTTGGTATTAGAATATGGGAATTTAAGAGTCCTGGGAAATACTGTTTTAGCCATTAAAATTAAATGTATCACATTCTTTAATTAGGATCTATGTTTGAGTATGTTTTTCAAAATCTTAACATAAGACCCAGTTATCTTACAAATTTCACGAGCTACAAATTTTCAGGAAAATCCAGGTGTGTATTATGATGTATTTCAAGATACTATTTCACAAAAAGGCAAATAATATATCAATATTAAGAACTTCTTAGTCAAAAAACACTTACAGCAGGGGCAAATGGTCTAATTTATGGTTTCTTTTAAAGAGAATAAAAACTCGAATTCAAAAGTGTGCTCTAATCTCAGCCCTTCCTCGTCAGTATTTTACTCATCTGTATGGAATAGTCAGATGTAGACTGTACACTGTAAAGAACGCTAACTAGGAATCAGGGAAGCTTAAGTCTAATGTCAAATTAGTTGCACACTAATTTTTAACTTGAGTGGATTCAAAGACTCAATGTGTGCCTCACTCTTCTTACCAAAAAAACAAATCAGATGATGGAATAAGAAAACTCAAGCTCTTTAAAACTTTAAAGTGATAAAGATAGATATATATATATATATATTATACATATAATACATACAAACTCACAAACACATATATATATATATATTATACACACACACACACACACACACACACACACACACAGATATATTAGCTATGGAAAACACAGATCGACTCTCTCTACAAACAAAGTGGCAGGCATGTTTACCTCCTTTTCAAAAGATTCAGGTTCCCCAAATTTGGGGTTCTTTTCTTAGAGTGTATCTCACTGTGTGTTTAAGTGTCACCTGGCTCTGTTCCTATTACTCAAAGGGAACCGAAGCCTGGGGAAATGGCACATGTGCAGACACTCTGTTGTCGGTAATACTCTGTCTGTCTTCTCTGATCCAGCATTCCCCTATTTTCTAGCAGTGTCCATGACACTGTAGCAGGCTAAGCTGTTCACTTGCAAATTGGGTAAACACTTCACAATTTTTGACACCTAAACTTTATTTAGCATATATTTTACTATGTATCACATATATACAACACATACATCAGTGTATATGTAAAAGTGAGATTAATTAGCCCAGCAACTATACTTTATTTGTTCACCAAATATTTATAGTTTCTAGGGTAAGGGCAAGGTCAGGATACAGCAGTCAACAAGGGAGAAACAATTGGTTCGTGTCTTAATGGAACTGACAAATAACGAACACAGAGTTAAGTACCTGACGTTGCCAGACACGACTTAAATTGTGTTAAAACAATTGTTTAACACAACTATTCCGCATATTTCTAATAAATTTGAATCCATCTTTAGAGTCCAAATTAATGTGGTTTAACTACTTACAAGTGGGAGGAATTATTTTCTCAATGTCTAGTAAATATAAATAAGAGGTGAAAAATCTCTCCTTGGAAAACGGTAAGTAACTGATTAAAGAAACTGAAGATGATGGAAACAGATGAAGAGATATACCATATTCATGGACTGTAAGAATTAATATTTTTAAATGACCATCATATGCAAGAATACCTACAGATTTAGTGTAATATCTATCAAATTACCAAGAGCAATATTCAGAACAAATAATTCTAAAATTTATATGGAAACAAAAGACCCTCAATAGCCAAAACAGTCTTGAGAAAGAAGAAAAAATATGACGGTATCATGCACTCTGATTTCAAACTAAATCACAAAGCTATAGTTAACAAAACAGTATGGCACTGGCACAAACACCAGTGCAGAGATCAATAGAACAGTACCCAAAGCCCAGAAATAGGTACAGACTTTCGTGGGCAATAAATCTACAACAAAGTAGGCAAGAATATACAATGAGGAAAGAATAGCCTCTTCAATCAATGGTGCTGGGAACTTTGAGAAAACTGGACAGCTACATGCAAAAGAACCAAATTGGATTTTCTCACTCCGTTAAGAAAAATAAATTAAAAATGGATCAAAAACTGAAATGTAAGACCTGAAACAATGCAACTTCTAGAAGTAAATATAGGCAGTGAGCTCTTTTAGTTTGTTCTTAGTAATATTATTGAGATATGTTTACATAGGCAAGGGAAACAAATTAAAAACTAAAAAATGGGACTGCATCAATGTTTCTGCACTGCAAAGGAAATGATCAGCCAAAAATTCCAGTTTCAGTTTCTTTAAAGTGGATTCTTAGAAAGAACTCTGAATGCAGACAGTATTTTGATTCTTACCATTTACCAAGTTACATAATTTGGCAAATTACTTCTCGTTGGCAGCCCATTCCTTTCAGCACTTTGAATATTTTATCTCTCTGCCTTGGGTCCCCACCACTGCTGATGAGAAACCACCTGTTCATCTTATTGAGCATACCTTATGTATGATGAGTCGCTACTCTCTAGTTTCAGTCAAGACTGTTTCTTGACTATTTCATACAGAAATTTGAGTTTGGCATATGTGGAGTTCACTGAACTTCTTGGATGTGTAGACTAATACTTTTTAGTAGATCTGAGATTGTTCAGCCATTAGTTTTGCAAATTACTCTCCTTTCTTTAAAGGCCTGGAATCAGTAAGCACCCAGAGTCTTGCAGAGGTGCTCTATGTGGCCGTTGAGGCATACCTTCATCTCTGTCTTAGCCTTCCTCTCCTACCTGTGCAGAGTCTTAAGGTCAACCAGTGGTGAGAGCATAAGCCCTTCTTACATCATTCTAAGCACACGCAGAAACTGGGGTGAATGCTCAGACCTAAGAATTTGCGTATCCCACAAGCTCCCCAGGAAGCTGCTGGAGCTTTTCACACTGTCTGTTGATACCTCATTACCCTGCTTTTGCTTCGAAGCTTCTTGTTTTGCTTAAAAGTTTATTTGTTATCCAATGCTTCTGGCACCATTTAAAGAAAACAATTTCTGACATACACCAGTGGATAGGTAAAGGGATTTTTACACTTGAATATTCCTAGTTGATAACTTTTGAAAGAGTAACTGTTATGAAACCTTCATTTTGTTAAAAGAAATTTATTTTACCTCGTTTAGCAAGTAAAAATGTGTACAACATTTATCACAATGTCAAGGTGATGATAAGATCAAATATATTCCACCTTGGGGAATCCAATGGAAAAGCAAGATATAGGTAAAAAGTTTTTAATTGATGACTGGAAGAGAGTAGGTATGCGGATACTTAGAACATAGAATGTGAGGATTGAGCATAAAATAGTGGATTGATACATGACAAAAATGTGCAGTGTATTTATACAATATATCATTATAGAGTTAGGATAATTTATTACATATTATTATTGAAATTTGGATAAATGTGTATCTGTATATTAATATACAAATTAAGATAAAATTACAGCAATGTAAACATTAAAAATGTACATTCAAAAACACCAGCTTTGCCTTAAGAAATAAAGAATGCTGTATTCCACTTATGATTGTGACTGCACTTAACTGTCCTTTTAAGCATGAAGAAAATTTATTACAATCAGTTATTTATCATTATAAAAGGAAAAAACAAATTCTTTATACAGAACATACAGAACAACTAATTTTCAATAGTCAATTTAAAGTAAAATATCTTCTAATAATGGCATTTATCAGTATTTTGTGTCTAATTCAAAGAAAAAATCGAACATTAATTAACAACATGAAATAGAGATATGTATGTAATTTCAAATATTTTAGCTAATAATACTATTTTTACAGGTATTTGCTTTTTAGTTGTTTTTGAAGAAGGAAAAGAATAGCTTCTATACATATTCAACTAATAGAAATCATACCAAAACAAAAAAATACTTAAAATTTTGGAACCAGTTGAGAAACTACAAGTTTTCAAAAACAGGAAATCAAGATTATATAACATTTTAATGTGATCTACTCTTGGAAAACATAGTTAAACAAACCGTATATCTGTACAGGAAATACTCCAGCATAAAGTTGTAATACATTGTGGTGAAGGCTTACATCTGCAGATTTTTCTCCTGCAAAGCCCCACTGTTACTGTGGCTTACTTCATTGCATGAAGCCTGCCTTTCTTTTTGGAAGACCCTCTCAGTACAAACAAGACTCTAAGTTCAGATTTTATTTTCCCTTGGTATTAGAATATGGGAATTTAAGAGTCCTGGGAAATACTGTTTTAGCCTTTAAAAGTAAATGTATCACATTCTTTAATTAGGATCTATGTTTGAGTATGTTTTTCAAAATCTTAACATAAGACCCAGTTATCTTACAAATTTCTCGAGCTACAAATTTTCAGGAAAATCCAGGTGTGTATTATGATGTATTTCAAGATACTATTTCACAAAAAGACAAATAATATATCAATATTAAGAACTTGTTAGTCAAAAAACACTTACAGCAGGGGCAAATGGTCTAATTTATGGTTTCTTTTAAAGAGAATACAAACTCGAATTCAAAAGTGTGCTCTAATCTCAGCCCTTCCTAGACAGTATTTTACTCATCTGTATGGAATAGTCAGATGTAGACTGTACACTGTAAATAACGCTAACTAGGAATCAGGGAAGCTTAAATCTAATGTCCAATTAGTTGCACACTAATTTTTAACTTGAGTGGATTCAAAGACTCAATGTGTGCCTTACTCTTCTTACCAAAAAAACAAATCAGATGATGGAATAAGAAAACTCAAGCTCTTTAAATCTTTAAAGTGATAAAGATAGATAGATTCATATATATTATACATATAATACATACACACTCACAAACACATATATATATATTATACACACACACACACACACACACACACAGATATATTAGCTATGGAAAACACAGATCGACTCTCTCTACAAACAAAGTGGCAGGCATGTTTACCTCCTATTCAAAAGATTCAGGTTTCCCAAATTTGGGGTTCTTTTCTTAGAGTGTATCTCACTGTGTGTTTAAGTGTCACCTGGCTCTGTTCCTGTTTCTCGAAGGGAACCGAGGCCTGGGGAAATGGCACATGTGCAGACACTCTGTTGTCGGTAATAATCTGTCTTTCTTCTCTGATCCAGCATTCCCCTATTTTCTACCAGTGTCCATGACACTGTAGCAGGCTAAGCTGTTCACTTGCAAATTGGGTAAACACTTCACAATTTTTGACACCTACACTTTATTTAGCATATATTTTACTATGTATCCCATATATACAACACATACATCAGTGTATATGTAAAAGTGAGATTAATTAGCCCAGCAACTATACTTTATTTGTTCACCAAATATTTATTGTTTCTAGGGTAAGGGCAAGGTCAGGATACAGCAGTCAACAAGGGAGAAACACGTGGTTCGTGACTTAATGGAACTGACAAATAACGAACACAGAGTTAAGTACCTGACGTTTCCAGACACGACTTAAATTGTGTTAAAACAATTGTTTAACACAACTATTCCGCATATTTCTAATAAATTTGAATCCATCTTTAGAGTCCAAATTAATGTGGTTTAACTACTTACAAGTGGGAGGATTTATTTTCTCAATGTCTAGTAAATATAAATAAGAGGTGAAAAATCTCTCCTTGGAAAACGGTAATTAACTGATTAAAGAAACTGAAGATGATGGAAACAGATGAAGAGATATACCATATTCATGGACTGGAAGAATTAATATTTTTAAATGACCATCATATGCAAGAATACCTACAGATTTAGTGTAATATCTATCTAATTACCAAGAGCATTATTCAGAAAAAATAATTCTAAAATTTATATGGAAACAAAAGGCCCTCAATAGCCAAAACAGTCTTGAGAAAGAAGAAAAAATATGACGGTATCATGCTCTCTGATTTCAAATTAATCACAAAGCTACAGTTAACAAAACAGTATGGCACTGGCACAAACACCAATGCAGAGATCAATAGAACAGTACCCAAAGCCCAGAAATAGGTACAGACTTTCGTGGGCAATAAATCTACAACAAAGTAGGCAAGAATATACAATGAGGAAAGAATAGCCTCTTCAATCAATGGTGCTGGGAACTTTGAGAAAACTGGACAGCTACATGCAAAAGAACCAAATTGGATTTTCTCACTCCGTTAAGAAAAATAAATTAAAAATGGATCAAAAACTGAAATGTAAGACCTGAAACCATACAACTTCTAGAAGTAAACATAGGCGGTGAACTCTTTTGCTTAGGCAAGGGAAACAAATTAAAAATTAAAAAATGGGACTGCATCAATGTTTCTGCACTGCAAAGGAAATGATCAGAAAAAAATTCCAGTTTCAGTTTCTTTAAAGTGGATTCTTAGAAAGAACTCTGAATGCAGACAGTATTTTGATTCTTACCATTTACCAAGTTACATAATTTGGCAACTTACTTCTCGTTGGCAGCCCATTCCTTTCAGCACTTTGAATATGTTATCTCTCTGCCTTGGGTTTCCACCACTGCTGATGAGAAACCACCTGTTCATCTTATTGAGCATCCCTTTTGTATGATGAGTCGCTACTCTCTAGTTTCAGTCAAGGCTGTTTCTTGACTATTTCATGCAGTAATTTGAGTTTGGCATATGTGGAGTTCACTGAACTTCTTGGATGTGTAGACTAATACTTTTTAGTAAATTTGAGAATTGTTCAGCCATTAGTTTTGCAAATTATTCTCCTTTCTTTAAAGGCCTGGAATCAGTAAGCACCCACAGTCTTGCAGAGGTGCTCTATGTGGCCGTTGAGGCATACCCTCATCTCTGCCTTAGCCTTCCTCTCCTACCTGTGCAGAGTGTTATGGTCAACCAGTGGTGAGAGCATAAGCCCTTCTTACATCATTCTAAGCACACGCAGAGCCTGGGGTGAATGCTCAGACCTAAGAATTTGCGTATCCCACAAGCTCCCCAGGAAGCTGCTTGAGCTTTTCACAGTGTCTGTGGATACCTCATTACCCTGCTTTTCCTTCGAAGCTTCTTGTTTTGCTTTAAAGTTTATTTGTTATCCAATGCTTCAGGCACCATTTAAAGAAAACAATTTCTGACATACACCAGTGGATAGGTAAGGGATTTTTACACTTGAAAATTCCTAGTTGATAACTTTTGAAACAGTAACTGTTATGAAACCTTCATTTTGTTAAAAGAAATTTATTTTACCTCGTTTACCATGTAAAAATGTGTACAACATTTATCACAATGTCAAGGTGATGATAAGATGAAATATATTCCACCTTGGGGAATCCAATGGAAAAGCAAGATATAGGTAAAAAGTTTTTAATTGATGACTGGAAGAGAGTAGGTATGCGGATACTTAGAACATAGAATGTGAGGATTGAGCATAAAATAGTGGATTCATACATGACAAAAATGTGCAGTGTATGTATACAGTATATCATTATATAGTTAGGATAATTTATTACATATTATTATTGAAATTTGGATAAATGTGTATCTGTATATTAATATACAAATTAAGATAAAATTACAGCAATGTAAACATTAAAAATGTACATTCAAAAACACCAGCTTTGCCTTAAGAAATAAAGAATGCTGTATTCCACTTATGATTGTGACTGCACTTAACTGTCCTTTTAAGCATGAAGAAAATTTATTACAATCAGTTATTTATCATTATAACAGGAAAAAACAAATTCTTTATACAGAACATACAGAACAACTGATTTTCAATAGTCAATTAAAAGTAAAATATCTTCTAATAATGGCATTTATCTGTATATTTTGTCTAATTCAAAGAAAAAATCGAACATTAAGTAATAACATGAAATAGAGATACGTATGTAATTTCAAATATTTTAGCTAATAATACTATTTTTACAGGTATTTGCTTTTCAGTTGTTTTTGAAGAAGGAAAAGAATAGATTCTATACATATTCAACTAATAGAAATCATATCAAAACAAAAAATACTTAAAATTTTGGAACCAGTTGAGAAACTACAAGTTTTCAAAAACAGGAAATCAGGATTATATAACATTTTAAAGTGATCTACCCTTGGAAAACATAGTTAAACAAACCGTATATCTGTACAGGAAATACTCCAGCATCAATTTGTAATATATTGTGGTGAAGGCTTACATCTGCAGATTTTTCTCCTGCAATGCCCCACTGTTACTGTGGCTTACTGCATTGCATCAAGACTGCCTTTCTGTTTGGAAGACCCTCTCAGTACAAACAAGACTCTAAGTTCAGATTTTATTTTCCCTTGGTATTAGAATATGGAATTTAAGAGTCCTGGGAAATACTGTTTTAGCCATTAAAGTTAAATGTATCACATTCTTTAATTAGGATTTATGCTTGAGTATGTTTTTCAAAATCTTAACATAAGACCCAGTTATCTTACAAATTTCTCGAGCTACAAATTTTCATGAAAATCCAAGTGTGTATTATGATGTCTTTCAAGATACTATTTCACAAAAAGACAAATAATATATCAATATTAAGAACTTCTTAGTCAAAAAACACTTACAGCAGGGGCAAATGATCTAATGTATGGTTTCTTTTAAAGAGAATACAAACTCGAATTCAAAAGTGTGCTCTAATCTCAGCCCTTCCTAGTCAGTATTTTACTCATCTGTATGGAATAGTCAGATGTAGACTGTACACTGTAAAGAACACTAACTAGGAATCAGGGAAGCTTAAATCTAATGTCAAATTAGTTGCACACTAATTTTTAACTTGAGTGGATTCAAAGACTCAATGTGTGCCTCACTCTTCTTACCAAAAAAACAAATCAGATGATGGAATAAGAAAACTCAAGCTCTTTAAAACTTTAAAGTGATAAAGATAGATATAAATATATATATTATACATATAATACATACACACTCACAAACACATATATATATATTATACACACACACACACACACACACACACACAGATATATTAGCTATGGAAAACACAGATCGACTCTCTCTACAAACAAAGTTGCAGGCATGTTTACCTCCTTTTCAAAAGATTCAGGTTCCCCAAATTTGGGGTTCTTTTCTTAGAGTGTATCTCACTGTGTGTTTAAGTGTCACCTGGCTCTGTTCCTGTTACTCGAAGGGAACCGAGGCTTGGGGAAATGGCACATGTGCAGACACTCTGTTGTCGGTAATAATCTGTCTTTCTTCTCTGATCCAGCATTCCCCTATTTTCTACCAGTGTCCATGACACTGTAGCAGGCTGAGCTGTTCACTTGCAAATTGGGTAAACACTTCACAATTTTTGACACCTACACTTTATTTAGCATATATTTTACTATGTATCACATATATACAACAGATACATCAGTGTATATGTAAAAGTGAGATTAATTAGCCCAGCAACTATACTTTATTTGTTCACCAAATATTTATTGTTTCTAGGGTAAGGGCAAGGTCAGGATACAGCAGTCAACAAGGGAGAAACACGTGGTTCGTGACTTAATGGAACTGACAAATAACGAACACAGAGTTAAGTACCTGACGTTGCCAGACACGACTTAAATTGTGTTAAAACAATTGTTTAACACAACTATTCCGCATATTTCTAGTAAATTTGAATCCATCTTTAGAGTCCAAATTAATGTGGTTTAACTACTTACAAGTGGGAGGATTTATTTTCTCAATGTCTAGTAAATATAAATAAGAGGTTAAAAATCTCTCCTTGGAAAACGGTAAGTAACTGATTAAAGAAACTGAAGATGATGGAAACAGATGAAGAGATATACCATATTCATGGACTGTAAGAATTAATATTTTTAAATGACCATCATATGCAAGAATACCTACAGATTTAGTGTAATATCTATCAAATTACCAAGAGCATTATTCAGAACAAATAATTCTAAAATTTATATGGAAACAAAAGACCCTCAATAGCCAAAACAGTCTTGAGAAAGAAGAAAAAATATGACGGTATCATGCACTCTGATTTCAAATTAATCACAATGCTACAGTTAACAAAACAGTATGGCACTGGCACAAACACCAATGCAGAGATCAATAGAACAGTACCCAAAGCCCAGAAATAGGTACAGACTTTCGTGGGCAATAAATCTACAACAAAGTAGGCAAGAATATACAATGAGGAAAGAATAGCCTCTTCAATCAATGGTGCTGGGAACTTTGAGAAAACTGGACAGCTACATGCAAAAGAACCAAATTGGATTTTCTCACTCCGTTAAGAAAAGTAAATTAAAAATGGATCAAAAACTGAAATGTAAGACCTGAAACCATACAACTTCTAGAAGTAAACATAGGCGGTGAGCTCTTTTAGTTTGTTCTTAGTAATATTTTTGAGATATGTTTACTTAGACAAGGGAAACAAATTAAAAATTAAAAAATGGGACTGCATCAATGTTTCTGCACTGCAAAGGAAATGATCAGCCAAAAATTCCAGTTTCAGTTTCTTTAAAGTGGATTCTTAGAAAGAACTCTGAATGCAGACAGTATTTTGATTCTTACCATTTACCATGTTACACAATTTGGCAAATTACTTCTCGTTGGCAGCCCATTCCTTTCAGCATTTTGAATATGTTATCTCTCTGCCTTGGGTCTCCACCACTGCTGATGAGAAACCACCTGTTCATCTTATTGAGCATCCCTTATGTATGATGTGTCGCTACCCTCTAGTTTCAGTCAAGACTGTTTCTTGACTATTTCATGCAGAAATTTGAGTTTTGTATATGTGGAGTTCACTGAACTTCTTGGATGTGTAGACTAATACTTTTTAGTAAATTTGAGAATTGTTCAGCCATTAGTTTTGCAAATTATTCTCCTTTCTTGAAAGGCCTGGAATCAGTAAACACCCACAGTCTTGCAGAGGTGCTCTATGTGGTCGTTGAGGCATACCCTCATCTCTGCCTTAGCCTTCCTCTCCTACCTGTGCAGAGTCTAAAGGTCAACAAGTGGTGAGAGCATAAGCCCTTCTTACATCATTCTAAGCACACGCAGAGCCTGGAGTGAATGCTCAGACCTAAGAATTTGCGTATCCCACAAGCTCCCCAGGAAGCTGCTGGAGCTTTTCACACTGTCTGTGGATACCTCATTACCCTGCTTTTCCTTCGAAGATTCTTGTTTTGCTTAAAAGTTTATTTGTTATCCAATGCTTCAGGCACCATTTAAAGAAAACAATTTCTGACATACACCAGTGGATAGGTAAAGGGATTTTTACACTTGAATATTCCTAGTTGATAACTTTTGAAAGAGTAACTGTTAGGAAACCTTCATTTTGTTAAAAGAAATTTATTTTACCTCGTTTACCAAGAAAAAATTAGTACAACATTTATCACAATGTCAAGGTGATGATAAGATCAAATATATTCCAACTTAGGGAATCCAATGGAAAAGCAAGATATAGGTAAAAAGTTTTTAATTGATGACTGGAAGAGAGTAGGTATGCGGATACTTAGAACATAGAATGTGAGGATTGAGCATAATATAGTGGATTGATACATGACAAAAATGTGCAGTGTATGTATACAATATATCATTATAGAATTAGGATAATTTATTACATATTATTATAGAAATTTGGATAAATGTGTATCTGTATATTAATATACAAATTAAGATAAAATTACAGCAATGTAAACATTAAAAATGTACATTCAAAAACACCAGCTTTGCCTTAAGAAATAAAGAATGCTGTATTCCACTTATGATTGTGACTGCACTTAACTGTCCTTTTAAGCATGAAGAAAATTTATTACAATCAGTTATTTATCATTATAACAGGAAAAAACAAATTCTTTATACAGAACATACAGAACAACTGATTTTCAATAGTCAATTAAAAGTAAAATATCTTCTAATAATGGCATTTATCAGTATTTTGTGTCTAATTCAAGAAAAAATCGAACATTAAGTAATAACATGAAATAGAGATATGTATGTAATTTCAAATATTTTAGCTAATAATACTATTTTTACAGGTATTTACTTTTTAGTTGTTTTAGAAGAAGGAAAAGAATACCTTCTATACATATTCAACTAATAGAAATCATACCAAAACAAAAAAATACTTAAAATTTTGGAACCAGTTGAGAAACTACAAGTTTTCAAAAACAGGAAATCAGGATTATATAACATTTTAATGTGATCTACTCTTGGAAAACATAGTTAAACAAACCGTATATCTGTACAGGAAATACTCCAGCATAAAGTTGTAATACATTGTGGTGAAGGCTTACATCTGCAGATATTTCTCCTCCAATGCCCCACTGTTACTGTGGCTTACTGCATTGCATCAAGACTGCCTTTCTGTTTGGAAGACCCTCTCAGTACCAACAAGACTCTAAGTTCAGATTTTATTTTCCCTTGGTATTAGAATATGGGATTTAAGGGTCCTGAGAAATACTGTTTTAGCAATTAAAATTAAATGTATCACATTCTTTAATTAGGATCTATGTTTGAGTATGTTTTTCAAAATCTTAACATAAGACCCAGTTATCTTACAAATTTCTCGAGCTACAAATTTTCAGGAAAATCCAGGTGTGTATTATGATGTCTTTCAAGATACTATTTCTCAAAAAGACAAATAATATATCAATATTAAGAACTTCTTAGTCAAAAAACACTTACAGAAGGGGCAAAAGATCTAATTTATGGTTTCTTTTAAAGAGAATACAAACTCGAATTCAAAAGTGTGCTCTAATCTCAGCCCTTCCTAGTCAGTATTTTACTCATCTGTATGGAATAGTCATATGTAGACTGTACACTGTAAAGGAAGCTAACTAGGAATCAGGGAAGCTTAAATCTAATGTCAAATTAGTTGCACACTAATTTTTAACTTGAGTGGATTCAAAGACTCAATGTGTGCCTCACTCTTCTTACCAAAAAAACAAATCAGATGATGGAATAAGAAAACTCAAGCTCTTTAAAACTTTAAAGTGATAAAGATAGATAGATATATATATATTATACATATAATACATACACACTCACAAACATATATATATATATTATACACACACACACACACACACACACACACACACACACACACATATATATTAGCTATGGAAAACATAGATCGACTCTCTCTACAAACAAAGTTGCAGGCATGTTTACCTCCTTTTCAAAAGATTCAGGTTCCCCAAATTTGGGGTTCTTTTCTTAGAGTGTATCTCACTGTGTGTTTAAGTGTCACCTGGCTCTGTTCCTGTTACTCGAAGGACACCGAGGCCTGGGGAAATGGCACATGTGCAGACACTCTGTTGTCGGTAATACTCTGTCTTTATTCTCTGATCCAGCATTCCCCTATTTTCTAGCAGTGTCCATGACACTGTAGTAGGCTAAGCTGTTCACTTGCAAATTGGGTAAACACTTCACAATTTTTGACACCTACACTTTATTTAGCATATATTTTACTATGTATCACATATATACAACACATACATCAGTGTATATGTAAAAGTGAGATTAATTAGCCCAGCAACTATACTTTATTTGTTCACCAAATATTTATTGTTTCTAGGGTAAGGGCAAGGTCAGGATACAGCAGTCAACAAGGGAGAAACACGTGGTTCGTGACTTAATTGAACTGACAAATAACGAACACAGAGTTAAGTACCTGACGTTGCCAGACACGACTTAAATTGTGTTAAAACAATTGTTTAACACAACTACTCCGCATATTTCTAGTAAATTGGAATCCATCTTTAGAGTCCAAATTAATGTGGTTTAACTACTTACAAGTGGGAGGATTTATTTTCTCAATGTCTAGTAAATATAAATAAGAGGTGAAAAATCTCTCCTTGGAAAACGGTAAGTAACTGATTAAAGAAACTGAAGATGATGGAAACAGATGAAGAGATATACCATATTCATGGACTGTAAGAATTAATATTTTTAAATGACCATCTTATGCAAGAATACCTACAGATTTAGTGTAGTATCTATCAAATTACCAAGAGCAATATTCAGAACAAATAATTCTAAAATTTATATGGAAACAAAAGACCCTCAATAGCCAAAACAGTCTTGAGAAAGAAGAAAAAATATGACGGTATCATGCACTCTGATTTCAAACTAAATCACAAAGCTATAGTTAACAAAACAGTATGGCACTGGCACAAACACCAATGCAGAGATCAATAGAACAGTACCCAAAGCCCAGAAATAGGTACAGACTTTCGTGGGCAATAAATCTACAACAAAGTAGGCAAAAATATACAATGAGGAAAGAATAGCCTCTTCAATCAATGGTGCTGGGAGCTTTGAGAAAACTGGACAGCTACATGCAAAAGAACCAAATTGGATTTTCTCACTCCGTTAAGAAAAATAAATTAAAAATGGATCAAAAACTGAAATGTAAGACCTGAAACCATATAACTTCTAGAAGTAAACATAGGCGGTGAGCTCTTTTAGTTTGTTCTTAGTAATATTTTTGAGATATGTTTACTTAGACAAGGGAAACAAATTAAAAATTAAAAAATGGGACTGCATCAATGTTTCTGCACTGCAAAGGAAATGATCAGCCAAAAATTCCAGTTTCAGTTTCTTTAAAGTGGATTCTTAGAAAGAACTCTGAATGCAGACAGTATTTTGATTCTTACCATTTACCAAGTTACATAATTTGGCAAATAACTTTTCGTTGGCAGCCCATTCCTTTCAGCACTTTGAATATGTTATCTCTCTGCCTTGGGTCTCCACCACTGCTGAAGAGAAACCACCTGTTCATCTTATTGAGCATCCCTTATGTATGATGAGTCGCTACTCTCTAGTTTCAGTCAAGACTGTTTCTTGAATATTTCATGCAGAAATTTGAGTTTGGCATATGTGGAGTTCACTGAACTTCTTGGATTTGTAGACTAATACTTTTTAGTAAATTTGAGAATTGTTCAGCCATTAGTTTTTCAAATTATTCTCCTTTCTTTAAAGGCCTGGAATCAGTAATCACCCACAGTCTTGCAGAGATGCTCTATGTGGCCGTTGAGGCAAACCCTCATCTCTGCCTTAGCCTTCGTCTCCTACCTGTGCAGAGTCTTAAGGTCAACCAGTGGTGAGAGCATAAGCCCTTCTTACATCATTCTAAGCACACGCAGAGCCTGGGGTGAATGCTCAGACCTAAGAATTTGCGTATCCCACAAGCTCCCCAGGAAGCTGCTGGAGCATTTCACACTGTCTGTGGATACTTCATTACCATGCTTTTCCTTCAAAGCTTCTTGTTTTCCTTAAAAGTTTATTTGTTATCCAATGCTTCAGGCACCATTTAAAGAAAACAATTTCTGACATACACCAGTGGATAGGTAAAGGGATTTTTACACTTGAATATTACTAGTTGATATCTTTTGAAAGAGTAACTGTTATGAATCCTTCATTTTGTTAAAAGAAATTTATTTTACCTCGTTTGCCAAGTAAAAATGTGTACAACATTTATCACAATGTCAAGGTGATGATAAGATCAAATATATTCCACCTTGGGGAATCCAATGGAAAAGCAAGATATATGTAAAAAGTTTTCAATTGATGACTGGAAGAGAGTAGGTATGCGGATACTTAGAACATAGAATGTGAGGATTGAGCATAAAATAGTGGATTGATACATGACAAAAATGTGCAGTGTATGTATACAATATATCTTTATATAGTTAGGGTAATTTATTACATATTATTATTGAAATTTGGATAAATGTGTATCTGTATATTAATATACAAATTAAGATAAAATTACAGCAATGTAAACATTAAAAATGTACATTCAAAAACACCAGCTTTGCCTTAAGAAATAAAGAATGCTGTATTCCACTTATGATTGTGACTGCACTTAACTGTCCTTTTAAGCATGAAGAAAATTTATTACAATCAGTTATTTACCATTATAACAGGAAAAAACAAATTCTTTACACAGAACATACAGAACAACTGATTTTCAATAGTCAATTAAAAGTAAAATATCTTATAATAATGGCATTTATCAGTTTTTTTTGTCTAATTCAAAGAAAAAATCGAACATTAAGTAATAACATGAAATAGAGATATGTATGTAATTTCAAATATTTTAGCTAATAATACTATTTTTACAGGTATTTGCTTTTTAGTTGTTTTTGAAGAAGGAAAAGAATAGCTTCTATACATATTCAACTAATAGAAATCGTAGTAAAACAAAAAAATACTTAAAATTTTGGAACCAGTTGAGAAACTACAAGTTTTCAAAAACAGGAAATCAGGATTATATAACATTTTAATGTGATCTACTCTTGGAAAACATAGTTAAACAAACCGTATATCTGTACAGGAAATACTCCAGCATAAAGTTGTAATACATTGTGGTGAAGGCTTACATCTGCAGATTTTTCTCCTGGAATGCCCCACTGTTACTGTGGCTTACTGCATTGCATCAAGACTGCCTTTCTGTTTGGAAGACCCTCTCAGTACAAACAAGACTCTAATTTCAGATTTTGTTTTCCCTTGGTATTGTAATATGGGAATTTAAGAGTCCTGGGGAATACTGTTTTAGCCTTTAAAAGTAAATGTATCACATTCTTTAATTAGGATCTATGTTTGAGTATGTTTTTCAAAATCTTAACATATGACCCAGTTATCTTACAAATTTCTCGAGCTACAAATTTTCAGGAAAATCCAGGTGTGTAATATGAGGTCTTTCAAGATACTATTTCACAAAAAGACAAATAATATATCAATATTAAGAACTTCTTAGTCAAAAAACACTTACAGCAGGGGCAAATGGTCTAATTTATGGTTTCTTTTAAAGAGAATACAAACTCGAATTCAAAAGTGTGCTCTAGTCTCAGCCCTTCCTAGTCAGTATTTTACTCATCTGTATGGAATAGTCAGATGTAGACTGTACACTGTAAAGAACGCTAACTGGGAATCAGGGAAGCTTAAATCTAATGTCCAATTAGTTGCACACTAATTTTTAACTTGAGTGGATTCAAAGACTCAAATTGTGCCTAACTCTCCTTACC
The DNA here is from genome assembly GCF_048773025.1 of Camelus bactrianus. NCBI lineage: Eukaryota > Metazoa > Chordata > Mammalia > Artiodactyla > Camelidae > Camelus > Camelus bactrianus. The sequence goes on along the minus strand of NC_133571.1, from coordinate 2,685,881 downwards.
AAAATAACAAATCAGATGATGGAATAAGAAAACTCAAGCTCTTTAAACCTTTAAATTGATAAAGATAGATAGATATATATATATTATACATATAATACATACACACTCACAAACACATATATATATATTATACACACACACACACACACACAGATATATTAGCTATGGAAAACACAGATCGACTCTCTCTACAATCAAGGTGACAGGCATGTTTACCTCCTATTCAAAAGATACAGGTTCCCCAAATTTGGGGTTCTTTTCTTAGAGTGTATCTCACTGTGTGTTCCTGTTACTCGAAGGGAACCGAGTCTTGGGGAAATGGCACTTGTGCAGACACTCTGTTGTCGGTAATAATCTGTCTTTCTTCTCTGATCCAGCATTCCCCTATTTTCTAGCAGTGTCCATGACACTGTAGCAGGCTGAGCTGTTCACTTGCAAATTGGGTAAACACTTCACAATTTTTGACACCTACACTTTATTTAGCATATATTTTACTATGTATCACATATATACAACAGATACATCAGTGTATATGTAAAAGTGAGATTAATTAGCCCAGCAACTATACTTTATTTGTTCTCCAAATATTTATTGTTTCTAGGGTAAGGGCAAGGTCAGGATACAGCAGTCAACAAGGGAGAAACACGTGGTTCGTGACTTAATGGAACTGACAAATAACGAACACAGAGTTAAGTACCTGACGTTGCCAGACACGACTTAAATTGTGTTAAAACAATTGTTTAACACAACTATTCCGCATATTTCTAGTAAATTTGAATCCATCTTTAGAGTCCAAATTAATGTGGTTTAACTACTTACAAGTGGGAGGATTTATTTTCTCAATGTCTAGTAAATATGAATAAGAGGTGAAAAATCTCTCCTTGGAAAACGGTAAGTAACTGATTAAAGAAACTGAAGATGATGGAAACAGATGAAGAGATATACCATATAAATGGACTATTAGAATTAATATTTTTAAATGACCATCATATGCAAGAATACCTACAGATTTAGTGTAATATCTATCAAATTACCAAGAGCAATATTCAGAACAAATAATTCTAAAATTTATATGGAAACAAAAGACCCTCAATAGCCAAAACAGTCTTGAGAAAGAAGAAAAAATATGACGGTATCATGCACTCTGATTTCAAACTAAATCACAAAGCTATAGTTAACAAAACAGTATGGCACTGGCACAAACACCAATGCAGAGATCAATAGAACAGTACCCAAAGCCCAGAAATAGGTACAGACTTTCGTGGGCAATAAATCTACAACAAAGTAGGCAAGAATATACAATGAGGAAAGAATAGCCTCTTTAATCAATGGTGATGGGAGCTTTGAGAAAACTGGACAGCTACATGCAAAAGAACCAAATTGGATTTTCTCACTCCGTTAAGAAAAATAAATTAAAAATGGATCAAAAACTGAAATGTAAGACCTGAAACCATACAACTTCTAGAAGTAAACATAGGCGGTGAGCTCTTTTAGTTTGTTCTTAGTAATATTTTTGAGATATGTTTACTTAGGCAAGGGAAACAAATGAAAAATTAAAAAATGGGACTGCATCAATGTTTCTGCACTGCAAAGGAAATGATCAGCCAAAAATTCCAGTTTCAGTTTCTTTAAAGTGGATTCTTAGAAAGAACTCTGAATGCAGACAGTATTTTGATTCTTACCATTTACCAAGTTACATAATTTGGCAAATTACTTCTCGTTGGCAGCCCATTCCTTTCAGCACTTTGAATATGTTATCTCTCTGCCTTGGGTCTCCACCACTGCTGATGAGAAACCACCTGTTCATCTTATTGAGCATCCCTTTTGTATGATGAGTCGCTACCCTCTAGTTTCCGTCAAGACTGTTTCTTGACTATTTCATGCAGAAATTTGAGTTTGGCATATGTGGAGTTCACTGAACTCCTTGGATGTGTAGACTAATACTTTTTAGTAAATTTGAGAATTTTTCGGCCATTAGTTTTTCAAATTATTCTCCTTTCTTTAAAGGCCTGGAATCAGTAAGCACCCACAGTCTTGCAGAGGCGCTCTATGTGGCCGTTGAGGCATACCCTCATCTCTGCCTTAGCCTTCCTCTCCTACCTGTGCAGAGTCTTAAGGTCAACCAGTGGTGAGAGCATAAGCCCTTCTTACATCATTCTAAGCACACGCAGAGCCTGGAGTGAATGCTCAGACCTAAGAATTTGCGTATCCCACAAGCTCCCCAGGAAGCTGCTGGAGCTTTTGACACTGTCTGTGGATACCTCATTACCCTGCTTTTCCTTCGAAGATTCTTGTTTTGCTTAAAAGTTTATTTGTTATCCAATGCTTCAGGCACCATTTAAAGAAAACAATTTCTGACAGACACCAGTGGATAGGTAAAGGGATTTTTACAATTGAACATTCCTAGTTGATAACTTTTGAAAGAGTAACTGTTATGAAACCTTCATTTTGATAAAAGAAATTTATTTTACCTCGTTTACCAAGTAAAAATGTGTACAACATTTATCACAATGTCAAGGTGATGATAAGATCAAATATATTCCACCTTGGGGAATCCATTGGAAAAGCAAGGTATAGGTAAAATGTTTTTAATTGATGACTGGAAGAGAGTAGGTATGCGGATACTTAGAACATAGAATGTGAGGATTGAGCATAAAATAATGGATTGATACATGACACAAATGTGCAGTGTATGTATACAATATATCATTATATAGTTAGGATAATTTATTACATATTAATATTGAAATTTGGATAAATGTGTATCTGTATATTAATACACAAATTAAGATAAAATTACAGCAATGTAAACATTAAAAATGTACATTCAAAAACACCAGCTTTGCCTTAAGAAATAAAGAATGCTCTATTCCACTTATGATTGTGACTGCACTTAACTGTCATTTTAAGCATGAAGAAAATTTATTACAATCAGTTATTTATCATTATAACAGGAAAAATCAAATTCTTTACACAGAACATTCAGAACAACTGATTTTCAATAGTCAATTAAAAGTACAATATCTTCCAATAATGACATTTATCAGTATTTTGTGTCTAATTCAAAGAAAAAAATCGAACATTAAGTAACTACATGAAATAGAGATACGTATGTAATTTCAAATATTTTAGCTAGTAATACTATTTTTACAGGTATTTGCTTTTTAGTTGTTTTTGAAGAAGGAAAAGAATAGCTTCTATACATATTCAACTAATAGAAATCGTAGTAAAACAAAAAAATACTTAAAATTTTGGAACCAGTTGAGAAACTACAAGTTTTCAAAAACAGGAAATCAGGATTATATAACATTTTAATGTGATCTACTCTTGGAAAACATAGTTAAACAAACCGTATATCTGTACAGGAAATACTCCAGCATAAAGTTGTAATACATTGTGGTGAAGGCTTACATCTGCAGATTTTTCTCCTGGAATGCCCCACTGTTACTGTGGCTTACTGCATTGCATCAAGACTGCCTTTCTGTTTGGAAGACCCTCTCAGTACAAACAAGACTCTAATTTCAGATTTTGTTTTCCCTTGGTATTGTAATATGGGAATTTAAGAGTCCTGGGGAATACTGTTTTAGCCTTTAAAAGTAAATGTATCACATTCTTTAATTAGGATCTATGTTTGAGTATGTTTTTCAAAATCTTAACATATGACCCAGTTATCTTACAAATTTCTCGAGCTACAAATTTTCAGGAAAATCCAGGTGTGTAATATGAGGTCTTTCAAGATACTATTTCACAAAAAGACAAATAATATATCAATATTAAGAACTTCTTAGTCAAAAAACACTTACAGCAGGGGCAAATGGTCTAATTTATGGTTTCTTTTAAAGAGAATACAAACTCGAATTCAAAAGTGTGCTCTAGTCTCAGCCCTTCCTAGTCAGTATTTTACTCATCTGTATGGAATAGTCAGATGTAGACTGTACACTGTAAAGAACGCTAACTGGGAATCAGGGAAGCTTAAATCTAATGTCCAATTAGTTGCACACTAATTTTTAACTTGAGTGGATTCAAAGACTCAAATTGTGCCTAACTCTCCTTACCAAAATAACAAATCAGATGATGGAATAAGAAAACTCAAGCTCTTTAAACCTTTAAATTGATAAAGATAGATAGATATATATATATTATACATATAATACATACACACTCACAAACACATATATATATATTATACACACACACACACACACACAGATATATTAGCTATGGAAAACACAGATCGACTCTCTCTACAATCAAGGTGACAGGCATGTTTACCTCCTATTCAAAAGATACAGGTTCCCCAAATTTGGGGTTCTTTTCTTAGAGTGTATCTCACTGTGTGTTCCTGTTACTCGAAGGGAACCGAGTCTTGGGGAAATGGCACTTGTGCAGACACTCTGTTGTCGGTAATAATCTGTCTTTCTTCTCTGATCCAGCATTCCCCTATTTTCTAGCAGTGTCCATGACACTGTAGCAGGCTAAGCTGTTCACTTGCAAATTGGGTAAACACTTCACAATTTTTGACACCTACACTTTATTTAGCATATATTTTACTATGTATCACATATATACAACAGATACATCAGTGTATATGTAAAAGTGAGATTAATTAGCCCAGCAACTATACTTTATTTGTTCTCCAAATATTTATTGTTTCTAGGGTAAGGGCAAGGTCAGGATACAGCAGTCAACAAGGGAGAAACACGTGGTTCGTGACTTAATGGAACTGACAAATAACGAACACAGAGTTAAGTACCTGACGTTGCCAGACACGACTTAAATTGTGTTAAAACAATTGTTTAACACAACTATTCCGCATATTTCTAGTAAATTTGAATCCATCTTTAGAGTCCAAATTAATGTGGTTTAACTACTTACAAGTGGGAGGATTTATTTTCTCAATGTCTAGTAAATATGAATAAGAGGTGAAAAATCTCTCCTTGGAAAACGGTAAGTAACTGATTAAAGAAACTGAAGATGATGGAAACAGATGAAGAGATATACCATATAAATGGACTATTAGAATTAATATTTTTAAATGACCATCATATGCAAGAATACCTACAGATTTAGTGTAATATCTATCAAATTACCAAGAGCAATATTCAGAACAAATAATTCTAAAATTTATATGGAAACAAAAGACCCTCAATAGCCAAAACAGTCTTGAGAAAGAAGAAAAAATATGACGGTATCATGCACTCTGATTTCAAACTAAATCACAAAGCTATAGTTAACAAAACAGTATGGCACTGGCACAAACACCAATGCAGAGATCAATAGAACAGTACCCAAAGCCCAGAAATAGGTACAGACTTTCGTGGGCAATAAATCTACAACAAAGTAGGCAAGAATATACAATGAGGAAAGAATAGCCTCTTTAATCAATGGTGATGGGAGCTTTGAGAAAACTGGACAGCTACATGCAAAAGAACCAAATTGGATTTTCTCACTCCGTTAAGAAAAATAAATTAAAAATGGATCAAAAACTGAAATGTAAGACCTGAAACCATACAACTTCTAGAAGTAAACATAGGCGGTGAGCTCTTTTAGTTTGTTCTTAGTAATATTTTTGAGATATGTTTACTTAGGCAAGGGAAACAAATGAAAAATTAAAAAATGGGACTGCATCAATGTTTCTGCACTGCAAAGGAAATGATCAGCCAAAAATTCCAGTTTCAGTTTCTTTAAAGTGGATTCTTAGAAAGAACTCTGAATGCAGACAGTATTTTGATTCTTACCATTTACAAAGTTACATAATATGGCAAATTACTTCTCGTTGGCAGCCCATTCCTTTCAGCACTTTGAATATGTTATCTCTCTGCCTTGGGTCTCCACCATTGCTGATGAGAAACCACCTGTTCATCTTATTGAGCATCCCTTATATATGATGAGTCGCTACCCTCTAGTTTCCGTCAAGACTGTTTCTTGACTATTTCATGCAGAAATTTGAGTTTGGCATATGTGGAGTTCACTGAAATTCTTGGATGTATAGACTAATACTTTTTAGTAAATTTGAGAATTTTTCGGCCATTAGTTTTTCAAATTATTCTCCTTTCTTTAAAGGCCTGGAATCAGAAAGCACCCACAGTCTTGCAGAGGCGCTCTATGTGGCCGTTGAGGCATACCCTCATCTCTGCCTTAGCCTTCCTCTCCTACCTGTGCAGAGTCTTAAGCTCAACCAGTGGTGAGAGCATAAGCCCTTCTTACATCATTCTAAGCACACGCAGAGCCTGGAGTGAATGCTCAGACCTAAGAATTTGCGTATCCCACAAGCTCCCCAGGAAGCTGCTGGAGCTTTTCACACTGTCTGTGGATACCTCATTACCCTGCTTTTCATTCGAAGCTTCTTGTTTTGCTTAAAACTTTATTTGTTATCCAATGCTTCAGGCACCATTTAAAGAAAACAATTTCTGACAGACACCAGTGGATAGGTAAAGGGATTTTTACACTTGAACATTCCTAGTTGATAACATTTGAAAGAGTAACTGTTATGAAACCTTCATTTTGTTAAAAGAAATTTATTTTACCTCGTTTACCAAGTAAAAATGTGTACAACATTTATCACAATGTCAAGGTGATGATAAGATCAAATATATTCCACCTTGGGGAATCCAATGGAAAAGCAAGATATAGGTAAAAAGTTTTTAATTGATGACTGGAAGAGAGTAGGTATGCGGATACTTAGAACATAGAATGTGAGGATTGAGCATAAAATAGTGGATTGATACATGACAAAAATGTGCAGTGTATGTATACAATATATCATTATATAGTTAGGATAATTTATTACATATTATTATAGAAATTTGGATAAATGTGTATCTGTATATTAATATACAAATTAAGATAAAATTACAGCAATGTAAACATTAAAAATGTACATTCAAAAACACCAGCTTTGCCTTAAGAAATAAAGAATGCTGTATTCCACTTATGATTGTGACTGCACTTAACTGTCCTTTTAAGCATGAAGAAAATTTATTACAATCAGTTATTTATCATTATAACAGGAAAAAACAAATTCTTTATACAGAACATACAGAACAACTGATTTTCAATAGTCAATTAAAAGTAAAATATCTTCTAATAATGGCATTTATCAGTATTTTGTGTCTAATTCAAAGAAAAAAACGAACATTAAGTAATAACATGAAATAGGGATACGTATGTAATTTCAAATATTTTAGCTAATAATACTATTTTTACAGGTATTTGCTTTTTAGTTGTTTTTGAAGAAGGAAAAGAATAGCTTCTATACATATTCAACTAATAGAAATCATACCAAAACAAAAATTACTTAAAATTTTGGAACCAGTTGAGAAACTACAATTTTTCAAAAACAGGAAATCAGGATTATATATCATTTTAATGTGATCTACTCTTGGAAAACGTAGTTAAACAAACCGTATATCTGTACAGGAAATACTACAGCATAAAGTTGTAATACATTGTGGTGAAGGCTTACATTTGCAGATTTTTCTCCTGCAATGCCCCACTGTTACTGTGGCTTACTGCATTGCATCAAGACTGCCTTTCTGTTTGGAAGACCCTCTCAGTACAAACAAGACTCTAAGTTCACATTTTATTTTCCCTTGGTATTAGAATATGGGAATTTAAGAGTCCTGGGAAATACTGTTTTAGCCTTTAAAAGTAAATGTATCACATTCTTTAATTAGGATCTATGTTTGAGTATGTTTTTCAAAATCTTAACATATGACCCAGTTATCTTACAAATTTCTCGAGCTACAAATTTTCAGGAAAATCCAGGTGTGTAATATGATGTCTTTCAAGATACTATTTCACAAAAAGACAAATAATATATCAATATTAAGAACTTCTTAGTCAAAAAACACTTACAGCAGGGGCAAATGGTCTAATTTATGGTTTCTTTTAAAGAGAATACAAACTCGAATTCAAAAGTGTGCTCTAGTCTCAGCCCTTCCTAGTCAGTATTTTACTCATCTGTATGGAATAGTCAGATGTAGACTGTACACTGTAAAGAACGCTAACTAGGAATCAGGGAAGTTTAAATCTAATGTCCAATTAGTTGCACACTAATTTATAACTTGTGTGGATTCAAAGAATCAATGTGTGCCTCACACTTCTTACCAAAAAAACAAATCAGATGATGGAATAAGAAAACTCAAGCTCTTTAAAACTTTAAAGTGATAAAGATAGATAGATAAATATATATTATACATATAATACATACACACTCACAAGCACATATATATATATTATACACACACACACACACACACACACACAGATATATTAGCTATGGAAAACACAGATCGACTCTCTCTACAAAGAAAGTGGCAGGCATGTTTACCTCCTTTTCAAAAGATTCAGGTTCCCCAAATTTGGGGTTCTTTTCTTAGAGTGTATCTCACTGTGTGTTCCTGTTACTCGAGGGGAACCGAGGCTTGGGGAAATGGCACATGTGCAGACACTCTGTTGTCGGTAATACACTGTCTTTCTTCTCTGATCCAGCATTCCCCTATTTTCTACCAGTGTCCATGACACTGTAGCAAGCTAAGCTGTTCACTTGCAAATTGGGTAAACACTTCACAATTTTGACACCTAAAATTTATTTAGCATATATTTTACTATGTATCACATATATACAACACATACATCAGTGTATATGTAAAAGTGAGATTAATTAGCCCAGCAACTATACTTTATTTGTTCACCAAATATTTATAGTTTCTAGGGTAAGGGCAAGGTCAGGATACAGCAGTCAACAAGGGAGAAACAATTGGTTCGTGTCTTAATGGAACTGACAAATAACGAACACAGAGTTAAGTACCTGACGTTGCCAGACACGACTTAAATTGTGTTAAAACAATTGTTTAACACAACTATTCCGCATATTTCTAATAAATTTGAATCCATCTTTAGAGTCCAAATTAATGTGGTTTAACTACTTACAAGTGGGAGGAATTATTTTCTCAATGTCTAGTAAATATAAATAAGAGGTGAAAAATCTCTCCTTGGAAAACGGTAAGTAACTGATTAAAGAAACTGAAGATGATGGAAACAGATGAAGAGATATACCATATTCATGGACTGTAAGAATTAATATTTTTAAATGACCATCATATGCAAGAATACCTACAGATTTAGTGTAATATCTATCAAATTACCAAGAGCAATATTCAGAACAAATAATTCTAAAATTTATATGGAAACAAAAGACCCTCAATAGCCAAAACAGTCTTGAGAAAGAAGAAAAAATATGACGGTATCATGCACTCTGATTTCAAACTAAATCACAAAGCTATAGTTAACAAAACAGTATGGCACTGGCACAAACACCAATGCAGAGATCAATAGAACAGTACCCAAAGCCCAGAAATTGGTACAGACTTTCGTGGGCAATAAATCTACAACAAAGTAGGCAAGAATATACAATGAGGAAAGAATAGCCTCTTCAATCAATGGTGCTGGGAACTTTGAGAAAACTGGACAGCTACATGCAAAAGAACCAAATTGGATTTTCTCACTCCGTTAAGAAAAATAAATTAAAAATGGATCAAAAACTGAAATGTAAGACCTGAAACCATACAACTTCTAGAAGTAAACATAGGCAGTGAGCTCTTTTAGTTGGTTCTTAGTAATATTTTTGAGATATGTTTACTTAGGCAAGGGAAACAAATTAAAAATTAAAAAATGGGACTGCATCAATGTTTCTGCACTGCAAAGGAAATGATCAGCCAAAAATTCCAGTTTCAGTTTCTTTAAAGTGGATTCTTAGAAAGAACTCTGAATGCAGACAGTATTTTGATTCTTACCATTTACCAAGTTACATAATTTGGCAAATTACTTCTCGTTGGCAGCCCATTCGATTCAGCACTTTGAATATGTTATCTCTCTGCCTTGGGTCTCCACCACTGCTGATGAGAAACCACCTGTTCATCTTATTGAGCATCCCTTTTGTATGATGAGTCGCTACCCTCTAGTTTCAGTCAAGACTGTTTCTTGACTATTTCATGCAGAAATTTGAGATTGGCATATGTGGAGTTCACTGAACTCCTTGGATGTGTAGACTAATAATTTTTAGTAAATTTGAGAATTGTTCAGCCATTAGTTTTTCAAATTATTCTTGTTTCTTGAAAGGCCTGGAATCAGTAAGCACCCACAGCCTTGCAGAGGCACTCAATGTGGCCGTTGAGGCATACCCTCATCTCTGCCTTAGCCTTCCTCTCCTACCTGTGCAGAGTCTTAAGGTCAACCAGTGGTGAGAGCATAAGCCCTTCTTACATCATTCTAAGCACACGCAAAGCCTGGAGTGAATGCTCAGACTTAAGAATTTGCGTATCCCACAAGCTCCCCAGGAAGCTGCTGGAGCTTTTCACACTGTCTGTGGATACCTCATTACCCTGCTTTTCCTTCGAAGCTTCTTGTTTTGCTTAAAAGTTTATTTGTTATCCAATGCTTCAGGCACCATTTAAAGAAAACAATTTCTGGCATACACCAGTGGATAGGTAAAGGGATTTTTACACTTGAATATTCCTAGTTGATAACTTTTGAAAGAGTAACTGTTATGAAACCTTCATTTTGTTAAAAGAAATTTATTTTACCTCGTTTAGCAAGTAAAAATGTGTACAACATTTATCACAATGTCAAGGTGATGATAAGATCAAATATATTCCACCTTGGGGAATCCAATGGAAAAGCAAGATATAGGTAAAAAGTTTTTAATTGATGACTGGAAGAGAGTAGGTATGCGGATACTTAGAACATAGAATGTGAGGATTGAGCATAAAATAGTGGATTGATACATGACAAAAATGTGCAGTGTATGTATACAATATATCATTATATATTTAGGATAATTTATTACATATTATTATTGAAATTTGGATAAATGTGTATCTGTATATTAATATACAAATTAAGATAAAATTACAGCAATGTAAACATTAAAAATGTACATTCAAAAACACCAGCTTTGCCTTAAGAAATAAAGAATGCTGTATTCCACTTATGATTGTGACTGCACTTAACTGTCCTTTTAAGCATGAAGAAAATTTATTACAATCAGTTATTTATCATTATAACAGGAAAAAACAAATTCTTTATACAGAACATACAGAACAACTGATTTTCAATAGTCAATTAAAAGTAAAATATCTTCTAATAATGGCATTTATCAGTATTTTGTGTCTAATTCAAAGAAAAAAACGAACATTAAGTAATATCATGAAATAGAGATATGTATGTAATTTCAAATATTTTAGCTAATAATACTATTTTTACAGGTATTTGCTTTTTAGTTGTTTTTGAAGAAGGAAAAGAATAGCTTCTATACATATTCAACTAATAGAAATCATACCAAAACAAAAAATACTTAAAATTTTGGAACCAGTTGAGAAACTACAAGTTTTCAAAAACAGGAAATCAGGATTATATAACATTTTAATGTGATCTACTCTTGGAAAACATAGTTAAACAAACCGTATATCTGTACAGGAAATACTCCAGCATAAAGTTGTAATACATTGTGGTGAAGGCTTACATCTGCAGATTTTTCTCCTGCAATGCCCCACTGTTACTGTGGCTTACTGCATTGCATCAAGACTGCCTTTCTGTTTGGAAGACCCTCTCAGTACAAACAAGACTCTAAGTTCAGATTTTATTTTCCCTTGGTATTAGAATATGGGAATTTAAGAGTCCTGGGAAATACTGTTTTAGCCTTTAAAAGTAAATGTATCACATTCTTTAATTAGGATCTATGTTTGAGTATGTTTTTCAAAATCTTAACATATGACCCAGTTATCTTACAAATTTCTCGAGCTACAAATTTTCAGGAAAATCCAGGTGTGTAATATGATGTCTTTCAAGATACTATTTCACAAAAAGACAAATAATATATCAATATTAAGAACTTCTTAGTCAAAAAACACTTACAGCAGGGGCAAATGGTCTAATTTATGGTTTCTTTTAAAGAGAATACAAACTCGAATTCAAAAGTGTGCTCTAGTCTCAGCCCTTCCTAGTCAGTATTTTACTCATCTGTATGGAATAGTCAGATGTAGACTGTACACTGTAAAGAACGCTAACTAGGAATCAGGGAAGTTTAAATCTAATGTCCAATTAGTTGCACACTAATTTTTAACTTGTGTGGATTCAAAGACTCAATGTGTGCCTCACACTTCTTACCAAAAATACAAATCAGATGATGGAATAAGAAAACTCAAGCTCTTTAAAACTTTAAAGTGATAAAGATAGATAGATAAATATATATTATACATATAATACATACACACTCACAAGCACATATATATATATTATACACACACACACACACACACACACACAGATATATTAGCTATGGAAAACACAGATCGACTCTCTCTACAAAGAAAGTGGCAGGCATGTTTACCTCCTTTTCAAAAGATTCAGGTTCCCCAAATTTGGGGTTCTTTTCTTAGAGTGTATCTCACTGTGTGTTCCTGTTACTCGAGGGGAACCGAGGCTTGGGGAAATGGCACATGTGCAGACACTCTGTTGTCGGTAATACACTGTCTTTCTTCTCTGATCCAGCATTCCCCTATTTTCTACCAGTGTCCATGACACTGTAGCAAGCTAAGCTGTTCACTTGCAAATTGGGTAAACACTTCACAATTTTGACACCTAAAATTTATTTAGCATATATTTTACTATGTATCACATATATACAACACATACATCAGTGTATATGTAAAAGTGAGATTAATTAGCCCAGCAACTATACTTTATTTGTTCACCAAATATTTATAGTTTCTAGGGTAAGGGCAAGGTCAGGATACAGCAGTCAATAAGGGAGAAACAATTGGTTCGTGTCTTAATGGAACTGACAAATAACGAACACAGAGTTAAGTACCTGACGTTGCCAGACACGACTTAAATTGTGTTAAAACAATTGTTTAGCACAACTATTCCGCATATTTCTAATAAATTTGAATCCATCTTTAGAGTCCAAATTAATGTGGTTTAACTACTTACAAGTGGGAGGAATTATTTTCTCAATGTCTAGTAAATATAAATAAGAGGTGAAAAATCTCTCCTTGGAAAACGGTAAGTAACTGATTAAAGAAACTGTAGATGATGGAAACAGATGAAGAGATATACCATATTCATGGACTGTAAGAATTAATATTTTTAAATGACCATCATATGCAAGAATACCTACAGATTTAGTGTAATATCTATCAAATTACCAAGAGCAATATTCAGAACAAATAATTCTAAAATTTATATGGAAACAAAAGCCCCTCAATAGCCAAAACAGTCTTGAGAAAGAAGAAAAAATATGACGGTATCATGCACTCTGATTTCAAACTAAATCACAAAGCTATAGTTAACAAAACAGTATGGCACTAGCACAAACACCAATGCAGAGATCAATAGAACAGTACCCAAAGCCCAGAAATTGGTACAGACTTTCGTGGGCAATAAATCTACAACAAAGTAGGCAAGAATATACAATGAGGAAAGAATAGCCTCTTCAATCAATGGTGCTGGGAACTTTGAGAAAACTGGACAGCTACATGCAAAAGAACCAAATTGGATTTTCTCACTCCGTTAATAAAAATAAATTAAAAATGGATCAAAAACTGAAATGTAAGACCTGAAACCATACAACTTCTAGAAGTAAACATAGGCGGTGAGCTCTTTTAGTTGGTTCTTAGTAATATTTTTGAGATATGTTTACTTAGGCAATTGAAACAAATTAAAAATTAAAAAATGGGACTGCATCAATGTTTCTGCACTGCAAAGGAAATGATCAGCCAAAAATTCCAGTTTCAGTTTCTTTAAAGTGGATTCTTAGAAAGAACTCTGAATGCAGACAGTATTTTGATTCTTACCATTTACCAAGTTACATAATTTGGCAAATTACTTCTCGTTGGCAGCCCATTCGATTCAGCACTTTGAATATGTTATCTCTCTGCCTTGGGTCTCCACCACTGCTGATGAGAAACCACCTGTTCATCTTATTGAGCATCCCTTTTGTATGATGAGTCGCTACCCTCTAGTTTCAGTCAAGACTGTTTCTTGACTATTTCATGCAGAAATTTGAGATTGGCATATGTGGAGTTCACTGAATTTCTTGGATGTGTAGACTAATAATTTTTAGTAAATTTGAGAATTGTTCAGCCATTAGTTTTTCAAATTACTCTTGTTTCTTGAAAGGCTTGGAATCAGTAAGCACCCACAGCCTTGCAGAGGCACTCAATGTGGCCGTTGAGGCATACCCTCATCTCTGCCTTAGCCTTCCTCTCCTACCTGTGCAGAGTCTTAAGGTCAACCAGTGGTGAGAGCATAAGCCCTTCTTACATCATTCTAAGCACACGCAAAGCCTGGAGTGAATGCTCAGACTTAAGAATTTGCGTATCCCACAAGCTCCCCAGGAAGCTGCTGGAGCTTTTCACACTGTCTGTGGATACCTCATTACCCTGCTTTTCCTTCGAAGCTTCTTGTTTTGCTTAAAAGTTTATTTGTTATCCAATGCTTCAGGCACCATTTAAAGAAAACAATTTCTGGCATACACCAGTGGATAGGTAAAGGGATTTTTACACTTGAATATTCCTAGTTGATAACTTTTGAAAGAGTAACTGTTATGAAACCTTCATTTTGTTAAAAGAAATTTATTTTACCTCGTTTAGCAAGTAAAAATGTGTACAACATTTATCACAATGTCAAGGTGATGATAAGATCAAATATATTCCACCTTGGGGAATCCAATGGAAAAGCAAGATATAGGTAAAAAGTTTTTAATTGATGACTGGAAGAGAGTAGGTATGCGGATACTTAGAACATAGAATGTGAGGATTGAGCATAAAATAGTGGATTGATACATGACAAAAATGTGCAGTGTATGTATACAATATATCATTATATAGTTAGGATAATTTATTACATATTATTATTGAAATTTGGATAAATGTGTATCTGTATATTAATATACAAATTAAGATAAAATTACAGCAATGTAAACATTAAAAATGTACATTCAAAAACACCAGCTTTGCCTTAAGAAATAAAGAATGCTGTATTCCACTTATGATTGTGACTGCACTTAACTGTCCTTTTAAGCATGAAGAAAATTTATTACAATCAGTTATTTATCATTATAACAGGAAAAAACAAATTCTTTATACAGAACATACAGAACAACTGATTTTCAATAGTCAATTAAAAGTAAAATATCTTCTAATAATGGCATTTATCAGTATTTTGTGTCTAATTCAAAGAAAAAAACGAACATTAAGTAATAACATGAAATAGAGATATGTATGTAATTTCAAATATTTTAGCTAATAATACTATTTTTACAGGTATTTGCTTTTTAGTTGTTTTTGAAGAAGGAAAAGAATAGCTTCTATACATATTCAACTAATAGAAATCATACCAAAACAAAAAATACTTAAAATTTTGGAACCAGTTGAGAAACTACAAGTTTTCAAAAACAGGAAATCAGGATTATATAACATTTTAATGTGATCTACTCTTGGAAAACATAGTTAAACAAACCGTATATCTGTACAGGAAATACTCCAGCATAAAGTTGTAATACATTGTGGTGAAGGCTTACATCTGCAGATTTTTCTCCTGCAATGCCCCACTGTTACTGTGGCTTACTGCATTGCATCAAGACTGCCTTTCTGTTTGGAAGACCCTCTCAGTACAAACAAGACTCTAAGTTCAGATTTTATTTTCCCTTGGTATTAGAATATGGGAATTTAAGACTCCTGGGAAATACTGTTTTAGCCTTTAAAAGTAAATGTATCACATTCTTTAATTAGGATCTATGTTTGAGTATGTTTTTCAAAATCTTAACATATGACCCAGTTATCTTACAAATTTCTCGAGCTACAAATTTTCAGGAAAATCCAGGTGTGTAATATGATGTCTTTCAAGATACTATTTCACAAAAAGACAAATAATATATCAATATTAAGAACTTCTTAGTCAAAAAACACTTACAGCAGGGGCAAATGGTCTAATTTATGGTTTCTTTTAAAGAGAATACAAACTCGAATTCAAAAGTGTGCTCTAGTCTCAGCCCTTCCTAGTCAGTATTTTACTCATCTGTATGGAATAGTCAGATGTAGACTGTACACTGTAAAGAACGCTAACTAGGAATCAGGGAAGTTTAAATCTAATGTCCAATTAGTTGCACACTAATTTTTAACTTGTGTGGATTCAAAGACTCAATGTGTGCCTCACACTTCTTACCAAAAAAACAAATCAGATGATGGAATAAGAAAACTCAAGCTCTTTAAAACTTTAAAGTGATA
The DNA here is from genome assembly GCF_048773025.1 of Camelus bactrianus. Taxonomy (NCBI): domain Eukaryota; kingdom Metazoa; phylum Chordata; class Mammalia; order Artiodactyla; family Camelidae; genus Camelus; species Camelus bactrianus. The sequence goes on along the minus strand of NC_133571.1, from coordinate 2,669,592 downwards.
AAGATAGATAGATAAATATATATTATACATATAATACATACACACTCACAAGCACATATATATATATTATACACACACACACACACACACACACACAGATATATTAGCTATGGAAAACACAGATCGACTCTCTCTACAAAGAAAGTGGCAGGCATGTTTACCTCCTTTTCAAAAGATTCAGGTTCCCCAAATTTGGGGTTCTTTTCTTAGAGTGTATCTCACTGTGTGTTCCTGTTACTCGAGGGGAACCGAGGCTTGGGGAAATGGCACATGTGCAGACACTCTGTTGTCGGTAATACACTGTCTTTCTTCTCTGATCCAGCATTCCCCAATTTTCTACCAGTGTCCATGACACTGTAGCAAGCTAAGCTGTTCACTTGCAAATTGGGTAAACACTTCACAATTTTGACACCTAAAATTTATTTAGCATATATTTTACTATGTATCACATATATACAACACATACATCAGTGTATATGTAAAAGTGAGATTAATTAGCCCAGCAACTATACTTTATTTGTTCACCAAATATTTATAGTTTCTAGGGTAAGGGCAAGGTCAGGATACAGCAGTCAACAAGGGAGAAACAATTGGTTCGTGTCTTAATGGAACTGACAAATAACGAACACAGAGTTAAGAACCTGACGTTGCCAGACACGACTTAAATTGTGTTAAAACAATTGTTTAACACAACTATTCCGCATATTTCTAATAAATTTGAATCCATCTTTAGAGTCCAAATTAATGTGGTTTAACTACTTACAAGTGGGAGGAATTATTTTCTCAATGTCTAGTAAATATAAATAAGAGGTGAAAAATCTCTCCTTGGAAAACGGTAAGTAACTGATTAAAGAAACTGAAGATGATGGAAACAGATGAAGAGATATACCATATTCATGGACTGTAAGAATTAATATTTTTAAATGACCATCATATGCAAGAATACCTACAGATTTAGTGTAATATCTATCAAATTACCAAGAGCAATATTCAGAACAAATAATTCTAAAATTTATATGGAAACAAAAGACCCTCAATAGCCAAAACAGTCTTGAGAAAGAAGAAAAAATATGACGGTATCATGCACTCTGATTTCAAACTAAATCACAAAGCTATAGTTAACAAAACAGTATGGCACTGGCACAAACACCAATGCAGAGATCAATAGAACAGTACCCAAAGCCCAGAAATTGGTACAGACTTTCGTGGGCAATAAATCTACAACAAAGTAGGCAAGAATATACAATGAGGAAAGAATAGCCTCTTCAATCAATGGTGCTGGGAACTTTGAGAAAACTGGACAGCTACATGCAAAAGAACCAAATTGGATTTTCTCACTCCGTTAATAAAAATAAATTAAAAATGGATCAAAAACTGAAATGTAAGACCTGAAACCATACAACTTCTAGAAGTAAACATAGGCGGTGAGCTCTTTTAGTTTGTTCTTAGTAATATTTTTGAGATATCTTTACTTAGGCAAGGGAAACAAATTAAAAATTAAAAAATGGGACTGCATCAATGTTTCTGCACTGCAAAGGAAATGATCAGCCAAAAATTCCAGTTTCAGTTTCTTTAAAGTGGATTCTTAGAAAGAACTCTGAATGCAGACAGTATTTTGATTCTTACCATTTACCAAGTTACATAATTTGGCAAATTACTTCTCGTTGGCAGCCCATTCCTTTCAGCACTTTGAATATGTTATCTCTCTGCCTTGGGTCTCCACCACTGCTGATGAGAAACCACCTGTTCATCTTATTGAGCATCCCTTTTGTATGATGAGTCGCTACCCTCTAGTTTCAGTCAAGACTGTTTCTTGACTATTTCATGCAGAAATTTGAGATTGGCATATGTGGAGTTCACTGAATTTCTTGGATGTGTAGACTAATAATTTTTAGTAAATTTGAGAATTGTTCAGCCATTAGTTTTTCAAATTATTCTTGTTTCTTGAAAGGCCTGGAATCAGTAAGCACCCACAGCCTTGCAGAGGCACTCAATGTGGCCGTTGAGGCATACCCTCATCTCTGCCTTAGCCTTCCTCTCCTACCTGTGCAGAGTCTTAAGGTCAACCAGTGGTGAGAGCATAAGCCCTTCTTACATCATTCTAAGCACACGCACAGCCTGGAGTGAATGCTCAGACTTAAGAATTTGCGTATCCCACAAGCTCCCCAGGAAGCTGCTGGAGCTTTTCACACTGTCTGTGGATACCTCATTACCCTGCTTTTCCTTCGAAGCTTCTTGTTTTGCTTAAAAGTTTATTTGTTATCCAATGCTTCAGGCACCATTTAAAGAAAACAATTTCTGGCATACACCAGTGGATAGGTAAAGGGATTTTTACACTTGAATATTCCTAGTTGATAACTTTTGAAAGAGTAACTGTTATGAAACCTTCATTTTGTTAAAAGAAATTTATTTTACCTCGTTTAGCAAGTAAAAATGTGTACAACATTTATCACAATGTCAAGGTGATGATAAGATCAAATATATTCCACCTTGGGGAATCCAATGGAAAAGCAAGATATAGGTAAAAAGTTTTTAATTGATGACTGGAAGAGAGTAGGTATGCGGATACTTAGAACATAGAATGTGAGGATTGAGCATAAAATAGTGGATTGATACATGACAAAAATGTGCAGTGTATGTATACAATATATCATTATATAGTTAGGATAATTTATTACATATTATTATTGAAATTTGGATAAATGTGTATCTGTATATTAATATACAAATTAAGATAAAATTACAGCAATGTAAACATTAAAAATGTACATTCAAAAACACCAGCTTTGCCTTAAGAAATAAAGAATGCTGTATTCCACTTATGATTGTGACTGCACTTAACTGTCCTTTTAAGCATGAAGAAAATTTATTACAATCAGTTATTTATCATTATAACAGGAAAAAACAAATTCTTTATACAGAACATACAGAACAACTGATTTTCAATAGTCAATTAAAAGTAAAATATCTTCTAATAATGGCATTTATCAGTATTTTGTGTCTAATTCAAAGAAAAAAACGAACATTAAGTAATAACATGAAATAGAGATATGTATGTAATTTCAAATATTTTAGCTAATAATACTATTTTTACAGGTATTTGCTTTTTAGTTGTTTTTGAAGAAGGAAAAGAATAGCTTCTATACATATTCAACTAATAGAAATCATACCAAAACAAAAAATACTTAAAATTTTGGAACCAGTTGAGAAACTACAAGTTTTCAAAAACAGGAAATCAGGATTATATAACATTTTAATGTGATCTACTCTTGGAAAACATAGTTAAACCAACCGTATATCTGTACAGGAAATACTCCAGCATAAAGTTGTAATACATTGTGGTGAAGGCTTACATCTGCAGATTTTTCTCCTGCAATGCCCCACTGTTACTGTGGCTTACTGCATTGCATCAAGACTGCCTTTCTGTTTGGAAGACCCTCTCAGTACAAACAAGACTATAAGTTCAGATTTTATTTTCCCTTGGTATTAGAATATGGGAATTTAAGACTCCTGGGAAATACTGTTTTAGCCTTTAAAAGTAAATGTATCACATTCTTTAATTAGGATCTATGTTTGAGTATGTTTTTCAAAATCTTAACATATGACCCAGTTATCTTACAAATTTCTCGAGCTACAAATTTTCAGGAAAATCCAGGTGTGTAATATGATGTCTTTCAAGATACTATTTCACAAAAAGACAAATAATATATCAATATTAAGAACTTCTTAGTCAAAAAACACTTACAGCAGGGGCAAATGGTCTAATTTATGGTTTCTTTTAAAGAGAATACAAACTCGAATTCAAAAGTGTGCTCTAGTCTCAGCCCTTCCTAGTCAGTATTTTACTCATCTGTATGGAATAGTCAGAAGTAGACTGTACACTGTAAAGAACGCTAACTAGGAATCAGGGAAGCTTAAATCTAATGTCCAATTAGTTGCACACAAATTTTTAACTTGAGTGGATTCAAAGACTCAATGTGTGCCTCACTCTTCTTACCAAAAAACAAATCAGATGATGGAATAAGAAAACTCAAGCTCTTTAAAACTTTAAAGTGATAAAGATAGATAGATAGATATATATATTATACATATAATACATACACACTCACAAACACATATATATATATTATATACACACACAGACACACACACCCACACACACACACACACACTGATATATTAGCTATGGAATACACAGATCGACTCTCTCTACAAACAAAGTGGCAGGCATGTTTACCTCCTTTTCAAAAGATTCAGGTTACCCAAATTTGGGGTTCTTTTCTTAGAGTGTATCTCACTGTGTGTTCCTGTTATTCGAAGGGAACCGAGGCTTGGGGAAATGGCACATGTGCAGACACTCTGTTGTCGGTAATACTCTGTCTTTCTTCTCTGATCCAGCATTCCCCTATTTTCTAGCAGTGTCCATGACACTGTAGCAGGCTAAGCTGTTCACTTGCAAATTGGGTAAACACTTCACAATTTTTGACACCTACACTTTATTTAGCATATATTTTACTATGTATCACATATATACAACACATACATCAGTTTATATGTAAAAGTGAGATTAATTAGCCCAGCAGCTATACTGTATTTGTTCACCAAATATTTTATTGTTTCTAGGGTAAGGGCAAGGTCAGGATACAGCAGTCAACAAGGGAGAAACACGTGGTTCGTGACTTAATGGAACTGACAAATGACAAACACAGAGTTAAGTACCTGACGTTGCCAGACACGACTTAAATTGTGTTAAAACAATAGTTTAACACAACTATTCCGCATATTTCTAGTAAATTTGAATCCATATTTAGAGTCCAAATTAATGTGGATTAACTACTTACAAGTGGGAGGATTTATTTTCTCAAAGTCTAGTAAATATAAATAAGAGTTGAAAAATCTCTCCTTGGAAAACGGTAAGTAACTGATTAAAGAAACTGAAGATGATGGAAACAGATGAAGAGATATACCATATTCATGGACTGTAAGAATTAATATTTTTAAATGACCATCATATGCAAGAATACCTACAGATTTAGTGTAATATCTATCAAATTACCAAGAGCAATATTCAGAACAAATAATTCTAAAATTTATATGGAAACAAAAGACCCTCAATAGCCAAAACAGTCTTGAGAAAGAAGAAAAAATATGACGGTATCATGCACTCTGATTTCAAACTAAATCACAAAGCTATAGTTAACAAAACAGTATGGCACTGGCACAAACACCAATGCAGAGATCAATAGAACAGTACCCAAAACCCAGAAATAGGTACAGACTTTCGTGGGCAATAAATCTACAACAAAGTAGGCAAGAATATACAATGAGGAAAGAATAGCCTCTTCAATCAATGGTGCTGGGAGCTTTGAGAAAACTGGACAGCTACATGCAAAAGAACCAAATTGGATTTTCTCACTCCGTTAAGAAAAATAAATTAAAAATGGATCAGAAACTGAAATGTAAGACCTGAAACCATACAACTTCTAGAAGTAAACATAGGCGGTGAGCTCTTTTTGTATGTTCTTAGTAATATTTTTGAGATATGTTTACTTAGGCAAGGGAAACAAATTAAAAATTAAAAAATGGGACTGCATCAATGTTTCTGCACTGCAAAGGAAATGATCAGCTAAAAATTCTAGTTTCAGTTTCTTTAAAGTGGATTCTTAGAAAGAACTCTGAATGCAGACAGTATTTTGATTCTTACCATTTACCAAGTTACATAATTTGGCAAATTACTTCTCGTTGGCAGCCCATTCCTTTCAGCACTTTGAATATGTTATCTCTCTGCCTTGGGTCTCCACCACTGCTGATGAGAAACCACCTGTTCATCTTATTGAGCATCCCTTATGTATGATGAGTCGCTACTCTCTAGTTACAGTCAAGACTGTTTCTTGACTATTTCATGCAGAAATTTGAGTTTGGCATATGTGGAGTTCACTGAAATTCTTGGATGTGTAGACTAATAGTTTTTAGTAAATTTGAGAATAGTTCAGCCATTAGTTTTTCAAATTATTCTCCTTTCTTTAAAGGCCTGGAATCAGTAAGCACCCACAGACTTGCAGAGGCACTCTATGTGGCCGTTGAGTCATACCCTCATCTCTGCCTTAGCCTTCCTCTCCTACCTGTGCAGAGTCTTAAGGTCAACCAGTGGTGAGAGCATAAGCCCTTCTTACATCATTCTAAGCACACGCAGAGCCTGGGGTGAATGCTCAGACCTAAGAATTTGCGTATCCCACAAGCTCCCCAGGAAGCTGCTGGAGCTTTTCACACTGTCTGTGGATACCTCATTACCCTGCTTTTCCTTCGAAGCTTCTTGTTTTGCTTAAAAGTTTATTTGTTATCCAATGCTTCAGGCACCATTTAAAGAAAACAATTTCTGGCATACACCAGTGGATAGGTAAAGTTACTTTTACACTTGAATAATCCTAGTTGATAACTTTTGAAAGAGTAACTGTTATGAAAACTTCATTTTGTTAAAAGAAATTTATTTTACCTCGTTTACCAAGTAAAAATGTGTACAACATTTATCACAATGTCAAGGTGATGATAAGATCAAATATATTCCACCTTGGGGAATCCAATGGAAAAGCAAGATATAGGTAAAAAGTTTTTAATTGATGACTGGAAGAGAGTAGGTATGCGGATACTTAGAACATAGAATGTGAGGATTGAGCATAAAATAGTGGATTGATACATGACAAAAATGTGCAGTGTATGTATACAATATATCATTATATAGTTAGGATAATTTATTACATATTATTATTGAAATTTGGATAAATGTGTATCTGTATATTAATATACAAATTAAGATAAAATTACAGCAATGTAAACATTAAAAATGTACATTCAAAAACACCAGCTTTGCCTTAAGAAATAAAGAATGCTGTATTCCACTTATGATTGTGACTGCACTTAACTGTCCTTTTAAGCATGAAGAAAATTTATTACAATCAGTTATTTATCATTATAACAGGAAAAAACAAATTCTTTATACAGAACATACAGAACAACTGATTTTCAATAGTCAATTAAAAGTAAAATATCTTCTAATAATGGCATTTATCAGTATTTTGTGTCTAATTCAAAGAAAAAAACGAACATTAATTAATAACATGAAATAGAGATATGTATGTAATTACAAATATTTTAGCTAATAATACTATTTTTACAGGTATTTGTTTTTAGTTGTTTTTGAAGAAGGAAAAGAATAGCTTCTATACATATTCAACTAATAGAAATCATAACAAAACAAAAAATACTTAAAATTTTGGAACCAGTTGAGAAACTACAAGTTTTCAAAAACAGGAAATCAGGATTATATAACATTTTAATGTGATCTACTCTTGGAAAACATAGTTAAACAAACCGTATATCTGTACAGGAAATACTCCAGCATAAAGTTGTAATACATTGTGGTGAAGGCTTACATCTGCAGATTTTTCTCCTGCAATGCCCCACTGTTACTGTGGCTTACTGCATTGCATCAAGACTGCCTTTCTGTTTGGAAGACCCTCTCAGTACAAACAAGACTCTAAGTTCAGATTTTATTTTCCCTTGGTATTAGAATATGGGAATTTAAGACTCCTGGGAAATACTGTTTTAGCCTTTAAAAGTAAATGTATCACATTCTTTAATTAGGATCTATGTTTGAGTATGTTTTTCAAAATCTTAACATATGACCCAGTTATCTTACAAATTTCTCGAGCTACAAATTTTCAGGAAAATCCAGGTGTGTAATATGATGTCTTTCAAGATACTATTTCACAAAAAGACAAATAATATATCAATATTAAGAACTTCTTAGTCAAAAAACAGTTACAGCAGGGGCAAATGTTCTAATTTATGGTTTCTTTTAAAGAGAATACAAACTCGAATTCAAAAGTGTGCTCTAGTCTCAGCCCTTCCTAGTCAGTATTTAACTCATCTGTATGGAATAGTCAGAAGTAGACTGTACACTGTAAAAACGCTAACTAGGAATCAGGGAAGCTTAAATCTAATGTCCAATTAGTTGCACAAAAATTTTTAACTTGAGTGGATTCAAAGACTCAATGTGTGCCTCACTCTTCTTACCAAAAAAACAAATCAGATGATGGAATTAGAAAACTCAAGCTCTTTAAAAATTTAAAGTGATAAAGATAGATAGATAGATAGATATTATACATATAATACATACACACTCACAAACACATATATATATATATTATACACACACACACACAGATATATTAGCTATGGAAAACACAGATCGACTCTCTCTACAATCAAGGTGGCAGGCATGTTTACCTCCTATTCAAAAGATACAGGTTCCCCAAATTTGGGGTTCTTTTCTTAGAGTGTATCTCACTGTGTGTTCCTGTTACTCGAAGGGAACCGAGGCTTGGGGAAATGGCACTTGTGCAGACACTCTGTTGTCGGTAATAATCTGACTTTCTTCTCTGATCCAGCATTCCCCTATTTTCTAGCAGTGTCCATGACACTGTGGCAGGCTAAGCTGTTCACTTGCAAATTGGGTAAACACTTCACAATTTTTGAATCCTACACTTTATTTAGCATATATTTTACTATGTATCACATATATACAACACATACATCAATGTATATGTAAAAGTGAGATTAATTAGCCCAGCAACTATACTTTACTTGTTCACCAAATATTTTATTGTTTCTAGGGTAAGGGCAAGGTCAGGATACAGCAGTCAACAAGGGAGAAACACGTGGTTCGTGACTTAATGGAACTGACAAATAACGAACACAGAGTTAAGTAACTGACGTTGCCAGGCACGACTTAAATTGTGTTAAAACAATTGTTTAACACAACTATTCAGCATATTTCTAGTAAATTTGAATCCATCTTTAGAGTCCAAATTAATGTGGTTTATCTGCTTACAAGTGGGAGGATTTATTTTCTCAATGTCTAGTAAATATGAATAAGAGGTTAAAAAACTCTCCTTGGAAAACGGTAAGTAACTGATTAAAGAAACTGAAGATGATGGAAACAGATGAAGAGATATACCATATTAATGGACTGTAAGAATTAATATTTTTAAATGACCATCATATGCAAGAATACCTACAGATTTAGTGTAATATCTATCAAATTACCAAGAGCAATATTCAGAACAAATAATTCTAAAATTTATATGGAAACAAAAGACCCTCAATAGCCAAAACAGTCTTGAGAAAGAAGAAAAAATATGACGGTATCATGCACTCTGATTTCAAACTAAATCACAAAGCTATAGTTAACAAAACAGTATGGCACTGGCACAAACACCAATGCAGAGATCAATAGAACAGTACCCAAAGCCCAGAAATAGGTACAGACTTTCGTGGGCAATAAATCTACAACAAAGTAGGCAAGAATATACAATGAGGAAAGAATAGCCTCTTCAATCAATGGTGCTGGGAGCTTTGAGAAAACTGGACAGCTACATGCAAAAGAACCAAATTGGATTTTCTCACTCCGTTAAGAAAAATAAATTAAAAATGGATCAAAAACTGAAATGTAAGACCTGAAACCATACAACTTCTAGAAGTAAACATAGGCGGTGAGCTCTTTTAGTTTGTTCTTAGTAATATTTTTGAGATATGTTTACTTAGGCAAGGGAAACAAATTAAAAATTAAAAAATGGGACTGCATCAATGTTTCTGCACTGCAAAGGAAATGATCAGCCAAAAATTCCAGTTTCAGTTTCTTTCAAGTGGATTCTTAGAAAGAACTCTGAATGCAGACAGTATTTTGATTCTTACCATTTACCAAGTTACATAATTTGGCAAATTACTTCTCGTTGGCAGACCATTACTTTCAGCACTTTGAATATGTTATCTCTCTGCCTTGGGTCTCCACCACTGCTGATGAGAAACCACCTGTTCATCTTATTGAGCATCCCTTTTGTATGATGAGTCGCTACCCTCTAGTTTCAGTCAAGACTGTTTCTTGACTATTTCATGCAGAAATTTGAGTTTGGCATATGTGGAGTTCACTGAATTTCTTGGATGTGTAGACTAATACTTGTTAGTAAATTTGAGAATTGTTAAGCCATTAGTTTTTCAAATTATTCTCCTTTCTTGAAAGGCCTGGAATCAGTAAGCACCCACAGTCTTGCAGAGGCGCTCTATGTGGCCGTTGAGGCATACCCTCATCTCTGCCTTAGCCTTCCTCTCCTACCTGTGCAGAGTCTTAAGGTCAACCAGTGGTGAGAGCATAAGCCCTTCTTACATCATTCTAAGCACACGCAAAGCCTGGAGTGAATGCTCAGACTTAAGAATTTGCGTATCCCACAAGCTCCCCAGGAAGCTGCTGGAGCTTTTCACACTGTCTGTGGATACCTCATTACCCTGCTTTTCCTTCGAAGCTTCTTGTTTTGCTTAAAAGTTTATTTGTTATCCAATGCTTCAGGCACCATTTAAAGAAAACAATTTCTGGCATACAGCAGTGGATAGGTAAAGGGATTTTTACACTTGAATATTCCTAGTTGATAACTTATGAAAGAGTAACAGTTATGAAACCTTCATTTTGTTAAAAGAAATTTATTTTACCTCGTTTACCAAGTAAAAATGTGTACAACATTTATCACAATGTCAAGGTGATGATAAGATCAAATGTATTCCACCTTGGGGAATCCAATGGAAAAGCAAGATATAGGTAAAAAGTTTTTAATTGATGACTGGAAGAGAGTAGGTATGCAGATACTTAGAACATAGAATGTGAGGATTGAGCATAAAATAGTGGATTGATACATGACAAAAATGTGCAGTGTATGTATACAATATATCATTATATAGTTAGGATAATTTATTACATATTATTATTGAAATTTGGATAAATGTGTATCTGTATATTAATATACAAATTAAGATAAAATTACAGCAATGTAAACATTAAAAATGTACATTCAAAAACACCAGCTTTGCCTTAAGAAATAAAGAATGCTGTATTCCACTTATGATTGTGACTGCACTTAACTGTCCTTTTAAGCATGAAGAAAATTTATTACAATCAGTTATTTATCATTATAACAGGAAAAAACAAATTCTTTATACAGAACATACAGAACAACTGATTTTCAATAGTCAATTAAAAGTAAAATATCTTCTAATAATGGCATTTATCAGTATTTTGTGTCTAATTCAAAGAAAAAAACGAACATTAAGTAATAACATGAAATAGAGATATGTATGTAATTACAAATATTTTAGCTAATAATACTATTTTTACAGGTATTTGCTTTTTAGTTGTTTTTGAAGAAGGAAAAGAATAGCTTCTATACATATTCAACTAATAGAAATCATACCAAAACAAAAAATACTTAAAATTTTGGAACCAGTTGAGAAACTACAAGTTTTCAAAAACAGGAAATCAGGATTATATAACATTTTAATGTGATCTACTCTTGGAAAACATAGTTAAACAAATCGTATATCTGTAGAGGAAATACTCCAGCATAAAGTTGTAATACATTGTGGTGAAGGCTTACATCTGCAGATTTTTCTCCTGCAATGCCCCACTGTTACTGTGGCTTACTGCATTGCATCAAGACTGCCTTTCTGTTTGGAAGACCCTCTCAGTACAAACAAGACTCTAAGTTCAGATTTTATTTTCCCTTGGTATTAGAATATGGGAATTTAAGAGTCCTGGGAAATACTGTTTTAGCCTTTAAAAGTAAATGTATCACATTCTTTAATTAGGATCTATGTTTGAGTATGTTTTTCAAAATCTTAACATATGACCCAGTTATCTTACAAATTTCTCGAGCTACAAATTTTCAGGAAAATCCAGGTGTGTAATATGATGTCTTTCAAGATACTATTTCACAAAAAGACAAATAATATATCAATATTAAGAACTTCTTAGTCAAAAAACACTTACAGCAGGGGCAAATGGTCTAATTTATGGTTTCTTTTAAAGAGAATACAAACTCGAATTCAAAAGTGTGCTCTAGTCTCAGCCCTTCCTAGTCAGTATTTTACTCATCTGTATGGAATAGTCAGAAGTAGACTGTACACTGTAAAAACGCTAACTAGGAATCAGGGAAGCTTAAATCTAATGTCCAATTAGTTGCACACAAATTTTTAACTTGAGTGGATTCAAAGACTCAATGTGTGCCTCACTCTTCTTACCACAAAAACAAATAAGATGATGGAATTAGAAAACTCAAGCTCTTTAAAAATTTAAAGTGATAAAGAAAGATAGATAGATAGATATTATACATATAATACATACACACTCACAAACACATATATATATATTATACACACACACACACGGATATATTAGCTATGGAAAACACAGATCGACTCTCTCTACAAACAAAGTGGCATACATGTTTACCTCCTTTTCAAAAGATTCAGGTTCCCCAAATTTGGGGTTCTTTTCTTAGAGTGTATCTCACTGTGTGTTCCTGTTACTCGAAGGGAACCGTGGCTTGGGGAAATGGCACATGTGCAGACACTCTGTTGTCGGTAATACTCTGTCTTTCTTCTCTGATCCAGCATTCCCCTATTTTCTACCAGTGTCCATGACACTGTAGCAGGCTAAGCTGTTCACTTGCAAATTGTGTAAACACTTCTCAATTTTTGACACCTACAATTTATTTAGCATATATTTTACTATGTATCACATATATACAACACATACATCAGTGTATATGTAAAAGTGAGATTAATTAGCCCAGCAACTATACTTTATTTGTTCACCAAATATTTATAGTTTCTAGGGTAAGGGCAAGGTCAGGATACAGCAGTCAACAAGGGAGAAACACCTGGTTCGTGACTTAATTGAACTGACAAAATCGTACACAGATTTAAGTACCTGAAGTTGCCAGACACGACATAAATTGTGTTAAAACTATTGTTTAACACAACTATTCCGCATACATCTAGTAAATTTGAATCCATCTTTAGAGTCCAAATTAATGTGGTTTAACTACTTACAAGTGGGAGGATTTATTTTCTCAATGTCTAGTAAATATAAATAAGAGGTGAAAAATCTCTCCTTGGAAAACGGTAAGTAACTGATTAAAGAAACTGAAGATGATGGAATCAGATGAAGAGATATACCATATTCATGGACTGTAAGAATTAATATTTTTAAATGACCATCATATGCAAGAATACCTACAGATTTAGTGTAATATCTATCAAATTACCAAGACCAATACTCAGAACAAATAATTCTAAAATTTATATGGAAACAAAAGACCCTCAATAGCCAAAACAGTCTTGAGAAAGAAGAAAAAATATGACGGTATCATGCACTCTGATTTCAAACTAAATCACAAAGCTATAATTAAAAAAACAGTATGGCACTGGCACAAACATCAATGCAGAGATCAATAAAACAGTACCCAAAGCCCAGAAATAGGTACAGACTTTCGTGGGCAATAAATCTACAACAATGTAGGCAAGAATATACAATGAGGAAAGAATAGCCTCTTAAATCAATTGTGCTGGGAACTTTGAGAAAACTGGACAGCTACATGCAAAAGAACCAAATTGGATTTTCTCACTCCGTTAAGAAAAATAAATTAAAAATGGATCAAAAACTGAAATGTAAGACCTGAAACCATACAACTTCTAGAAGTAAACATAGGCGGTGAGCTCTTTTAGCTTGTTCTTAATATTATTTTTGAGATATGTTTACTTAGGCAAGGGAAACAAATTAAAAATTAAAAAATGGGACTGCATCAATGTTTCTGCACTGCAAAGGAAATGATCAGTCAAAAATTCCAGTTTCAGTTTCTTTAAAGTGGATTCTTAGAAAGAACTCTGAATGCAGACAGTATTTTGATTCTTACCATTTACCAAGTTACATAATTTGGCAAATTACGTCCCGTTGGCAGCCCATTCCTTTCAGCACTTTGAATATGTTATCTCTCTGCCTTGGGTCTCCACCACTGCTGATGAGAAACCACCTGTTCATCTTATTGAGCATCCCTTATGTATGATGTGTCGCTACCCTCTAGTTTCAGTCAAGACTGTTTCTTGACTATTTCATGCAGAAATTTGAGTTTTGCATATGTGAAGTTCAATGAACTTCTTGGATGTGTAGACTAATACTTTTTAGTAAATTTGAGAATTGTTCAGGCATTAGATTTTCAAATTATTCTCCTTTCTTTAAAGGCCTGGAATCTGTAAGCACCCACAGTCTTGCAGAGGTGCTCTATGTGGCCGTTGAGGCATACCCTCATCTCTGCCTTAGCCTTCCTCTCCTACCTGTGCAGAGTCTTAAGGTCAACCAGTGGTGAGAGCATAAGCCCTTCTTACATCATTCTAAGCACACGCAGAGCCTGGAGTGAATGCTCAGACCTAAGAATTTAGTATCCCACAAGCTCCCCAGGAAGCTGCTGGAGCTTTCCACACTGTCTGTGGATACCTCATTACCCTGCTTTTCCTTCGAAGCTTCTTGTTTTGCTTAAAAGTTTATTTGTTATCCAATGCTTCAGGCACCATTTAAAGAAAACAATTTCTGACATACACCAGTGGATAGGTAAAGGGATTTTTACACTTGAATATTCCTAGTTGATATCTTTTGAAAGAGTAACTGTTATGAAACCTTCATTTTGTTAAAAGAAATTTATTTTAAATCGTTTACCAAGTAAAAATGTGTACAACATTTATCACAATATCAAGGTGATGATAAGATCAAATATATTCCAACTTGGGGAATCCAATGGAAAAGCAAGATATAGGTAAAAAGTTTTTAATTGATGACTGGAAGAGAGTAGGTATGCGGATACTTAGAACATAGAATGTGAAGATTGAGCATAAAATAGTGGATTGATACATGACAAAAATGTGCAGTGTATGTATATAATATATCATTATATAGTTAGGATAATTTATTACATATTATTATTGAAATTTGGATAAATGTGTATCTGTATATTAATATACAAATTAAGATAAAATTACAGCAATGTAAACATTAAAAATGTACATTCAAAAACACCAGCTTTGCCTTAAGAAATAAAGAATGCTGTATTCCACTTATGATTGTGACTGCACTTAACTGTCCTTTTAAGCATGAAGAAAATTTATTACAATCAGTTATTTATCATTATAACAGGAAAAAACAAATTCTTTATACAGAACATACAGAACAACTGATTTTCAATAGTCAATTAAAAGTAAAATATCTTCTAATAATGGCATTTATCAGTATTTTGTGTCTAATTCAAAGAAAAAAACGAACATTAAGTAATAAAATGAAATAGAGATATGTATGTAATTTCAAATATTTTAGCTAATAATACTAATTTTACAGGTATTTGCTTTTTAGTTGTTTTTGAAGAAGGAAAAGAATAGCTTCTATACATATTCAACTAATAGAAATCATACCAAAACAAAAAATACTTAAAATTTTGGAACCAGTTGAGAAACTACAAGTTTTCAAAAACAGGAAATCAGGATTATATAACATTTTAATGTGATCTACTCTTGGAAAACATAGTTAAACAAACCGTATATCTGTACAGGGAATACTCCAGCATAAAGTTGTAATACATTGTGGTGAAGGCTTACATCTGCAGATTTTTCTCCTGCAATGCCCCACTGTTACTGTGGCTTACTGCATTGCATCAAGACTGCCTTTCTGTTTGGAAGACCCTCTCAGTACAAACAAGACTCTAAGTTCAGATTTTATTTTCCCTTGGTATTGGAATATGGGAATTTAAGAGTCCTGGGAAATACTGTTTTAGCCTTTAAAAGTAAATGTATCACATTCTTTAATTAGGATCTATGTTTGAGTATGTTATTCAAAATCTTAACATATGACCCAGTTATCTTACAAATTTCTCGAGCTACAAATTTTCAGGAAAATCCAGGTGTGTAATATGATTTCTTTCAAGATACTATTTCACAAAAAGACAAATAATATATCAATATTAAGAACTTCTTAGTCAAAAAACACTTACAGCAGGGGCAAATGTTCTAATTTATGGTTTCTTTTAAAGAGAATACAAACTCGAATTCAAAAGTGTGCTCTACTCTCAGCCCTTCCTAGTCAGTATTTTACTCATCTCTATGGAATAGTCAGAAGTAGACTGTACACTGTAAAGAACGTTAACTAGGAATCAGGGAAGCTTAAATCTAATGTCAAATTAGTTGCACACTAGTTTTTAACTTGAGTGGATTCAAAGACTCAATGTGTGCCTCACACTTCTTACCAAAAAACGAATAAGATGATGAAATAAGAAAACTCAAGCTCTTTAAAACTTTAAAGTGATAAAGATAGATAGATATATATATATATTATACATATAATATATACACACTCACAAATTCATATATATATATTGTATACACACACACACACACAAACACACACAGATATATTAGCTATGGAAAACACAGATCGACTCTCTCTACAAACAAACTTGCAGGCATGTTTACCTCCTTTTCAAAAGATTCAGGTTCCCCAAATTTGGGGTTCTTTTCTTAGAGTGTATCTCACTGTGTGTTTAAGTGTCCCCTGGCTCTGTTCCTGTTACTCGAAGGGAACCGAGGCTTGGGGAAATGGCACATGTGCAGACACTCTGTTGTCGGTAATAATCTGTCTTTCTTCTCTGATCCAGCATTCCCCTATTTTCTACCAGTGTCCATGACACTGTAGCAGGCTAAGCTGTTCACTTGCAAATTGGGTAAACACTTCACAATTTTTGACACCTACACTTTATTTAGCATATAATTTACTATGTATCACATATATACAACACATACATCAGTGTATATGTAAAAGTGAGATTAATTAGCCCAGCAACTATACTTTATTTGTTCACCAAATATTTTATTGTTTCTAGGGTAAGGGCAAGGTCAGGATACAGCAGTCAACAAGGGAGAAACACGTGGTTCGTGACTTAATGGAACTGACAAATAACGAACACAGAGTTAAGTACCTGACGTTGCCAGACACGACTTAAATTGTGTTAAAACAATTGTTTAACACAACTATTCCGCATACTTCTAGTAAATTTGAATCCATCTTTAGAGTCCAAATTAATGTGGTTTAACTACTTACAAGTGGGAGGATTTATTTTCTCAATGTCTAGTAAATATAAATAAGAGGTGAAAAATCTCTCCTTGGAAAACGGTAAGTAACTGATTAAAGAAACTGAACATGATGGAAACAGATGAAGAGATATACCATATTCATGGACTGTAAGAATTAATATTTTTAAATGACCATCATATGCAAGAATACCTACAGATTTAGTGTAATATCTATCAAATTACCAAGAGCAATATTCAGAACAAATAATTCTAAAATTTATATGGAAACAAAAGACCCTCAATAGCCAAAACAGTCTTGAGAAAGAAGAAAAAATATGACGGTATCATGCACTCTGATTTCAAACTAAATCACAAAGCTATAGTTAACAAAACAGTATGGCACTGGCACAAACACCAATGCAGAGATCAATAGAACAGTACCCAAAGCCCAGTAATTGGTACAGAATTTCGTGGGCAACAAATCTACAACAAAGAAGGCAAGAATATACAATGAGGAAAGAATAGCCTCTTCAATCAATGGTGCTGGGAGCTTTGAGAAAACTGGACAGCTACATGCAAAAGAACCAAATTGGATTTTCTCACTCCGTTAAGAAAAATAAATTAAAAATGGATCAAAAACTGAAATGTAAGACCTGAAACCATACAACTTCTAGAAGTAAACATAGGCGGTGAGCTCTTTTAGTTTGTTCTTAGTAATATTTTTCAGATATGTTTACTTAGGCAAGGGAAACAAACGAAAAATTAAAAAATGGGACTGCATCAATGTTTCTGCACTGCAAAGGAAATGATCAGCCAAAAATTCCAGTTTCAGTTTCTTTAAAGTGGATTCTTAGAAAGAACTCTGAATGCAGACAGTATTTTGATTCTTACCATTTACCAAGTTACATAATTTGGCAAATTACTTCTCGTTGGCAGCCCATTCCTTTCAGCACTTTGAATATGTTATCTCTCTGCCTTGGGTCTCCACCACTGCTGATGAGAAACCACCTGTTCATCTTATTGAGCATCCCTTATGTATGATGTGTCGCTACCCTCTAGTTTCAGTCAAGACTGTTTCTTGACTATTTCATGCAGAAATTTGAGTTTGGCATATGTGGAGTTCACTGAACTCCTTGGATGTGTAGACTAATACTTTTTAGTAAATTTGAGAATTGTTCAGCCATTAGTTTTTCAAATTATTCTCCTTTCCTTAAAGGCCTGGAATCAGTAAGCACCCACAGTCTTGCAGAGGTGCTCTATGTGGCCGTTGAGGCATACCCTCATCTCTGCCTTAGCCTTCCTCTCCTACCTGTGCAGAGTCTTAAGGTCAACCAGTGGTGAGAGCATAAGCCCTTCTTACATCATTCTAAGCACACGCAGAGCCTGGGGTGAATGCTCAGACCTAAGAATTTGCGTATCCCACAAGCTCCCCAGGAAGCTGCTGGAGCTTTTCACACTGTCTGTGGATACCTCATTACCCTGCTTTTCCTTCGAAGCTTCTTGTTTTGCTTAAAAGTTTATTTGTTATCCAATGCTTCAGGCACCATTTAAAGAAAACAATTTCTGACATACACCAGTGGATAGGTAAAGGGATTTTTACACTTGAATATTCCTAGTTGATAACTTTTGAAAGAGTAACTGTTATGAAACCTTCATTTTGTTAAAAGAAATTTATTTTACCTCGTTTACCAAGTAAAAATGTGTACAACATTTATCACAATGTCAAGGTGATTATAAGATCATATATATTCCACCTTGGGGAATCCAAAGGAAAAGCAAGATATAGGTAAAAAGTTTTTAATTGATGACTGGAAGAGAGTAGGTATGCGGATACTTAGAACATAGAATGTGAGGATTGAGCATAAAATAGTGGATTGATACATGACAAAAATGTGCAGTGTATGTATACAATATATCATTATATAGTTAGGATAATTTATTACATATTATTATTGAAATTTGGATAAATGTGTATCTGTATATTAATATACAAATTAAGATAAAATTACAGCAATTTAAACATTAAAAATGTACATTCAAAAACACCAGCTTTTCCTTAAGAAATAAAGAATGCTGTATTCCACTTATGATTGTGACTGCCCTTAACTGTCCTTTTAAGCATGAAGAAAATTTATTACAATCAGTTATTTATCATTATAACAGGAAAAAACAAATTCTTTATACAGAACATACAGAACAACTGATTTTCAATAGTCAATTAAAAGTAAAGTATCTTCTAATAATGGCATTTATCAGTATTTTGTGTCTAATTCAAAGAAAAAAACGAACATTAAGTAATAACATGAAATAGAGATATGTATGTAATTTCAAATATTTTAGCTAATAATACTATTTTTACAATTATTTGCTTTTTAGTTGTTTTTGAAGAAGGAAAAGAATAGTTTCTATACATATTCAACTAATAGAAATCATACCAAAACAAAAAATACTTAAAATTTTGGAACCAGTTGAGAAACTACAAGTTTTCAAAAACAGGAAATCAGGATTTTATAACATTTTAATGTGATCTACTCTTGGAAAACATAGTTAAACAAACCGTATATCTGTACAGGAAATACTCCAGCATAAAGTTGTAATACATTGTGGTGAAGGCTTACATCTGCAGATTTTTCTCCTGCAATGCCCCACTGTTACTGTGGCTTACTGCATTGCATCAAGACTGCCTTTCTGTTTGGAAGACCCTCTCAGTACAAACAAGACTCTAAGTTCAGATTTTATTTTCCCTTGGTATTGGAATATGGGAATTTAAGAGTCCTGGGAAATACTGTTTTAGCCTTTAAAAGTAAATGTATCACATTCTTTAATTACGATCTATGTTTGAGTATGTTATTCAAAATCTTAACATATGACCCAGTTATCTTACAAATTTCTCGAGCTACAAATTTTCAGGAAAATCCAGGTGTGTAATATGATGTCTTTCAAGATACTATTTCACAAAAAGACAAATAATGTATAAATAGTAAGAAATTCTTAGTCAAAAAAACTTACAGCAGGGGCAAATGGTCTAATTTATGGTTTCTTTTAAAGAGAATACAAACTCGAATTCAAAAGTGTGCTCTAGTCTCAGCCATTCCTAGTCAGTATTTTACTCATCTGTATGGAATAGTCAGATGTAGACTGTACACTGTAAAGAAAGCTAGCTAGGAATCAGGGAAGCTTAAATCTAATGTCAAAATAGCTGCACACTAATTTGAAACTTGAGTGGATTCAAAGACTCAATGTGTGCCTCACTCTTCTTACAAAAAAAACAAATCAGATGATGGAATAAGAAAACTCAAGCTCTTTAAAACTTTAAAGTGATAAAGATAGATAGATAGATAGATATTATACATATAATACATACACACTCACAAACACATATATATATATTATACACACACACACACACACACACACACACACACACTGATATATTAGCTATGCAAAACATACATCGACTCTCTCTACAAACAAAGTGGCAGGCATGTTTACCTCCTTTTCAAAAGATTCAGGTTCCCCAAATTTGGGGTTCTTAGAGTGTATCTCACTGTGTGTTTAAGTGTCACCTGGCTCTGTTCCTGTTAGTCGAAGGGAACCGAGGCTTGGGGAAATTGCACATGTGCAGACACTCTGTTGTCGGTAATAATCTGTCTTTCTTCTCTGATCCAGCATTCCCCTATTTTCTAGCAGTGTCCATGACACTGTAGCAGGCTAAGCTGTTCACTTGCAAATTGGGTAAACACTTCACAATTTTTGACACCTACACTTTATTTAGCATATATTTTACTATGTATCACATATATACAACACATACATCAGTGTATATGTAAAAGTGAGATTAATTAGCCCAGCAACTATACTTTATTTGTTCACCAAATATTTTATTGTTTCTAGGGTAAGGGCAAGGTCAGGATACAGCAGTCAACAAGGGAGAAACACGTGGTTCGTGACTTAATGGAACTGACAAATAACGAACACAGAGTTAAGTACCTGACGTTGCCAGACACGACTTAAATTGTGTTAAAACAATTGTTTAACACAACTATTCCGCATATTTCTAGTAAATTTGAATCCATCTTTAGAGTCCAAATTAATGTGGTTTAACTACTTACAAGTGGGAGGATTTATTTTCTCAATGTCTAGTAAATATAAATAAGAGGTGAAAAATCTCTCCTTGGAAAACGGTAAGTAACTGATTAAAGAAACTGAAGATGATGGAAACAGATGAAGAGATATTCCATATTCATGGACTGTAAGAATTAATATTTTTAAATGACCATCATATGCAAGAATACCTACAGATTTAGTGTAATATCTATCAAATTACCAAGAGCAATATTCAGAACAAATAATTCTAAAATTTATATGGAAACAAAAGACCCTCAATAGCCAAAACAGTCTTGAGAAAGAAGAAAAAATATGACGGTATCATGCACTCTGATTTCAAACTAAATCACAAAGCTATAGTTAACAAAACAGTATGGCACTGGCACAAACACCAATGCAGAGATCAATAGAACAGTACCCAAAGCCCAGAAATAGGTATAGACTTTCGTGGGCAATAAATCTACAACAAAGTAGGCAAGAATATACAATGAGGAAAGAATAGCCTCTTCAATCAATGGTGCTGGGAGCTTTGAGAAAACTGGACAGCTACATGCAAAAGAACCAAATTGGATTTTCTCACTCCGTTAAGAAAAATAAATTAAAAATGGATCAAAAACTGAAATGTAAGACCTGAAACCATACAACTTCTAGAAGTAAACATAGGCGGTGAGCTCTTTTAGCTTGTTCTTAATATTATTTTTGAGATATGTTTACTTAGGCAAGGGAAACAAATTAAAAATTAAAAAATGGGACTGCATCAATGTTTCTGCACTGCAAAGGAAATGATCAGCCAAAAATTCCAGTTTCAGTTTCTTTAAAGTGGATTCTTAGAAAGAACTCTGAATGCAGACAGTATTTTGATTCTTACCATTTACCAAGTTACATAATTTGGCAAATTACTTCTCGTTGGCAGCCCATTCCTTTCAGCACTTTGAATATGTTATCTCTCTGCCTTGGGTCTCCACCACTGCTGATGAGAAACCACCTGTTCATCTTATTGAGCATCCCTTATGTATGATGTGTCGCTACCCTCTAGTTTCAGTCAAGACTGTTTCTTGACTATTTCATGCAGAAATTTGAGTTTTGCATATGTGAAGTTCAATGAACTTCTTGGATGTGTAGACTAATACTTTTTAGTAAATTTGAGAATTGTTCAGGCATTAGATTTTCAAATTATTCTCCTTTCTTTTAAGGCCTGGAATCTGTAAGCACCCACAGTCTTGCAGAGGTGCTCTATGTGGCCGTTGAGGCATACCCTCATCTCTGCCTTAGCCTTCCTCTCCTACCTGTGCAGAGTCTTAAGGTCAACCAGTGGTGAGAGCATAAGCCCTTCTTACATCATTCTAAGCACACGCAGAGCCTGGAGTGAATGCTCAGACCTAAGAATTTAGTATCCCACAAGCTCCCCAGGAAGCTGCTGGAGCTTTCCACACTGTCTGTGGATACCTCATTACCCTGCTTTTCCTTCGAAGCTTCTTGTTTTGCTTAAAAGTTTATTTGTTATCCAATGCTTCAGGCACCATTTAAAGAAAACAATTTCTGACATACACCAGTGGATAGGTAAAGGGATTTTTACACTTGAATATTCCTAGTTGATATCTTTTGAAAGAGTAACTGTTATGAAACCTTCATTTTGTTAAAAGAAATTTATTTTAAATCGTTTACCAAGTAAAAATGTGTACAACATTTATCACAATATCAAGGTGATGATAAGGTCAAATATATTCCAACTTGGGGAATCCAATGGAAAAGCAAGCTATAGGTAAAAAGTTTTTAATTGATGACTGGAAGAGAGTAGGTATGCGGATACTTAGAACATAGAATGTGAAGATTGAGCATAAAATAGTGGATTGATACATGACAAAAATGTGCAGTGTATGTATATAATATATCATTATATAGTTAGGATAATTTATTACATATTATTATTGAAATTTGGATAAATGTGTATCTGTATATTAATATACAAATTAAGATAAAATTACAGCAATGTAAACATTAAAAATGTACATTCAAAAACACCAGCTTTGCCTTAAGAAATAAAGAATGCTGTATTCCACTTATGATTGTGACTGCACTTAACTGTCCTTTTAAGCATGAAGAAAATTTATTACAATCAGTTATTTATCATTATAACAGGAAAAAACAAATTCTTTATACAGAACATACAGAACAACTGATTTTCAATAGTCAATTAAAAGTAAAATATCTTCTAATAATGGCATTTATCAGTATTTTGTGTCTAATTCAAAGAAAAAAACGAACATTAAGTAATAAAATGAAATAGAGATATGTATGTAATTTCAAATATTTTAGCTAATAATACTAATTTTACAGGTATTTGCTTTTTAGTTGTTTTTGAAGAAGGAAAAGAATAGCTTCTATACATATTCAACTAATAGAAATCATACCAAAACAAAAAATACTTAAAATTTTGGAATCAGTTGAGAAACTACAAGTTTTCAAAAACAGGAAATCAGGATTATATAACATTTTAATGTGATCTACTCTTGGAAAACATAGTTAAACAAACCGTATATCTGTACAGGAAATACTCCAGCATAAAGTTGTAATACATTGTGGTGAAGGCTTACATCTGCAGATTTTTCTCCTGCAATGCCCCACTGTTACTGTGGCTTACTGCATTGCATCAAGACTGCCTTTCTGTTTGGAAGACCCTCTCAGTACAAACAAGACTCTAAGTTCAGATTTTATTTTCCCTTGGTATTGGAATATGGGAATTTAAGAGTCCTGGGAAATACTGTTTTAGCCTTTAAAAGTAAATGTATCACATTCTTTAATTAGGATCTATGTTTGAGTATGTTATTCAAAATCTTAACATATGACCCAGTTATCTTACAAATTTCTCGAGCTACAAATTTTCAGGAAAATCCAGGTGTGTAATATGATGTCTTTCAAGATACTATTTCACAAAAAGACAAATAATGTATAAATAGTAAGAAATTCTTAGTCAAAAAAACTTACAGCAGGGGCAAATGGTCTAATTTATGGTTTCTTTTAAAGAGAATACAAACTCGAATTCAAAAGTGTGCTCTAGTCTCAGCCATTCCTAGTCAGTATTTTACTCATCTGTATGGAATAGTCAGATGTAGACTGTACACTGTAAAGAAAGCTAGCTAGGAATCAGGGAAGCTTAAATCTAATGTCAAAATAGCTGCACACTAATTTGAAACTTGAGTGGATTCAAAGACTCAATGTGTGCCTCACACTTCTTACCAAAAAACGAATAAGATGATGGAATAAGAAAACTCAAGCTCTTTAAAACTTTAAAGTGATAAAGATATATATATATATATATATATATTATACATATAATAAATACACACTCACAAATTCATATATATATATTGTATACACACACACACACACAAACACACACAGATATATTAGCTATGGAAAACACAGATCGACTCTCTCTACAAACAAACTTGCAGGCATGTTTAACTCCTTTTCAAAAGATTCAGGTTCCCCAAATTTGGGGTTGTTTTCTTAGAGTGTATCTCACTGTGTGTTTAAGTGTCCCCTGGCTCTGTTCCTGTTAGTCGAAGGGAACCGAGGCTTGGGGAAATGGCACATGTGCAGACACTCTGTTGTCGGTAATAATCTGTCTTTCTTCTCTGATCCAGCATTCCCCTATTTTCTAGCAGTGTCCATGACACTGTAGCAGGCTAAGCTGTTCACTTGCAAATTGGGTAAACACTTCACAATTTTTGACACCTACACTTTATTTAGCATATATTTTACTATGTATCACATATATACAACACATACATCAGTGTATATGTAAAAGTGAGATTAATTAGCCCAGCAACTATACTTTATTTGTTCACCAAATATTTTATTGTTTCTAGGGTAAGGGCAAGGTCAGGATACAGCAGTCAACAAGGGAGAAACACGTGGTTCGTGACTTAATGGAACTGACAAATAACGAACACAGAGTTAAGTACCTGACGTTGCCAGACACGACTTAAATTGTGTTAAAACAATTGTTTAACACAACTATTCCGCATACTTCTAGTAAATTGGAATCCATCTTTAGAGTCCAAATTAATGTGGTTTAACTACTTACAAGTGGGAGGATTTATTTTCTCAATGTCTAGTAAATATAAATAAGAGGTGAAAAATCTCTCCTTGGAAAACGGTAAGTAACTGATTAAAGAAACTGAAGATGATGGAAACAGATGAAGAGATATACCATATTCATGGACTGTAAGAATTAATATTTTTAAATGACCATCATATGCAAGAATACCTACAGATTTAGTGTAATATCTATCAAATTACCAAGAGCAATATTCAGAACAAATAATTCTAAAATTTATATGGAAACAAAAGACCCTCAATAGCCAAAACAGTCTTGAGAAAGAAGAAAAAATATGACGGTATCATGCACTCTGATTTCAAACTAAATCACAAAGCTATAGTTAACAAAACAGTATGGCACTGGCACAAACACCAATGCAGAGATCAATAGAACAGTACCCAAAGCCCAGAAATAGGTACAGACTTTCGTGGGCAATAAATCTACAACAAAGTAGGCAAGAATATACAATGAGGAAAGAATAGCCTCTTCAATCAATGGTGCTGGGAGCTTTGAGAAAACTGGACAGCTACATGCAAAAGAACCAAATTGGATTTTCTCACTCCGTTAAGAAAAATAAATTAAAAATGGATCAAAAACTGAAATGTAAGACCTGAAACCATACAACTTCTAGAAGTAAACATAGGCGGTGAGCTCTTTTAGCTTGTTCTTAATATTATTTTTGAGATATGTTTACTTAGGCAAGGGAAACAAATTAAAAATTAAAAAATGGGACTGCATCAATGTTTCTGCACTGCAAAGGAAATGATCAGCCAAAAATTCCAGTTTCAGTTTCTTTAAAGTGGATTCTTAGAAAGAACTCTGAATGCAGACAGTATTTTGATTCTTACCATTTACCAAGTTACATAATTTGGCAAATTACTTCTCGTTGGCAGCCCATTCCTTTCAGCACTTTGAATATGTTATCTCTCTGCCTTGGGTCTCCACCACTGCTGATGAGAAACCACCTGTTCATCTTATTGAGCATCCCTTATGTATGATGTGTCGCTACCCTCTAGTTTCAGTCAAGACTGTTTCTTGACTATTTCATGCAGAAATTTGAGTTTTGCATATGTGAAGTTCAATGAACTTCTTGGATGTGTAGACTAATACTTTTTAGTAAATTTGAGAATTGTTCAGGCATTAGATTTTCAAATTATTCTCCTTTCTTTAAAGGCCTGGAATCTGTAAGCACCCACAGTCTTGCAGAGGTGCTCTATGTGGCCGTTGAGGCATACCCTCATCTCTGCCTTAGCCTTCCTCTCCTACCTGTGCAGAGTCTTAAGGTCAACCAGTGGTGAGAGCATAAGCCCTTCTTACATCATTCTAAGCACACGCAGAGCCTGGAGTGAATGCTCAGACCTAAGAATTTAGTATCCCACAAGCTCCCCAGGAAGCTGCTGGAGCTTTCCACACTGTCTGTGGATACCTCATTACCCTGCTTTTCCTTCGAAGCTTCTTGTTTTGCTTAAAAGTTTATTTGTTATCCAATGCTTCAGGCACCATTTAAAGAAAACAATTTCTGACATACACCAGTGGATAGGTAAAGGGATTTTTACACTTGAATATTCCTAGTTGATATCTTTTGAAAGAGTAACTGTTATGAAACCTTCATTTTGTTAAAAGAAATTTATTTTAAATCGTTTACCAAGTAAAAATGTGTACAACATTTATCACAATATCAAGGTGATGATAAGATCAAATATATTCCAACTTGGGGAATCCAATGGAAAAGCAAGATATAGGTAAAAAGTTTTTAATTGATGACTGGAAGAGAGTAGGTATGCGGATACTTAGAACATAGAATGTGAAGATTGAGCATAAAATAGTGGATTGATACATGACAAAAATGTGCAGTGTATGTATATAATATATCATTATATAGTTAGGATAATTTATTACATATTATTATTGAAATTTGGATAAATGTGTATCTGTATATTAATATACAAATTAAGATAAAATTACAGCAATGTAAACATTAAAAATGTACATTCAAAAACACCAGCTTTGCCTTAAGAAATAAAGAATGCTGTATTCCACTTATGATTGTGACTGCACTTAACTGTCCTTTTAAGCATGAAGAAAATTTATTACAATCAGTTATTTATCATTATAACAGGAAAAAACAAATTCTTTATACAGAACATACAGAACAACTGATTTTCAATAGTCAATTAAAAGTAAAATATCTTCTAATAATGGCATTTATCAGTATTTTGTGTCTAATTCAAAGAAAAAAACGAACATTAAGTAATAAAATGAAATAGAGATATGTATGTAATTTCAAATATTTTAGCTAATAATACTAATTTTACAGGTATTTGCTTTTTAGTTGTTTTTGAAGAAGGAAAAGAATAGCTTCTATACATATTCAACTAATAGAAATCATACCAAAACAAAAAATACTTAAAATTTTGGAATCAGTTGAGAAACTACAAGTTTTCAAAAACAGGAAATCAGGATTATATAACATTTTAATGTGATCTACTCTTGGAAAACATAGTTAAACAAACCGTATATCTGTACAGGAAATACTCCAGCATAAAGTTGTAATATATTGTGGTGAAGGCTTACATCTGCAGATTTTTCTCCTGCAATGCCCCACTGTTACTGTGGCTTACTGCATTGCATCAAGACTGCCTTTCTGTTTGGAAGACCCTCTCAGTACAAACAAGACTCTAAGTTCAGATTTTATTTTCCCTTGGTATTGGAATATGGGAATTTAAGAGTCCTGGGAAATACTGTTTTAGCCTTTAAAAGTAAATGTATCACATTCTTTAATTAGGATCTATGTTTGAGTATGTTATTCAAAATCTTAACATATGACCCAGTTATCTTACAAATTTCTCGAGCTACAAATTTTCAGGAAAATCCAGGTGTGTAATATGATTTCTTTCAAGATACTATTTCACAAAAAGACAAATAATATATCAATATTAAGAACTTCTTAGTCAAAAAACACTTACAGCAGGGGCAAATGTTCTAATTTATGGTTTCTTTTAAAGAGAATACAAACTCGAATTCAAAAGTGTGCTCTACTCTCAGCCCTTCCTAGTCAGTATTTTACTCATCTCTATGGAATAGTCAGAAGTAGACTGTACACTGTAAAGAACGTTAACTAGGAATCAGGGAAGCTTAAATCTAATGTCAAATTAGTTGCACACTAGTTTTTAACTTGAGTGGATTCAAAGACTCAATGTGTGCCTCACACTTCTTACCAAAAAACGAATAAGATGATGGAATAAGAAAACTCAAGCTCTTTAAAACTTTAAAGTGATAAAGATATATATATATATATATATATATTATACATATAATAAATACACACTCACAAATTCATATATATATATTGTATACACACACACACACACAAACACACACAGATATATTAGCTATGGAAAACACAGATCGACTCTCTCTACAAACAAACTTGCAGGCATGTTTAACTCCTTTTCAAAAGATTCAGGTTCCCCAAATTTGGGGTTGTTTTCTTAGAGTGTATCTCACTGTGTGTTTAAGTGTCCCCTGGCTCTGTTCCTGTTAGTCGAAGGGAACCGAGGCTTGGGGAAATGGCACATGTGCAGACACTCTGTTGTCGGTAATAATCTGTCTTTCTTCTCTGATCCAGCATTCCCCTATTTTCTAGCAGTGTCCATGACACTGTAGCAGGCTAAGCTGTTCACTTGCAAATTGGGTAAACACTTCACAATTTTTGACACCTACACTTTATTTAGCATATATTTTACTATGTATCACATATATACAACACATACATCAGTGTATATGTAAAAGTGAGATTAATTAGCCCAGCAACTATACTTTATTTGTTCACCAAATATTTTATTGTTTCTAGGGTAAGGGCAAGGTCAGGATACAGCAGTCAACAAGGGAGAAACACGTGGTTCGTGACTTAATGGAACTGACAAATAACGAACACAGAGTTAAGTACCTGACGTTGCCAGACACGACTTAAATTGTGTTAAAACAATTGTTTAACACAACTATTCCGCATACTTCTAGTAAATTGGAATCCATCTTTAGAGTCCAAATTAATGTGGTTTAACTACTTACAAGTGGGAGGATTTATTTTCTCAATGTCTAGTAAATATAAATAAGAGGTGAAAAATCTCTCCTTGGAAAACGGTAAGTAACTGATTAAAGAAACTGAAGATGATGGAAACAGATGAAGAGATATACCATATTCATGGACTGTAAGAATTAATATTTTTAAATGACCATCATATGCAAGAATACCTACAGATTTAGTGTAATATCTATCAAATTACCAAGAGCAATATTCAGAACAAATAATTCTAAAATTTATATGGAAACAAAAGACCCTCAATAGCCAAAACAGTCTTGAGAAAGAAGAAAAAATATGACGGTATCATGCACTCTGATTTCAAACTAAATCACAAAGCTATAGTTAACAAAACAGTATGGCACTGGCACAAACACCAATGCAGAGATCAATAGAACAGTACCCAAAGCCCAGAAATAGGTACAGACTTTCGTGGGCAATAAATCTACAACAAAGTAGGCAAGAATATACAATGAGGAAAGAATAGCCTCTTCAATCAATGGTGCTGGGAGCTTTGAGAAAACTGGACAGCTACATGCAAAAGAACCAAATTGGATTTTCTCACTCCGTTAAGAAAAATAAATTAAAAATGGATCAAAAACTGAAATGTAAGACCTGAAACCATACAACTTCTAGAAGTAAACATAGGCGGTGAGCTCTTTTAGCTTGTTCTTAATATTATTTTTGAGATATGTTTACTTAGGCAAGGGAAACAAATTAAAAATTAAAAAATGGGACTGCATCAATGTTTCTGCACTGCAAAGGAAATGATCAGCCAAAAATTCCAGTTTCAGTTTCTTTAAAGTGGATTCTTAGAAAGAACTCTGAATGCAGACAGTATTTTGATTCTTACCATTTACCAAGTTACATAATTTGGCAAATTACTTCTCGTTGGCAGCCCATTCCTTTCAGCACTTTGAATATGTTATCTCTCTGCCTTGGGTCTCCACCACTGCTGATGAGAAACCACCTGTTCATCTTATTGAGCATCCCTTATGTATGATGTGTCGCTACCCTCTAGTTTCAGTCAAGACTGTTTCTTGACTATTTCATGCAGAAATTTGAGTTTTGCATATGTGAAGTTCAATGAACTTCTTGGATGTGTAGACTAATACTTTTTAGTAAATTTGAGAATTGTTCAGGCATTAGATTTTCAAATTATTCTCCTTTCTTTAAAGGCCTGGAATCTGTAAGCACCCACAGTCTTGCAGAGGTGCTCTATGTGGCCGTTGAGGCATACCCTCATCTCTGCCTTAGCCTTCCTCTCCTACCTGTGCAGAGTCTTAAGGTCAACCAGTGGTGAGAGCATAAGCCCTTCTTACATCATTCTAAGCACACGCAGAGCCTGGAGTGAATGCTCAGACCTAAGAATTTAGTATCCCACAAGCTCCCCAGGAAGCTGCTGGAGCTTTCCACACTGTCTGTGGATACCTCATTACCCTGCTTTTCCTTCGAAGCTTCTTGTTTTGCTTAAAAGTTTATTTGTTATCCAATGCTTCAGGCACCATTTAAAGAAAACAATTTCTGACATACACCAGTGGATAGGTAAAGGGATTTTTACACTTGAATATTCCTAGTTGATATCTTTTGAAAGAGTAACTGTTATGAAACCTTCATTTTGTTAAAAGAAATTTATTTTAAATCGTTTACCAAGTAAAAATGTGTACAACATTTATCACAATATCAAGGTGATGATAAGATCAAATATATTCCAACTTGGGGAATCCAATGGAAAAGCAAGCTATAGGTAAAAAGTTTTTAATTGATGACTGGAAGAGAGTAGGTATGCGGATACTTAGAACATAGAATGTGAAGATTGAGCATAAAATAGTGGATTGATACATGACAAAAATGTGCAGTGTATGTATATAATATATCATTATATAGTTAGGATAATTTATTACATATTATTATTGAAATTTGGATAAATGTGTATCTGTATATTAATATACAAATTAAGATAAAATTACAGCAATGTAAACATTAAAAATGTACATTCAAAAACACCAGCTTTGCCTTAAGAAATAAAGAATGCTGTATTCCACTTATGATTGTGACTGCACTTAACTGTCCTTTTAAGCATGAAGAAAATTTATTACAATCAGTTATTTATCATTATAACAGGAAAAAACAAATTCTTTATACAGAACATACAGAACAACTGATTTTCAATAGTCAATTAAAAGTAAAATATCTTCTAATAATGGCATTTATCAGTATTTTGTGTCTAATTCAAAGAAAAAAACGAACATTAAGTAATAAAATGAAATAGAGATATGTATGTAATTTCAAATATTTTAGCTAATAATACTAATTTTACAGGTATTTGCTTTTTAGTTGTTTTTGAAGAAGGAAAAGAATAGCTTCTATACATATTCAACTAATAGAAATCATACCAAAACAAAAAATACTTAAAATTTTGGAACCAGTTGAGAAACTACAAGTTTTCAAAAACAGGAAATCAGGATTATATAACATTTTAATGTGATCTACTCTTGGAAAACATAGTTAAACAAACCGTATATCTGTACAGGAAATACTCCAGCATAAAGTTGTAATACATTGTGGTGAAGGCTTACATCTGCAGATTTTTCTCCTGCAATGCCCCACTGTTACTGTGGCTTACTGCATTGCATCAAGACTGCCTTTCTGTTTGGAAGACCCTCTCAGTACAAACAAGACTCTAAGTTCAGATTTTATTTTCCCTTGGTATTGGAATATGGGAATTTAAGAGTCCTGGGAAATACTGTTTTAGCCTTTAAAAGTAAATGTATCACATTCTTTAATTAGGATCTATGTTTGAGTATGTTATTCAAAATATTAACATATGACCCAGTTATCTTACAAATATCTCGAGCTACAAATTTTCAGGAAAATCCAGGTGTGTAATATGATTTCTTTCAAGATACTATTTCACAAAAAGACAAATAATATATCAATATTAAGAACTTCTTAGTCAAAAAACACTTACAGCAGGGGCAAATGTTCTAATTTATGGTTTCTTTTAAAGAGAATACAAACTCGAATTCAAAAGTGTGCTCTACTCTCAGCCCTTCCTAGTCAGTATTTTACTCATCTCTATGGAATAGTCAGAAGTAGACTGTACACTGTAAAGAACGTTAACTAGGAATCAGGGAAGCTTAAATCTAATGTCAAATTAGTTGCACACTAGTTTTTAACTTGAGTGGATTCAAAGACTCAATGTGTGCCTCACACTTCTTACCAAAAAACGAATAAGATGATGGAATAAGAAAACTCAAGCTCTTTAAAACTTTAAAGTGATAAAGATAGATATATATATATATATATATATATTATACATATAATAAATACACACTCACAAATTCATATATATATATTGTATACACACACACACAGACAAACACACACAGATATATTAGCTATGGAAAACACAGATCGACTCTCTCTACAAACAAACTTGCAGGCATGATTACCTCCTTTTCAAAAGATTCAGGTTCCCCAAATTTGGGGTTCTTTTCTTAGAGTGTATCTCACTGTGTGTTTAAGTGTCCCCTGGCTCTGTTCCTGTTAGTCGAAGGGAACCGAGGCTTGGGGAAATGGCACATGTGCAGACACTCTGTTGTCGGTAATAATCTGTCTTTCTTCTCTGATCCAGCATTCCCCTATTTTCTACCAGTGTCCATGACACTGTAGCAGGCTAAGCTGTTCACTTGCAAATTGGGTAAACACTTCACAATTTTTGACACCTACACTTTATTTAGCATATAATTTACTATGTATCACATATATACAACACATACATCAGTGTATATGTAAAAGTGAGATTAATTAGCCCAGCAACTATACTTTATTTGTTCACCAAATATTTTATTGTTTCTAGGGTAAGGGCAAGGTCAGGATACAGCAGTCAACAAGGGAGAAACACGTGGTTCGTGACTTAATGGAACTGACAAATAACGAACACAGAGTTAAGTACCTGACGTTGCCAGACACGACTTAAATTGTGTTAAAACAATTGTTTAACACAACTATTCCGCATACTTCTAGTAAATTGGAATCCATCTTTAGAGTCCAAATTAATGTGGTTTAACTACTTACAAGTGGGAGGATTTATTTTCTCAATGTCTAGTAAATATAAATAAGAGGTGAAAAATCTCTCCTTGGAAAACGGTAAGTAACTGATTAAAGAAACTGAAGATGATGGAAACAGATGAAGAGATATACCATATTCATGGACTGTAAGAATTAATATTTTTAAATGACCATCATATGCAAGAATACCTACAGATTTAGTGTAATATCTATCAAATTACCAAGAGCAATATTCAGAACAAATAATTCTAAAATTTATATGGAAACAAAAGACCCTCAATAGCCAAAACAGTCTTGAGAAAGAAGAAAAAATATGACGGTATCATGCACTCTGATTTCAAACTAAATCACAAAGCTATAGTTAACAAAACAGTATGGCACTGGCACAAACACCAATGCAGAGATCAATAGAACAGTACCCAAAGCCCAGTAATTGGTACAGAATTTCGTGGGCAACAAATCTACAACAAAGAAGGCAAGAATATACAATGAGGAAAGAATAGCCTCTTCAATCAATGGTGCTGGGAGCTTTGAGAAAACTGGACAGCTACATGCAAAAGAACCAAATTGGATTTTCTCACTCCGTTAAGAAAAATAAATTAAAAATGGATCAAAAACTGAAATGTAAGACCTGAAACCATACAACTTCTAGAAGTAAACATAGGCGGTGAGCTCTTTTAGTTTGTTCTTAGTAATATTTTTCAGATATGTTTACTTAGGCAAGGGAAACAAACGAAAAATTAAAAAATGGGACTGCATCAATGTTTCTGCACTGCAAAGGAAATGATCAGCCAAAAATTCCAGTTTCAGTTTCTTTAAAGTGGATTCTTAGAAAGAACTCTGAATGCAGACAGTATTTTGATTCTTACCATTTACCAAGTTACATAATTTGGCAAATTACTTCTCGTTGGCAGCCCATTACTTTCAGCACTTTGAATATGTTATCTCTCTGCCTTGGGTCTCCACCACTGCTGATGAGAAACCACCTGTTCATCTTATTGAGCATCCCTTATGTATGATGTGTCGCTACCCTCTAGTTTCAGTCAAGACTGTTTCTTGACTATTTCATGCAGAAATTTGAGTTTGGCATATGTGGAGTTCACTGAACTCCTTGGATGTGTAGACTAATACTTTTTAGTAAATTTGAGAATTGTTCAGCCATTAGTTTTTCAAATTATTCTCCTTTCCTTAAAGGCCTGGAATCAGTAAGCACCCACAGTCTTGCAGAGGTGCTCTATGTGGCCGTTGAGGCATACCCTCATCTCTGCCTTAGCCTTCCTCTCCTACCTGTGCAGAGTCTTAAGGTCAACCAGTGGTGAGAGCATAAGCCCTTCTTACATCATTCTAAGCACACGCAGAGCCTGGGGTGAATGCTCAGACCTAAGAATTTGCGTATCCCACAAGCTCCCCAGGAAGCTGCTGGAGCTTTTCACACTGTCTGTGGATACCTCATTACCCTGCTTTTCCTTCGAAGCTTCTTGTTTTGCTTAAAAGTTTATTTGTTATCCAATGCTTCAGGAACCATTTAAAGAAAACAATTTCTGACATACACCAGTGGATAGGTAAAGGGATTTTTACACTTGAATATTCCTAGTTGATAACTTTTGAAAGAGTAACTGTTATGAAACCTTCATTTTGTTAAAAGAAATTTATTTTACCTCGTTTACCAAGTAAAAATGTGTACAACATTTATCACAATGTCAAGGTGATTATAAGATCAAATATATTCCACCTTGGGGAATCCAAAGGAAAAGCAAGATATAGGTAAAAAGTTTTTAATTGATGACTGGAAGAGAGTAGGTATGCGGATACTTAGAACATAGAATGTGAGGACTGAGCATAAAATAGTGGATTGATACATGACAAAAATGTGCAGTGTATGTATACAATATATCATTATATAGTTAGGATAATTTATTACATATTATTATTGAAATTTGGATAAATGTGTATCTGTATATTAATATACAAATTAAGATAAAATTACAGCAATTTAAACATTAAAAATGTACATTCAAAAACACCAGCTTTGCCTTAAGAAATAAAGAATGCTGTATTCCACTTATGATTGTGACTGCCCTTAACTGTCCTTTTAAGCATGAAGAAAATTTATTACAATCAGTTATTTATCATTATAACAGGAAAAAACAAATTCTTTATACAGAACATACAGAACAACTGATTTTCAATAGTCAATTAAAAGTAAAGTATCTTCTAATAATGGCATTTATCAGTATTTTGTGTCTAATTCAAAGAAAAAAACGAACATTAAGTAATAACATGAAATAGAGATATGTATGTAATTTCAAATATTTTAGCTAATAATACTATTTTTACAGGTATTTGCTTTTTAGTTGTTTTTGAAGAAGGAAAAGAATAGCTTCTATACATATTCAACTAATAGAAATCATACCAAAACAAAAAATACTTAAAATTTTGGAACCAGTTGAGAAACTACAAGTTTTCAAAAACAGGAAATCAGGATTTTATAACATTTAATGTGATCTACTCTTGGAAAACATAGTTAAACAAACCGTATATCTGTACAGGAAATACTCCAGCATAAAGTTGTAATACATTGTGGTGAAGGCTTACATCTGCAGATTTTTCTCCTGCAATGCCCCACTGTTACTGTGGCTTACTGCATTGCATCAAGACTGCCTTTCTGTTTGGAAGACCCTCTCAGTACAAACAAGACTCTAAGTTCAGATTTTATTTTCCCTTGGTATTGGAATATGGGAATTTAAGAGTCCTGGGAAATACTGTTTTAGCCTTTAAAAGTAAATGTATCACATTCTTTAATTACGATCTATGTTTGAGTATGTTATTCAAAATCTTAACATATGACCCAGTTATCTTACAAATTTCTCGAGCTACAAATTTTCAGGAAAATCCAGGTGTGTAATATGATGTCTTTCAAGATACTATTTCACAAAAAGACAAATAATGTATAAATAGTAAGAAATTCTTAGTCAAAAAAACTTACAGCAGGGGCAAATGGTCTAATTTATGGTTTCTTTTAAAGAGAATACAAACTCGAATTCAAAAGTGTGCTCTAGTCTCAGCCATTCCTAGTCAGTATTTTACTCATCTGTATGGAATAGTCAGATGTAGACTGTACACTGTAAAGAAAGCTAGCTAGGAATCAGGGAAGCTTAAATCTAATGTCAAAATAGCTGCACACTAATTTGAAACTTGAGTGGATTCAAAGACTCAATGTGTGCCTCACTCTTCTTACAAAAAAAACAAATCAGATGATGGAATAAGAAAACTCAAGCTCTTTAAAACTTTAAAGTGATAAAGATAGATAGATAGATAGATATTATACATATAATACATACACACTCACAAACACATATATATATATTATACACACACACACACACACACACACACACACATACTGATATATTAGCTATGGAAAACATACATCGACTCTCTCTACAAACAAAGTGGCAGGCATGTTTACCTCCTTTTCAAAAGATTCAGGTTCCCCAAATTTGGGTTCTTTTCTTAGAGTGTATCTCACTGTGTGTTTAAGTGTCCCCTGGCTCTGTTCCTGTTAGTCGAAGGGAACCGAGGCTTGGGGAAATGGCACATGTGCAGACACTCTGTTGTCGGTAATAATCTGTCTTTCTTCTCTGATCCAGCATTCCCCTATTTTCTACCAGTGTCCATGACACTGTAGCAGGCTAAGCTGTTCACTTGCAAATTGGGTAAACACTTCACAATTTTTGACACCTACACTTTATTTAGCATATAATTTACTATGTATCACATATATACAACACATACATCAGTGTATATGTAAAAGTGAGATTAATTAGCCCAGCAACTATACTTTATTTGTTCACCAAATATTTTATTGTTTCTAGGGTAAGGGCAAGGTCAGGATACAGCAGTCAACAAGGGAGAAACACGTGGTTCGTGACTTAATGGAACTGACAAATAACGAACACAGAGTTAAGTACCTGACGTTGCCAGACACGACTTAAATTGTGTTAAAACAATTGTTTAACACAACTATTCCGCATACTTCTAGTAAATTGGAATCAATCTTTAGAGTCCAAATTAATGTGGTTTAACTACTTACAAGTGGGAGGATTTATTTTCTCAATGTCTAGTAAATATAAATAAGAGGTGAAAAATCTCTCCTTGGAAAACGGTAAGTAACTGATTAAAGAAACTGAAGATGATGGAAACAGATGAAGAGATATACCATATTCATGGACTGTAAGAATTAATATTTTTAAATGACCATCATATGCAAGAATACCTACAGATTTAGTGTAATATCTATCAAATTACCAAGAGCAATATTCAGAACAAATAATTCTAAAATTTATATGGAAACAAAAGACCCTTAATAGCCAAAACAGTCTTGAGAAAGAAGAAAAAATATGACGGTATCATGCACTCTGATTTCAAACTAAATCACAAAGCTATAGTTAACAAAACAGTATGGCACTGGCACAAACACCAATGCAGAGATCAATAGAATAGTACCCAAAGCCCAGTAATTGGTACAGAATTTCGTGGGCAACAAATCTACAACAAAGAAGGCAAGAATATACAATGAGGAAAGAATAGCCTCTTCAATCAATGGTGCTGGGAGCTTTGAGAAAACTGGACAGCTACATGCAAAAGAACCAAATTGGATTTTCTCACTCCGTTAAGAAAAATAAATTAAAAATGGATCAAAAACTGAAATGTAAGACCTGAAACCATACAACTTCTAGAAGTAAACATAGGCGGTGAGCTCTTTTAGTTTGTTCTTAGTAATATTTTTCAGATATGTTTACTTAGGCAAGGGAAACAAACGAAAAATTAAAAAATGGGACTGCATCAATGTTTCTGCACTGCAAAGGAAATGATCAGCCAAAAATTCCAGTTTCAGTTTCTTTAAAGTGGATTCTTAGAAAGAACTCTGAATGCAGACAGTATTTTGATTCTTACCATTTACCAAGTTACATAATTTGGCAAATTACTTCTCGTTGGCAGCCCATTACTTTCAGCACTTTGAATATGTTATCTCTCTGCCTTGGGTCTCCACCACTGCTGATGAGAAACCACCTGTTCATCTTATTGAGCATCCCTTATGTATGATGTGTCGCTACCCTCTAGTTTCAGTCAAGACTGTTTCTTGACTATTTCATGCAGAAATTTGAGTTTGGCATATGTGGAGTTCACTGAACTCCTTGGATGTGTAGACTAATACTTTTTAGTAAATTTGAGAATTGTTCAGCCATTAGTTTTTCAAATTATTCTCCTTTCCTTAAAGGCCTGGAATCAGTAAGCACCCACAGTCTTGCAGAGGTGCTCTATGTGGCCGTTGAGGCATACCCTCATCTCTGCCTTAGCCTTCCTCTCCTACCTGTGCAGAGTCTTAAGGTCAACCAGTGGTGAGAGCATAAGCCCTTCTTACATCATTCTAAGCACACGCAGAGCCTGGGGTGAATGCTCAGACCTAAGAATTTGCGTATCCCACAAGCTCCCCAGGAAGCTGCTGGAGCTTTTCACACTGTCTGTGGATACCTCATTACCCTGCTTTTCCTTCGAAGCTTCTTGTTTTGCTTAAAAGTTTATTTGTTATCCAATGCTTCAGGAACCATTTAAAGAAAACAATTTCTGACATACACCAGTGGATAGGTAAAGGGATTTTTACACTTGAATATTCCTAGTTGATAACTTTTGAAAGAGTAACTGTTATGAAACCTTCATTTTGTTAAAAGAAATTTATTTTACCTCGTTTACCAAGTAAAAATGTGTACAACATTTATCACAATGTCAAGGTGATTATAAGATCAAATATATTCCACCTTGGGGAATCCAAAGGAAAAGCAAGATATAGGTAAAAAGTTTTTAATTGATGACTGGAAGAGAGTAGGTATGCGGATACTTAGAACATAGAATGTGAGGACTGAGCATAAAATAGTGGATTGATACATGACAAAAATGTGCAGTGTATGTATACAATATATCATTATATAGTTAGGATAATTTATTACATATTATTATTGAAATTTGGATAAATGTGTATCTGTATATTAATATACAAATTAAGATAAAATTACAGCAATTTAAACATTAAAAATGTACATTCAAAAACACCAGCTTTGCCTTAAGAAATAAAGAATGCTGTATTCCACTTATGATTGTGACTGCCCTTAACTGTCCTTTTAAGCATGAAGAAAATTTATTACAATCAGTTATTTATCATTATAACAGGAAAAAACAAATTCTTTATACAGAACATACAGAACAACTGATTTTCAATAGTCAATTAAAAGTAAAGTATCTTCTAATAATGGCATTTATCAGTATTTTGTGTCTAATTCAAAGAAAAAAACGAACATTAAGTAATAACATGAAATAGAGATATGTATGTAATTTCAAATATTTTAGCTAATAATACTATTTTTACAGGTATTTGCTTTTTAGTTGTTTTTGAAGAAGGAAAAGAATAGTTTCTATACATATTCAACTAATAGAAATCATACCAAAACAAAAAATACTTAAAATTTTGGAACCAGTTGAGAAACTACAAGTTTTCAAAAACAGGAAATCAGGATTTTATAACATTTAATGTGATCTACTCTTGGAAAACATAGTTAAACAAACCGTATATCTGTACAGGAAATACTCCAGCATAAAGTTGTAATACATTGTGGTGAAGGCTTACATCTGCAGATTTTTCTCCTGCAATGCCCCACTGTTACTGTGGCTTACTGCATTGCATCAAGACTGCCTTTCTGTTTGGAAGACCCTCTCAGTACAAACAAGACTCTAAGTTCAGATTTTATTTTCCCTTGGTATTGGAATATGGGAATTTAAGAGTCCTGGGAAATACTGTTTTAGCCTTTAAAAGTAAATGTATCACATTCTTTAATTACGATCTATGTTTGAGTATGTTATTCAAAATCTTAACATATGACCCAGTTATCTTACAAATTTCTCGAGCTACAAATTTTCAGGAAAATCCAGGTGTGTAATATGATGTCTTTCAAGATACTATTTCACAAAAAGACAAATAATGTATAAATAGTAAGAAATTCTTAGTCAAAAAAACTTACAGCAGGGGCAAATGGTCTAATTTATGGTTTCTTTTAAAGAGAATACAAACTCGAATTCAAAAGTGTGCTCTAGTCTCAGCCATTCCTAGTCAGTATTTTACTCATCTGTATGGAATAGTCAGATGTAGACTGTACACTGTAAAGAAAGCTAGCTAGGAATCAGGGAAGCTTAAATCTAATGTCAAAATAGCTGCACACTAATTTGAAACTTGAGTGGATTCAAAGACTCAATGTGTGCCTCACTCTTCTTACAAAAAAAACAAATCAGATGATGGAATAAGAAAACTCAAGCTCTTTAAAACTTTAAAGTGATAA
This sequence comes from Camelus bactrianus, assembly GCF_048773025.1. Lineage (NCBI taxonomy): Eukaryota > Metazoa > Chordata > Mammalia > Artiodactyla > Camelidae > Camelus > Camelus bactrianus. The sequence goes on along the minus strand of NC_133571.1, from coordinate 2,628,845 downwards.
AGATAGATAGATAGATAGATATTATACATATAATACATACACACTCACAAACACATATATATATATTATACACACACACACACACACACACACACACACACTGATATATTAGCTATGGAAAACACAGATCGACTCTCTCTACAAACAAAGTGGCAGGCATGTTTACCTCCTTTTCAAAAGATTCAGGTTCCCCAAATTTGGGTTCTTTTCTTAGAGTGTATCTCACTGTGTGTTTAAGTGTCCCCTGGCTCTGTTCCTGTTAGTCGAAGGGAACCGAGGCTTGGGGAAATGGCACATGTGCAGACACTCTGTTGTCGGTAATAATCTGTCTTTCTTCTCTGATCCAGCATTCCCCTATTTTCTACCAGTGTCCATGACACTGTAGCAGGCTAAGCTGTTCACTTGCAAATTGGGTAAACACTTCACAATTTTTGACACCTACACTTTATTTAGCATATAATTTACTATGTATCACATATATACAACACATACATCAGTGTATATGTAAAAGTGAGATTAATTAGCCCAGCAACTATACTTTATTTGTTCACCAAATATTTTATTGTTTCTAGGGTAAGGGCAAGGTCAGGATACAGCAGTCAACAAGGGAGAAACACGTGGTTCGTGACTTAATGGAACTGACAAATAACGAACACAGAGTTAAGTACCTGACGTTGCCAGACACGACTTAAATTGTGTTAAAACAATTGTTTAACACAACTATTCCGCATACTTCTAGTAAATTGGAATCCATCTTTAGAGTCCAAATTAATGTGGTTTAACTACTTACAAGTGGGAGGATTTATTTTCTCAATGTCTAGTAAATATAAATAAGAGGTGAAAAATCTCTCCTTGGAAAACGTTAAGTAACTGATTAAAGAAACTGAAGATGATGGAAACAGATGAAGAGATATACCATATTCATGGACTGTAAGAATTAATATTTTTAAATGACCATCATATGCAAGAATACCTACAGATTTAGTGTAATATCTATCAAATTACCAAGAGCAATATTCAGAACAAATAATTCTAAAATTTATATGGAAACAAAAGACCCTCAATAGCCAAAACAGTCTTGAGAAAGAAGAAAAAATATGACGGTATCATGCACTCTGATTTCAAACTAAATCACAAAGCTATAGTTAACAAAACAGTATGGCACTGGCACAAACACCAATGCAGAGATCAATAGAATAGTACCCAAAGCCCAGTAATTGGTACAGAATTTCGTGGGCAACAAATCTACAACAAAGAAGGCAAGAATATACAATGAGGAAAGAATAGCCTCTTCAATCAATGGTGCTGGGAGCTTTGAGAAAACTGGACAGCTACATGCAAAAGAACCAAATTGGATTTTCTCACTCCGTTAAGAAAAATAAATTAAAAATGGATCAAAAACTGAAATGTAAGACCTGAAACCATACAACTTCTAGAAGTAAACATAGGCGGTGAGCTCTTTTAGTTTGTTCTTAGTAATATTTTTCAGATATGTTTACTTAGGCAAGGGAAACAAACGAAAAATTAAAAAATGGGACTGCATCAATGTTTCTGCACTGCAAAGGAAATGATCAGCCAAAAATTCCAGTTTCAGTTTCTTTAAAGTGGATTCTTAGAAAGAACTCTGAATGCAGACAGTATTTTGATTCTTACCATTTACCAAGTTACATAATTTGGCAAATTACTTCTCGTTGGCAGCCCATTCCTTTCAGCACTTTGAATATGTTATCTCTCTGCCTTGGGTCTCCACCACTGCTGATGAGAAACCACCTGTTCATCTTATTGAGCATCCCTTATGTATGATGTGTCGCTACCCTCTAGTTTCAGTCAAGACTGTTTCTTGACTATTTCATGCAGAAATTTGAGTTTGGCATATGTGGAGTTCACTGAACTCCTTGGATGTGTAGACTAATACTTTTTAGTAAATTTGAGAATTGTTCAGCCATTAGTTTTTCAAATTATTCTCCTTTCCTTAAAGGCCTGGAATCAGTAAGCACCCACAGTCTTGCAGAGGTGCTCTATGTGGCCGTTGAGGCATACCCTCATCTCTGCCTTAGCCTTCCTCTCCTACCTGTGCAGAGTCTTAAGGTCAACCAGTGGTGAGAGCATAAGCCCTTCTTACATCATTCTAAGCACACGCAGAGCCTGGGGTGAATGCTCAGACCTAAGAATTTGCGTATCCCACAAGCTCCCCAGGAAGCTGCTGGAGCTTTTCACACTGTCTGTGGATACCTCATTACCCTGCTTTTCCTTCGAAGCTTCTTGTTTTGCTTAAAAGTTTATTTGTTATCCAATGCTTCAGGCACCATTTAAAGAAAACCATTTCTGACATACACCAGTGGATAGGTAAAGGGATTTTTACACTTGAATATTCCTAGTTGATAACTTTTGAAAGAGTAACTGTTATGAAACCTTCATTTTGTTAAAAGAAATTTATTTTACCTCGTTTACCAAGTAAAAATGTGTACAACATTTATCACAATGTCAAGGTGATTATAAGATCAAATATATTCCACCTTGGGGAATCCAAAGGAAAAGAAAGATATAGGTAAAAAGTTTTTAATTGATGACTGGAAGAGAGTAGGTATGCGGATACTTAGAACATAGAATGTGAGGATTGAGCATAAAATAGTGGATTGATACATGACAAAAATGTGCAGTGTATGTATACAATATATCATTATATAGTTAGGATAATTTATTACATATTATTATTGAAATTTGGATAAATGTGTATCTGTATATTAATATACAATTTAAGATAAAATTACAGCAATTTAAACATTAAAAATGTACATTCAAAAACACCAGCTTTGCCTTAAGAAATAAAGAATGCTGTATTCCACTTATGATTGTGACTGCCCTTAACTGTCCTTTTAAGCATGAAGAAAATTTATTACAATCAGTTATTTATCATTATAACAGGAAAAAACAAATTCTTTATACAGAACATACAGAACAACTGATTTTCAATAGTCAATTAAAAGTAAAGTATCTTCTAATAATGGCATTTATCAGTATTTTGTGTCTAATTCAAAGAAAAAAACGAACATTAAGTAATAACATGAAATAGAGATATGTATGTAATTTCAAATATTTTAGCTAATAATACTATTTTTACAGGTATTTGCTTTTTAGTTGTTTTTGAAGAAGGAAAAGAATAGTTTCTATACATATTCAACTAATAGAAATCATACCAAAACAAAAAATACTTAAAATTTTGGAACCAGTTGAGAAACTACAAGTTTTCAAAAACAGGAAATCAGGATTTTATAACATTTAATGTGATCTACTCTTGGAAAACATAGTTAAACAAACCGTATATCTGTACAGGAAATACTCCAGCATAAAGTTGTAATACATTGTGGTGAAGGCTTACATCTGCAGATTTTTCTCCTGCAATGCCCCACTGTTACTGTGGCTTACTGCATTGCATCAAGACTGCCTTTCTGTTTGGAAGACCCTCTCAGTACAAACAAGACTCTAAGTTCAGATTTTATTTTCCCTTGGTATTGGAATATGGGAATTTAAGAGTCCTGGGAAATACTGTTTTAGCCTTTAAAAGTAAATGTATCACATTCTTTAATTACGATCTATGTTTGAGTATGTTATTCAAAATCTTAACATATGACCCAGTTATCTTACAAATTTCTCGAGCTACAAATTTTCAGGAAAATCCAGGTGTGTAATATGATGTCTTTCAAGATACTATTTCACAAAAAGACAAATAATGTATAAATAGTAAGGAATTCTTAGTCAAAAAAACTTACAGCAGGGGCAAATGGTCTAATTTATGGTTTCTTTTAAAGAGAATACAAACTCGAATTCAAAAGTGTGCTCTAGTCTCAGCCATTCCTAGTCAGTATTTTACTCATCTGTATGGAATAGTCAGATGTAGACTGTACACTGTAAAGAAAGCTAGCTAGGAATCAGGGAAGCTTAAATCTAATGTCAAAATAGCTGCACACTAATTTGAAACTTGAGTGGATTCAAAGACTCAATGTGTGCCTCACTCTTCTTACAAAAAAAACAAATCAGATGATGGAATAAGAAAACTCAAGCTCTTTAAAACTTTAAAGTGATAAAGATAGATAGATAGATAGATATTATACATATAATACATACACACTCACAAACACATATATATATATTATACACACACACACACACACACACACACACACACACAGATATTTTAGCTATGGAAAACACAGATCGACTCTATCTACAAACAAAGTGGCAGGCATGCTTACCTCCTTTTCAAAAGATTCAGGTTCCCCAAATTTGGGGTTCTTTTCTAAGAGTGTATCTCACTGTGTGTTTAAGTGTCACCTGGCTCTGTTCCTGTTACTCGAAGGGAACCGAGGCTTGGGGAAATGGCACATGTGCAGAAACTCTGTTGTTGGTAATACTCTGTCTTTCTTCTCTGATCCAGCATTCCCCTATTTTCTACCAGTGTCCATGACACTGTAGCAGGCTGAGCTGTTCACTTGCAAGTTGGGTAAACACTTCACAATTTTTGACACCTACACTTTATTTAGCATATATTTTACGATGTATCACATATATACAACACATACATCAGTGTATATGTAAAAGTGAGATTAATTAGCCCAGCAACTGTACTTTATTTGTTCACCAAATATTTTATTGTTTCTAGGGTAAGGGCAAGGTCAGGATACAGCAGTCAACAAGGGAGAAACACGTGGTTCGTGACTTAATGGAACTGACAAATAACGAACACAGAGTTAAGTACCTGACGTTGCCAGACACGACTTAAATTGTGTTAAAACAATTGTTTAACACAACTATTCCGCATACTTCTAGTAAATTTGAATCCATCTTTAGAGTCCAAATTAATGTGGTTTAACTACTTACAAGTGGGAGGATTTATTTTCTCAATGTCTAGTAAATATAAATAAGAGGTGAAAAATCTCTCCTTGGAAAACGGTAAGTAACTGATTAAAGAAACTGAAGATGATTGAAACAGATGAAGAGTTATACCATATTCATGGACTGTAAGAATTAATATTTTTAAATGACCATCATATGCAAGAATACCTACAGATTTAGTGTAATATCTATCAAATTACCAAGAGCAATATTCAGAACAAATAATTCTAAAATTTATATGGAAACAAAAGACCCTCAATAGCCAAAACATTCTTGAGAAAGAAGAAAAAATATGACGGTGTCATGCACTCAGATTTCAAACTAAATCACAAAGCTATAGTTAACAAAACAGTATGGCACTGTCACAAACACCAATGCAGAGATCAATAGAACAGTACCCAAAGCCCAGTAATTGGTACAGACTTTCGTGGGCAATAAATCTACAACAAAGAAGGCAAGAATATACAATGAGGAAAGAATAGCCTCTTCAATCAATGGTGCTGGGAGCTTTGAGAAAACTGGACAGCTACATGCAAAAGAACCAAATTGGATTTTCTCACTCCGTTAAGAAAAATAAATTAAAAATGTATCAGAAACTGAAATGTAAGACCTGAAACCATACAACTTCTAGAAGTAAACATAGGCGGTGATCTCTTTTAGTTTGTTCTTAGTAATATTTTTGAGATATCTTTACTTAGGCAAGGGAAACAAATTAAAAATTAAAAAATGGGACTGCATCAATGTTTCTGCACTGCAAAGGAAATGATCAGCCAAAAATTCCAGTTTCAGTTACTTTAAAGTGGATTCTTAGAAAGAACTGTGAATGCAGACAGTATTTTGATTCTTACCATTTACCACGTTACATAATTTGGCAAATTACTTCTCGTTGGCAGCCCATTCCTTTCAGCACTTTGAATATGTTATCTCTCTGCCTTGGGTCTCCACCACTGCTGATGAGAAACCACCTGTTCATCTTATTGATCATCCCTTATGTATGATGAGTCGCTACTCTCTAATTTCAGTCAAGACTGTTTCTTGACTATTTCATGCAGAAATTTGAGTTTGGCATATGTGGAGTTCACTGAACTTCTTGGATGTGTAGACTAATACTTTTTAGTAAATTTGAGAATTGTTCAGCCATTAGTTTTTCAAATTATTCTCCTTTCTTTAAAGGCCTGGAATCAGTAAGCACCCACAGTCTTGCAGAGGTGCTCTATGTGGCCGTTGAGGCATACCCTCATCTCTGCCTTAGCCTTCCTCTCCTACCTGTGCAGAGTCTTAAGGTCAACCAGTGGTGAGAGCATAAACCCTTCTTACATCATTCTAAGCACACGCAGAGCCTGGGGTGAATGCTCAGACCTAAGAATTTGCGTATCCCACAAGCTCCCCAGGAAGCTGCTGGAGCTTTTCACACTGTCTGTGGATACCTCATTACCCTGCTTTTCCTTCGAAGCTTCTTGTTTTGCTTAAAAGTTTATTTGTTATCCAATGCTTCAGGCACCATTTAAAGAAAACCATTTCTGACATACACCAGTGGATAGGTAAAGGGATTTTTACACTTGAATATTCCTAGTTGATAACTTTTGAAAGATTAACTGTTAGGAAACCTTCATTTTGTTAAAAGAAATTTATTTTACCTCGTTTACCAAGTAAAAATGTGTACAACATTTATCACAATGTCAAGGTGATGATAAGATCAAATATATTCCACCTTGGGGAATCCAATGGAAAAGCAAGATATAGGTAAAAAGTTTTTAATTGATGACTGGAAGAGAGTAGGTATGCGGATACTTAGAACATAGAATGTGAGGCTTGAGTATAAAATAGTGGATTGATACATGACAAAAATGTGCAGTGTATGTATACAATATATCATTATAGAGTTAGGATAATTTATTACATATTATTATAGAAATTTGGATAAATGTGTATCTGTATATTAATATACAAATTAAGATAAAATTACAGCAATGTAAACATTAAAAATGTACATTCAAAAACACCAGCTTTGCCTTAAGAAATAAAGAATGCTGTATTCCACTTATGATTGTGACTGCCCTTAACTGTCCTTTTAAGCATGAAGAAAATTTATTACAATCAGTTATTTATCATTATAACAGGAAAAAACAAATTCTTTATACAGAACATACAGAAAACTGATTTTCAATAGTCAATTAAAAGTAAAATATCTTCTAATAATGGCATTTATCAGTATTTTGTGTCTAATTCAAAGAAAAAATCGAACAATAAATAATAACATGAAATAGAGATATGTATGTAATTTCAAATATTTTAGCTAATAATACCATTTTTACAGGTATTTGCTTTTTAGTTGTTTTGAAGAAGGAAAAGAATAGCTTCTATACATATTCAACTAATAGAAATCATACCAAAACAAAAAATACTTAAAATTTTGGAACCAGTTGAGAAACTACAAGTTTTCAAAAACAGGAAATCAGGATTATATAACATTTTAATGTGATCTACTCTTGGAAAACATAGTTAAACAAACCGTATATCTGTAGAGGAAATACTCCAGCATAAAGTTGTAATACATTGTGGTGAAGGCTTACATCTGCAGATTTTTCTCCTGCAATGCCCCACTGTTACTGTGGCTTACTGCATTGCATCAAGACTGCCTTTCTGTTTGGAAGACCCTCTCAGTACAAACAAGACTCTAAGTTCAGATTTTATTTTCCCTTGGTATTAGAATATGGGAATTTAGGAGTCCTGGGAAATACTGTTTTAGCCTTTAAAAGTAAATGTATCACATTCTTTAATTAGGATCTATGTTTGAGTATGTTTTTCAAAATCTGAACATATGACCCAGTTATCTTACAAATTTCTCGAGCTACAAATTTTCAGGAAAATCCAGGTGTGTAATATGAGGTCTTTCAGGATACTATTTCACAAAAAGACAAATAATATATCAATATTTAGAACTTCTTAGTCAAAAAAACACTTACATCAGGGGCAAATGGACTAATTTATGGTTTCTTTTAAAGAGAATACAAACTCGAATTCAAAAGTGTGCTCTAGTCTCAGCCCTTCCTAGTCAGTATTTTACTCATCTGTATGGAATAGTCAGATGTAGACTGTACACTGTAAAGAACGCTAACTAGGAATCAGGGAAGCTTAAATCTAATGTCCAATTAGTTGCACAATAATTTTTAACTTGAGTAGATTCAAAGACTCAATGTGTGCCTCACTCTTCTTACCAAAAAAACAAATCAGATGATGGAAAAGATAACTCAAGCTCTTTAAACCTTTAAAGTGATAAAGATAGATAGATATATATATATTATACATATAATACATACACACTCACAAACACATATAAATATATTATACACACACACACACACACACACACACACACAGATATATTAACTATGGAATTCACAGATCGACTCTCTCTACAAACAAAGTGGCAGGCATGTTTACCTCCTTTTCAAAAGATTCAGGTTCCCCAAATTTGGGGTTCTTAGAGTGTATCTCACTGTGTGTTTTTGTGTCAACTGGCTCTGTTCCTGTTACTCGAAGGGAACCGAGGCTTGGGGAAATGGCACATGTGCAGACACTCTGTTGTCGGTAATACTCTGTCTTTCTTCTCTGATCCAGCATTCCCCTATTTTCTACCAGTGTCAATGACACTGTAGCAGGCTAAGCTGTTCACTTGCAAATTGGGTAAACACTTCACAATTTTTGACACCTACACTTTATTTAGCATATATTTTACTATGTATCACATATATACAACACATACATCAGTGTATATGTAAAAGTGAGATTAATTAGCCCAGCAACTATACTTTATTTGTTCACCAAATATTTTATTGTTTCTAGGGTAAGGGCAAGGTCAGGATACAGCAGTCAACAAGGGAGAAACACGTGGTTCGTGACTTAATGGAACTGACAAATAACGAACACAGAGTTAAGTACCTGACGTTGCCAGACACGACTTAAATTGTGTTAAAACAATTGTTTAACACAACTATTCCGCATATTTCTAGTAAATTGGAATCCATCTTTAGAGTCCAAATTAATGTGGTTTAACTACTTACAAGTGGGAGGATTTATTTTCTCAATGTCTAGTAAATATAAATAAGAGGTGAAAAATCTCTCCTTGGAAAACGGTAAGTAACTGATTAAAGAAACTGAAGATGATGGAAACAGATGAAGAGATATACCATATTCATGCACTGTAAGAATTAATATTTTTAAATGACCATCATATGCAAGAATACCTACAGATTTAGTGTAATATCTATCAAATTACCAAGAGCAATATTCAGAACAAATAATTCTAAAATTTATATGGAAACAAAAGACCCTCAATAGCCAAAACAGTCTTGAGAAAGAAGAAAAAATATGACGGTATCATGCACTCTGATTTCAAACTAAATCACAAAGCTATAGTTAACAAAACAGTATGGCACTGGCACAAACACCAATGCAGAGATCAATAGAATAGTACCCAAAGCCCAGAAATTGGTACAGACTTTCGTGGGCAATAAATCTACAACAAAGTAGGCAAGAATATACAATGAGGAAAGAATAGCCTCTTCAATCAATGGTGCTGGGAGCTTTGAGAAAACTGGACAGCTACATGCAAAAGAACCAAATTGGATTTTCTCACTCCGTTAATAAAAATAAATTAAAAATGGATCAAAAACTGAAATGTAAGACCTGAAACCATACAACTTCTAGAAGTAAACATAGGCGGTGAGCTCTTTTAGTTTGTTCTTAGTAATATTTTTGAGATATGTTTACTTAGGCAAGGGAAACAAATTAAAAATTAAAAAATGGGACTGCATCAATATTTCTGCACTGCAAAGGAAATGATCAGCCAAAAATTCCAGTTTCAGTTTCTTTCAAGTGGATTCTTAGAAAGAACTCTGAATGCAGACAGTATTTTGACTCTTACCATTTACCAATTTACATAATTTGGCAAATTACTTCTCGTTGGCAGCCCATTCCTTTCAGCACTTTGAATATGTTATCTCTCTGCCTTGGGTCTCCACCACTGCTGATGAGAAACCACCTGTTCATCTTATTGATCATCCCTTATGTATGATGAGTCGCTACTCTCTAGTTTCAGTCAAGACTGTTTCTTGACTATTTCATGCAGAAATTTGAGTTTGGCATATGTGGAGTTCACTGAACTCCTTGGATGTGTAGACTAATACTTTTTAGTAAATTTGAGAATTGTTCAGCCATTAGTTTTTCAAATTATTCTCCTTTCTTTAAAGGCCTGGAATCAGTAAGCACCCACAGTCTTGCAGAGGTGCTCTATGTGGCCGTTGAGGCATACCCTCATCTCTGCCTTAGCCTTCCTCTCCTACCTGTGCAGAGTCTTAAGGTCAACCAGTGGTGAGAGCATAAGCCCTTCTTACATCATTCTAAGCACACGCAGAGCCTGGGGTGAATGCTCAGACCTAAGAATTTGCGTATCCCACAAGCTCCCCAGGAAGCTGCTGGAGCTTTTCACACTGTCTGTGGATACCTCATTACCCTGCTTTTCCTTCGAAGCTTCTTGTTTTGCTTAAAAGTTTATTTGTTATCCAATGCTTCAGGCACCATTTAAAGAAAACCATTTCTGACATACACCAGTGGATAGGTAAAGGGATTTTTACACTTGAATATTCCTAGTTGATAACTTTTGAAAGAGTAACTGTTAGGAAACCTTCATTTTGTTAAAAGAAATTTATTTTACCTCGTTTACCAAGTAAAAATGTGTACAACATTTATCACAATGTCAAGGTGATGATAAGATCAAATATATTCCACCTTGGGGAATCCAATGGAAAAGCAAGATATAGGTAAAAAGTTTTTAATTGATGACTGGAAGAGAGTAGGTATGCGGATACTTAGAACATAGAATGTGAGGATTGAGCATAAAATAGTGGATTGATACATGACAAAAATGTGCAGTGTATGTATACAATATATCATTATAGAGTTAGGATAATTTATTACATATTATTATTGAAATTTGGATAAATGTGTATCTGTATATTAATATACAAATTAAGATAAAATTACAGCAATGTAAACATTAAAAATGTACATTCAAAAACACCAGCTTTGCCTTAAGAAATAAAGAATGCTGTATTCCACTTATGATTGTGACTGCACTTAACTGTCCTTTTAAGCATGAAGAAAATTTATTACAATCAGTTATTTATCATTATAACAGGAAAAAACAAATTCTTTATACAGAACATACAGAACAACTGATTTTCAGTAGTCAATTAAAAGTAAAATATCTTCTAATAATGGCATTTATCAGTATTTTGTGTCTATTTCAAAAAAAATCGAACATTAAGTAATAACATGAAATAGAGATATGTATGTAATTTCAAATATTTTAGCTAATAATACCATTTTTACAGGTATTTGCTTTTTAGTTGTTTTTGAAGAAGGAAAAGAATAGCTTCTATACATATTCAACTAATTGAAATCATACCAAAACAAAAAATACTTAAAATTTTGGAACCAGTTGAGAAACTACAAGTTTTCAAAAACAGGAAATCAGGATTATATAACATTTTAATGTGATCTACTCTTGGAAAACATAGTTAAACAAACCGTATATCTGTACAGGAAATACTCCAGCATAAAGTTGTAATACATTGTGGTGAAGGCTTACATCTGCAGATTTTTCTCCTGCAATGCCCCACTGTTACTGTGGCTTACTGCATTGCATCAAGACTGCCTTTCTGTTTGGAAGACCCTCTCAGTACAAACAAGACTCTAAGTTCAGATTTTATTTTCCCTTGGTATTAGAATATGGGAATTTAGGAGTTCTGGGAAATACTGTTTTAGCCTTTAAAAGTAAATGTATCACATTCTTTAATTAGGATCTATGTTTGAGTATGTTTTTCAAAATCTGAACATATGACCCAGTTATCTTACAAATTTCTCGAGCTACAAATTTTCAGGAAAATCCAGGTGTGTAATATGAGGTCTTTCAGGATACTATTTCACAAAAAGACAAATAATATATCAATATTTAGAACTTCTTAGTCAAAAAAACACTTACATCAGGGGCAAATGGACTAATTTATGGTTTCTTTTAAAGAGAATACAAACTCGAATTCAAAAGTGTGCTCTAGTCTCAGCCCTTCCTAGTCAGTATTTTACTCATCTGTATGGAATAGTCAGATGTAGACTGTACACTGTAAAGAACGCTAACTAGGAATCAGGGAAGCTTAAATCTAATGTCCAATTAGTTGCACAATAATTTTTAACTTGAGTAGATTCAAAGACTCAATGTGTGCCTCACTCTTCTTACCAAAAAAACAAATCAGATGATGGAAAAGATAACTCAAGCTCTTTAAACCTTTAAAGTGATAAAGATAGATAGATATATATATATTATACATATAATACATACACACTCACAAACACATATAAATATATTATACACACACACACACACACACACACACACACAGATATATTAACTATGGAATTCACAGATCGACTCTCTCTACAAACAAAGTGGCAGGCATGTTTACCTCCTTTTCAAAAGATTCAGGTTCCCCAAATTTGGGGTTCTTAGAGTGTATCTCACTGTGTGTTTTTGTGTCAACTGGCTCTGTTCCTGTTACTCGAAGGGAACCGAGGCTTGGGGAAATGGCACATGTGCAGACACTCTGTTGTCGGTAATACTCTGTCTTTCTTCTCTGATCCAGCATTCCCCTATTTTCTACCAGTGTCAATGACACTGTAGCAGGCTAAGCTGTTCACTTGCAAATTGGGTAAACACTTCACAATTTTTGACACCTACACTTTATTTAGCATATATTTTACTATGTATCACATATATACAACACATACATCAGTGTATATGTAAAAGTGAGATTAATTAGCCCAGCAACTATACTTTATTTGTTCACCAAATATTTTATTGTTTCTAGGGTAAGGGCAAGGTCAGGATACAGCAGTCAACAAGGGAGAAACACGTGGTTCGTGACTTAATGGAACTGACAAATAACGAACACAGAGTTAAGTACCTGACGTTGCCAGACACGACTTAAATTGTGTTAAAACAATTGTTTAACACAACTATTCCGCATATTTCTAGTAAATTGGAATCCATCTTTAGAGTCCAAATTAATGTGGTTTAACTACTTACAAGTGGGAGGATTTATTTTCTCAATGTCTAGTAAATATAAATAAGAGGTGAAAAATCTCTCCTTGGAAAACGGTAAGTAACTGATTAAAGAAACTGAAGATGATGGAAACAGATGAAGAGATATACCATATTCATGCACTGTAAGAATTAATATTTTTAAATGACCATCATATGCAAGAATACCTACAGATTTAGTGTAATATCTATCAAATTACCAAGAGCAATATTCAGAACAAATAATTCTAAAATTTATATGGAAACAAAAGACCCTCAATAGCCAAAACAGTCTTGAGAAAGAAGAAAAAATATGACGGTATCATGCACTCTGATTTCAAACTAAATCACAAAGCTATAGTTAACAAAACAGTATGGCACTGGCACAAACACCAATGCAGAGATCAATAGAATAGTACCCAAAGCCCAGAAATTGGTACAGACTTTCGTGGGCAATAAATCTACAACAAAGTAGGCAAGAATATACAATGAGGAAAGAATAGCCTCTTCAATCAATGGTGCTGGGAGCTTTGAGAAAACTGGACAGCTACATGCAAAAGAACCAAATTGGATTTTCTCACTCCGTTAATAAAAATAAATTAAAAATGGATCAAAAACTGAAATGTAAGACCTGAAACCATACAACTTCTAGAAGTAAACATAGGCGGTGAGCTCTTTTAGTTTGTTCTTAGTAATATTTTTGAGATATGTTTACTTAGGCAAGGGAAACAAATTAAAAATTAAAAAATGGGACTGCATCAATATTTCTGCACTGCAAAGGAAATGATCAGCCAAAAATTCCAGTTTCAGTTTCTTTCAAGTGGATTCTTAGAAAGAACTCTGAATGCAGACAGTATTTTGACTCTTACCATTTACCAATTTACATAATTTGGCAAATTACTTCTCGTTGGCAGCCCATTCCTTTCAGCACTTTGAATATGTTATCTCTCTGCCTTGGGTCTCCACCACTGCTGATGAGAAACCACCTGTTCATCTTATTGATCATCCCTTATGTATGATGAGTCGCTACTCTCTAGTTTCAGTCAAGACTGTTTCTTGACTATTTCATGCAGAAATTTGAGTTTGGCATATGTGGAGTTCACTGAACTCCTTGGATGTGTAGACTAATACTTTTTAGTAAATTTGAGAATTGTTCAGCCATTAGTTTTTCAAATTATTCTCCTTTCTTTAAAGGCCTGGAATCAGTAAGCACCCACAGTCTTGCAGAGGTGCTCTATGTGGCCGTTGAGGCATACCCTCATCTCTGCCTTAGCCTTCCTCTCCTACCTGTGCAGAGTCTTAAGGTCAACCAGTGGTGAGAGCATAAGCCCTTCTTACATCATTCTAAGCACACGCAGAGCCTGGGGTGAATGCTCAGACCTAAGAATTTGCGTATCCCACAAGCTCCCCAGGAAGCTGCTGGAGCTTTTCACACTGTCTGTGGATACCTCATTACCCTGCTTTTCCTTCGAAGCTTCTTGTTTTGCTTAAAAGTTTATTTGTTATCCAATGCTTCAGGCACCATTTAAAGAAAACCATTTCTGACATACACCAGTGGATAGGTAAAGGGATTTTTACACTTGAATATTCCTAGTTGATAACTTTTGAAAGAGTAACTGTTAGGAAACCTTCATTTTGTTAAAAGAAATTTATTTTACCTCGTTTACCAAGTAAAAATGTGTACAACATTTATCACAATGTCAAGGTGATGATAAGATCAAATATATTCCACCTTGGGGAATCCAATGGAAAAGCAAGATATAGGTAAAAAGTTTTTAATTGATGACTGGAAGAGAGTAGGTATGCGGATACTTAGAACATAGAATGTGAGGATTGAGCATAAAATAGTGGATTGATACATGACAAAAATGTGCAGTGTATGTATACAATATATCATTATAGAGTTAGGATAATTTATTACATATTATTATTGAAATTTGGATAAATGTGTATCTGTATATTAATATACAAATTAAGATAAAATTACAGCAATGTAAACATTAAAAATGTACATTCAAAAACACCAGCTTTGCCTTAAGAAATAAAGAATGCTGTATTCCACTTATGATTGTGACTGCACTTAACTGTCCTTTTAAGCATGAAGAAAATTTATTACAATCAGTTATTTATCATTATAACAGGAAAAAACAAATTCTTTATACAGAACATACAGAACAACTGATTTTCAGTAGTCAATTAAAAGTAAAATATCTTCTAATAATGGCATTTATCAGTATTTTGTGTCTATTTCAAAAAAAATCGAACATTAAGTAATAACATGAAATAGAGATATGTATGTAATTTCAAATATTTTAGCTAATAATACCATTTTTACTGGTATTTGCTTTTTAGTTGTTTTTGAAGAAGGAAAAGAATAGCTTCTATACATATTCAACTAATTGAAATCATACCAAAACAAAAAATACTTAAAATTTTGGAACCAGTTGAGAAACTACAAGTTTTCAAAAACAGGAAATCAGGATTATATAACATTTTAATGTGATCTACTCTTGGAAAACATAGTTAAACAAACCGTATATCTGTACAGGAAATACTCCAGCATAAAGTTGTAATACATTGTGGTGAAGGCTTACATCTGCAGATTTTTCTCCTGCAATGCCCCACTGTTACTGTGGCTTACTGCATTGCATCAAGACTGCCTTTCTGTTTGGAAGACCCTCTCAGTACAAACAAAACTCTAAGTTCAGATTTTATTTTCCCTTGGTATTAGAATATGGGAATTTAAGAGTCCTGGGAAATACTGTTTTAGTCTTTAAAAGTAAATATATCACATTCTTTAATTAGGATCTATGTTTGAGTATGTTTTTCAAAATCTTAACATATGACCCAGTTATCTTACAAATTTCTCGAGCTACAAATTTTCAGGAAAATCCAGGTGTGTAATATGAGGTCTTTCAAGATACTATTTCACAAAAAGACAAATAATATATCAATATTAAGAACTTCTTAGTCAAAAAACACTTTCAGCAGGGGCAAATGGTCTAATTTATGGTTTCTTTTAAAGAGAATACAAACTCGAATTCAAAATTGTGCTCTAGTCTCAGCCCTTCCTAGTCAGTATTTTACTCATCTGTATGGAATAGTCAGATGTAGACTGTACACTGTAAAGAACGCTAACTAGGAATCAGGGAAGCTTAAATCTAATGTCCAATTAGTTGCACACTAATTTTTAACTTGAGTGGATTCAAAGACTCAATGTGTACCTCACTCTTCTTACCAAAAAAACAAATCAGATGATGGAATAAAAAAACTCAAGCTCTTTAAACCTTTAAAGTGATAAAGATAGATAGATATATATATATTATACATATAATACATACACACTCACAAACACATATATATATATTATACACACACACACACACACACACACAGATATATTAACTATGGAAAACACAGATCGACTCTCTCTAAAAACAAAGTTGCAGGCATGTTTACCTCCTTTTCAAAAGATTCAGGTTCCCCAAATTTGGGGTTCTTAGAGTGTATCTCACTGTGTGTTTAAGTGTCACCTGGCTCTGTTCCTGTTACTCGAAGGGAACCGAGGCTTGGGGAAATGGCACATGTGCAGACACTCTGTTGTCGGTAATATTCTGTCTTTCTTCTCTGATCCAGCATTCCCCTATTTTCTACCAGTGTCCATGACACTGTAGCAGGCTAAGCTGTTCACTTACAAATTGGGTAAACACTTCACAATTTTTGACACCTACACTTTATTTAGCATATATTTTACTATGTATCACATATATACAACACATACATCAGTGTATATGTAAAAGTGAGATTAATTAGCCCAGCAACTATACTTTATTTGTTCACCAAATATTTTATTGTTTCTAGGGTAAGGGCAAGGTCAGGATACAGCAGTCAACAAGGGAGAAACACGTGGTTCGTGACTTAATGGAACTGACAAATAACGAACACAGAGTTAAGTACCTGACGTTGCCAGACACGACTTAAATTGTGTTAAAACTATTTTTAACACAACTATTCTGCATATTTCTAGTAAATTTGAATCCATCTTTAGAGTCCAATTTAATGTGGTTTAACTACTTACAAGTGGGAGGATTTATTTTCTCAATGTCTAGTAAATATAAATAAGAGGTGAAAAATCTCTCCTTGGAAAACGGTAAGTAACTGATTAAAGAAACTGAAGATGATGGAAACAGATGAAGAGATATACCATATTCATGGACTGTAAGAATTAATATTTTTAAATGACCATCATATGCAAGAATACCTACAGATTTAGTGTAATATCTATCAAATTACCAAGAGCAATATTCAGAACAAATAATTCTAAAATTTATATGGAAACAAAAGACCCTCAATAGCCAAAACAGTCTTGAGAAAGAAGAAAAAATATGACGGTATCATGCACTCTGATTTCAAACTAAATCACAAAGCTATAGTTAACAAAACAGTATGGCACTCTCACAAACACCAATGCAGAGATCAATAGAACAGAACCCAAAGCCCAGTAATTGGTACAGACTTTCGTGGGCAATTAATCTACAACAATGTAGGCAAGAATATACAATGAGGAAAGAATAGCCTCTTCAATCAATGGTGCTGGGAACTTTGAGAAAACTGGACAGCTACATGCAAAAGAACCAAATTGGATTTTCTCACTGCGTTAAGAAAGATAAATTAAAAAACAGAAACAAAAAGAAACAAACAATAACAAAGCGTAAATACAGGACAGAAATAGACTCACAGACAGAGAATACAGACTTGTGATTACCGGGGGCTGGAGGGTGGGAAGGGATAACCTGGGATTTCAAAATTGAAAATAGATAAACAAGATTACACTGTATAGCACAGTGAAATATACACAATATGTTATGATATCTCACAGAGAATATAATGTGACAATGAGTGTGTATATGTCCATGAATGACTGAAAAATTTTGCTGAACACTGGAATTTGACACATTGTAAAATGATTATAAATCAATAAAATATGTTTAAAAAATAATGTAAATGCAGGAGGCAGGATTTTAAAAAATGGATCAAAAAATTAAATATAAGACCTGTAACCATAAATCTTTTAGAAGTAAACATAGGCAGTGTGCTCTTTTACATTGATCTTAGTAATATTTTTGATATATGTTTACTTAGGCATGGGAAACAAAACTAAAAATTAAAAATGGGACAGCATCAATGTTTCTGCACTGCAAAGGAAATGATCAGCCACAATTTCCAGTTCGTTTCCTTAAAGTGGATTTTTAGAAAGAATTCTGAATGCAGACAGTATTTTGATCCTTAACATTTACCAAGTTACATTATTTGGCAAATTATTTCTCGTTGGCAGCCCATTCCTTTCAGCACTTTGAATATGTTATCTCTCTGCCTTTGGTCTCCACCACGGCTGATGAGAAACCATCTGTTCATCTTATGGAGCATCCCTTATATATGACGAGTCACTTCTCTCTAGTTTCTATCAAGACTGTTTTTTGACTATTTCATGCAGAAATCTGAATTTTGCCTGTGTGGAGTTCTCTGAACTTCTTGGATGTGTAGACTAATAATTTTTACTAATTTTGAGAATTGTTCAGCTGTTAGTTTTTCAAATAATTCTTCTTTCCTTTAAGGCATGGAATCAGTAAGCCCCCACAAACATTGCTGAGGTGCTCTATGTGCCCATTGAGGCCTACCCTCATTGCGGCCTTAGCCTTCCTCTCCTACCTGTGCAGAGTCTTAAGGTCAGCCAGTGGTGAAAGCATAAGCCCTTCTTACGTCATTCTTAGCATACGCAGAACCAGGGTTGAATGCACAGACCTATGCATTTGCATATCCCACTAGGTCCCCAGGAATCTGCTGGAGCTTTTCACACTGTCTGTGGAAATCTCATTACCCTGCTTTTCTTTGAAGTTTGTTGCTTTGCTTAAGAGTTTATTTGTTATCCAATGCTTCAGGCACCATTCAAAGGAAACAATTTCTGACTTACCCCGTGGATAACTAAAGGGCTTTTCACACTGTAACATTCCTAGTTGATAACTTTTGAAAGAGTATTGTTATGAAACCTTCATTTTGTTAGTAGAAATTTATTTAACCTAATTAACCAAGTAAAAATATATACTACATTTATCACAATATCAAGGTGATGATAAGGTCATATATATTCCCCCTTGGGGAATCCAATGGAAAAGCAAGTGATAGGTTAAAAGTTTTTAATTGTTGACTGGAAGAGACTAGGTATGCGGATTGTTAAAACATTGAATGTGAGGATTGAGCATAAAATAGTGGATTGATACATGACAGAAAGACGCAATGTATATATAAATTATATCATTATGTAAATTACGATAATTTATTACATATTTTTAGGTTTAGGGTTAGGGTTAGTGTTAGGGGTTAAGTTTAGCTTTAGGGTTAGAATTAGGGTTAGGGTTAGATTTAGACTCAGGTTTAGGCTTAGGGTTAGGGTTAGGTTTAGGTTTAGGGTTAGGGTTAGTGTCTAACCCTGAGTCTAACCGTAATCCTAAACCTAACCCTGAGTCTAACACTAACCCTGTGTCTAACACTAACCCTAACCCTGAGTCTAACCCTGAGTCTAACCCTAACCCTGGTCTAACCCTGAGTCTAACCCTAACCCTGAGTCTAACCCTAACCCTGAGTCTAACCCTAACCCTGAGTCTAACCCTCTCCACATGCTCATATCTCAGACCTAAATGTGTTTCAAATCGGTCTTGCATGTAGCTTTTTGGGAACACAGAATGTCATGGTGAGGGGAACTATGTAACTTACATTTCTATTTGGAAGCACTCTCTCTAACAGGTTTTTCTGCGTATACTGCCTTGTTACGAGACTGTGTCAAAAAACAATGCTGAGAAATGAGACTAAATGGTCCTAGGTTGAAGTATGCCCTTTATGCAGGATGAAAGAATGGCTCTCCACATGCTCACATCTCAGAACTGAATGTGTGTCGAATCCGTCATGCATGTAGTCTGTGGGAACAAATAATTTCACGGTGAGAGGAACTATGTAATTAACATGTCTATGCGGAAGCACTCACTATAAGAGGCTTTTCCTGTGCAATCTGCCTTTATTTCAAAACTGGCTCTAGGAACCATGCTGAGAAATCAAAGTGTTGCTAGATGTAAATATGCCCTTTCGGGTAGATGAAAGTACGGCTCTCCAGATGCTTACATCTCAGAACAGAAACTGTGTTGAATCCGTCATGCATGTAGCGTGTTGGGAACATAGAATGTCATGGTGATGGGAACTATGTAACTTACATGTCTATTGGGAAGGACTCACTCCACCAGGCTTTTCCTGTGCAAACTGCCTTTATTTTGAAACTTGCTCTAGGAACCATGCTGATAAATCAGAATAAGTGTTCCTAGGTTTCAATATACCCTTTCGGGCAGATGAAACAACGGTGCTCAACATGCTTATCTCAGGAATTAACGATTGTCCAATCTGACATGCATGTAGCATGTTGGGAACACAGAATGCCATTCTGAGGGGAAGTATGTAACTTAAATGTCTATGGGGAAGCATTCACTCCAACAGGCTTTTCCTGCGCAAACTGCCTTTATTTCGTAACTGGCTCTAGGAACCATGCTTAGAAATCACAAGTATGTGTTCCTAGGTATCACTGTGCCCTTTCGGGTAGATGAAAGAACGGTTCTCCAAGTGCTCACATCTCATACCTGAATGTGTGTCAAAACAGTCATGCATGTAGCGTTTTGGAGACACAGAATGTCATGGTGCGGGGAACTATGTAACTTACATGTCTATGGGGAAGCACTCGTTCCAACTGGCTTTTCCTCTGCAATTGGCCCTTATTTTGTAACTGGCTATAGGAACCTTGCTGAGAAATCTGAACATGTGTTCCTAGGAGTAAATATGCCTTCTAGGGTAGATGAAAGAATGGTTCTCCACATGCTCCCATTTCAGAATTGATTGAGTGTCAAATCCGTCATGCACATAGCATGTTGGGAACACAGAATTTTATGGTGATAGGAACTATTTAACTTACAAGTTTCTGGGGAAGGACTCGCTGCAACAGGCTTTTGCTGTGCAAACTGCCCTTATTCCCAAACTGGCTCTAGGAACCATGCTGAAAAATCAGAGTAAGTTTTCCTAGGTGTAAATATGCCCTATCTGGTATATGAAAGAACGGCTCTCCACATGCTGACATCTCAGACTTGAATGTGTGTCGAATCTGTCATCCATGTAGCGTGTTGGGAACACAGAATGTCATGGTGAGGGAAACTATGTAACTTACATGTCTACAGGGAAGCACTCTCTCCAACGGGTTTTTCTGTGCAAACTGCCTTGATTATGAAACTGGGTCAAGGAAAAATGCTGAGAAATGAGAGTAAATGTTCCTAGGTTTAAGTATGCCCTTTATGCAGGATGAAAGAATGGCTCTCCATATGCTCACATCTCCGACCTGAATGTGTGTCGAATCCGTCATGCATGTAGTGTGTGGGAACACATAATTTCACGGTGAGAGGAACTATGTAACTAACATGTCTATGCAGAAGCACTCACTATAAGAGGCTTTTACTGTGCAAACTGCCTTTATTTTGAAACTGGCTCTAGGAACCATGCTGAGAAATCCAAGTAAGTGTTCCTAGGTGTAAATATGCCCTTTAGGCTGGATGAAAGAACAGCTCTCCTCATGCTCACACCTCAGATCTGAATGTGTGTCTAATCCATCATGCATGTAGCGTTTTGGGAGCACAGAATTTCATGGTGATAGGAAGTATTTAACTTACATGTCTATGGGTATGCACTCACTCCAACAGGCTTTTCCTGGGCAAACTGCCTTACTTTCAAAACTAGCTCTTTTAACCATGCTGAGAAACCAGAGTAAGTGTTCCTTGGTGTAAATATGCCTTTTATGCTGGATGAAATTATGGCTCTCCATATGGTCACACTTCAGATCTGAATGTGTGTAGAATCCATCATGCATATAGTGTGTTGGGAACACGGAATTTCATGGTGAGGGGAACTATGTAACTTACATGTCTATGGGGAAGCATTCTCTCAAACAGGTTTTTCCAGTGAAACCTGCCTTTATTTTGAAACTGGCTTTGGAATCATGCTAAGAAAACAGAGTAAGTGTTCCTAGGTGTAACTATGCCCTTTAGGCTGGATGAAAGAATGGCTCTCCGCATTCTCACTCCTCAGATCTGAATGTGTGTCAAATCCGACATGCATGTAGCATGTTGGGAACACAGAATTTCAAGGTGAGGGTTAGTATGTAACTTACATGTCTATGGGAAAGCACTGGCTCCAACATGGTTTTCCAACATAAACTGCCTTTTTTCGAAACTGACTGTAGGAAACATGCTGAGAAATCAGTGTTTGTAGGTGTAATTATGCCCTTTATGTTGGGTGGAAGAACAGCTCTCCACATGCTCTCATGTCAGATGTGAATGTATGTCAAATCCGTCATACATGAAACGTGTTGGGAATACAAAATTTCATGGTGAGGGGAACTATGTAACTTACATGTTTACAGGGAAGCACTCGCTCCAACAGGCTTTTCCTGTTCAAACTACCTTTATGTCAAAAATGGCTCTAGGAACCGTTCTGAGAAATCAGGCTAAGTGTTCCTAGGTGTAAATATGCCCTTTATGCTGGATGAAAGAACGGCTTCCCGTGTGATGACATTTCAGATCTGAATGTGGGTTGAATCCATCATGCATGTGATTGTTGGGAACACAGAATGTCATGATGAGGTGAACTATGTATCTTACAGGTCTATTGGGAAGCACACGCTCCAACATGGTTTTCCAGCATAAACAGCCTTTATTTGGAAACTGACTCTCGGAAACATGCTGAAGAATCAGTGTAAGTGTTCCTAGCTGTAAATATGCCCTTTATGCTGGATAAAAGAACGGTTGTCCACATGCTAACTCTCAAATATGAAAGTGAGTCAAATCCGCCATGCATCTAGCATGTTGGGAACACAAATTTCATGGTGAGGGGACTATGTAACTTACATGTCTATAAGGAAGCACTCGCTCCAAGAGGCTTTTCCTGCACAAACTGCCTTTATTTCAAAACTGGCTTTTGGAATCCAGCTGAGATATCAGAGTATGTGTTCCTAGGTTTAAAAATACCCTATCTGCTGTATGAAAGAACGGCTCTCCACATGCTCACATCTCAGATCTGAATGTGTGTCAAATCTGTCGTGCATGTAGCATGTTGGGAACACAGACTTTCATGGTTAGGTGAACTATGTCACTTACATGTCTATGGGGAAGCACTCACTCCAACAGGCCTTTCCTGTGCAAACTGCCTTTATTTCGAAAACGGCTCTAGGAACCATGCTGAGAAATCACAGAAAGTGTTCCTAGGTCTAAATATGCCCTTTATGCTGGATGAAAGGCGGCTCTACACATGCTCACATCTCAGATCTGAATGTTTGTCGAATCTGTCATGCATGTAGCGTGTTGGGAACACAGAAGTTCGTGGTGACGGTAATATGTAAGTTACCAATCTATGGGGAAGCAATTGCTCCAACAGTCTTTTCCTCAGGAAATTGCATTTTGAAACTGGCTCTTGGAATCATGCCAAGAAATCACAGTAAGTGTTCCTAGGTGTAAATATGCCCTTCATGCTGGATGGAAGAACAGCTGTCCACATGCTCACATCTCAGATATGAATGTGTCTAATCCGCCATGCATGTAGCATGTTCAGATCACAGAATTTCATGGTGAGGGGAACTATGTAACTTGCATGTCTATGAGGAAGCAATCACTCCAACAGCGTTTTCCAGTGTAAACTGCCTATGTTTTGAAACTGGCTTTTGGAACCACACTGAGAAATCAGATTAAGTGTTCCTTGGTGTAACTATGCCCTTTATTCTAGATGAAAGAAAAGCTCTCCACATGCTCACATCTCAGATCTGAATGTGTGTCAACAGTCATGCATGTAGCGTGTTGGGAACACAAAATTTTATGATGAGGGAAACTATTTTACTTACATGTCTATTGGGTAGCAATCGCTCCAACACACTGTTCCTGATGAAACAGCCTTTATTTTGAAACTGGCTCTAGGAAACATGCTGAGAAATCAGAATAAGTGTTCCTAGGTGTAAATTTGCCCTATATGCTGCCTGAAAGAACGTCTCTCCTCATGTCACATCTCAGATCTGAATGTGTGTCTAATCCATCATGCATGTAGCATTTTAGAAACACAGACTTTCATGGTGAGGTGAAGTATGTTAATTAAATGTCTATTGGGAAGCACTCACTCCAACAGGCTTTTCCTGCGAAAAATGCCTTTATTGCAAAAGTGGCTATAGGAACCGTGCAGAGAACTCAGGGTAAGTGTTCTTAGGTGTAAATATGCCCTCTATGCTGGATGAAAGAATGGCTGTCCTCATGCTCATATCTCAGATCTGAATGTGTGTCAAATTAGTCTTGCATGTAGCGTGTTTGGAACACAGAATATCATACTGAGGGGAACTATATAACTTTCATGTCTATGGGGATGCACTCGCTCCAAAATGTTTTTCCTGTGCAAGCTGCCTTTATTTCAAAACTGCCTCTAGGAAACATGCTGAGAAATCTGAGTAAGTTTTCCTAGGTGTAAATATGCCCTTTATGCTGGATGAAAGAACAGCTCCCCACATGCTCACATCTCAGATCTGTATGTGAGTCAAATCTGTCATGCATGTAACATGTTTGGATCACAGAATTTCATGGTGAGGGGAACTATGTAACTTGCATGTCTATGGGGAAGCAATCGCTCCAACACTCTTTTCCTGACCAAACTGCCTTTATTTTGAAACTTTCTCTAGGAAACATGCTGATAAATCAGAGTAAGTGTTCCTAGGTGTAAATATGCCCTTTATGCTGGATGAAAGAATGGCTCTCCACATGCTCACACCTCAGATCATAATGTGTGTTGAATCCGTCTTGCATGTAGCCTGTTGTGAACACACAATTTTATGTTGACGGGAACTATATAACTTACAACCTATGGTGATTCATTCGCTCAAACATGCTTTTCCTGAGCAAACTGCCTTTAGTTCGAAACTGGTTCTAGTAACCGTGCTGAGAAATCAGAGTAAGTGTTCCTAGTCGTGAATATGCCCTTTATGCTGTTTGTAAGAACTGCTCTCCACATGCACACATCTCAGATATGAATGTGTGTTGAATCCGTCATGCACATATCTTGTTGGGAACACTGAATTTCATGGTGAGGGGAACTGTGTAACTTACATGTCTATGGGGAAGCACTCACTCCTTCAGTCTTTTCCTGCACAACCTATCTTAATTTCAAAGCTGACTCTAGGAACCATGCTAGGAAATCAGGGTAGTGTTCTTAGGTGTAAATATACCCTTTATGCTATATGAAAGAAAGGCTCTCCACATGGTAACATCTCATATCTGAATGTGTGTCGACCGTCATGCATGTAGCGTGTTGGGAACACAGAATTTCATGATGAGGGGTAGTATGTAGATTCCAGGTCTATTGGGAAGCACACGCTCCAACATGGCTTTCCAGTGTAAACTGCCTTTATTTCGAAACTGGCTCTAGGAACCACACTGAGAAATCAGAGTAAGTGTTCCTAGCAGTAATATGCCCTTTATGCTGGATGAAAGAACCGCTCTCCACATGCTCACAACTCAGATATGAATTGAGTCAAATCCGTCATGCATGTAGCATGTTGGGAATGCAGAATTTCATAGTGAGTGGAAGTATGTAACTTACATATCTATAGGGAAGCACTCTCTCCAAGAGGCTTTTCCTTTGCAAGCTGCCTTTATTTCAAAACTGGCACTTTGACTCATGCTGAGATATCAGTGTACATATTCCTAGGTTTAAATATGCCCTTTATGCTGGATGAAAGTATGGCTCTCCACATGCTCACATCTGAGATCTGAATGTTGGGGAAGCTGACCTTCAGCTAGCTTGCTGGGTACACAGAGTTTTAGTTTAGGGGAAATATGCTGCTTTAATATCTAGGGAAGCCCTTGATCAACACTTTTTTCCTGCACAATCTGAATTTATTTGAAACCCTCCTCTAGGAAACATGCTGAGAAACCAGAGTTAGTGTTTCTAGATGTACCTAGACCCTTTATGCTGGTTGAATGAACAGATCTCCACATGCTCGCTTTATGGTCTGAACGTGTGTGGAAGCCATCCTTCAGCTAGCTTGTTGGGAACATTAGTTTCTGCCTTAGGAGAACTATGCTACTTTCATACCTATGGAGAGGCAATCACTCAAACTGGGTTTTTAAGCACAAACTGCCTTTTCTTGGAAACTGGCTCTAGGAAACATGCTGAGAAATCAGAGAATGTGTTTCTAGCTGTACCCAGGCCCTTTACACTGGATGAATGAACTACTCTCCACATGCTCACTTCTGAGATCTGAGTGTGTGTGGAAGCCGTCCTTCAGCTTGCTTGCTGGGAACACAGTTTCTTACTTAGGGGAAATACGCTTCTTACATATCGATGGGTAGGCATTCACTCCAACTCAGTTTTCTGGTATAAACTGCCTTCACTTTAAAACCAGCTCTAGGAAACTTGCTTACAAGTCAGAGTAGTGTTTCTAGATGTACCGAGGCCCTTTATGCTGGATGAAAGAATGCCTCTCCACATGCTCACTTCTGAGATCTGAATATGTGTCGAAGCCATCCTTCAGCTAGCTTGTTGGAATCACAGAGTTTCTGGCTTAGGAGTACTATGCTACTTAAATATCTATGTGGAGGCACTAGCTCTAACTCGGTTTTCCAGTGCAAACTGCGTTTACTTGAAAACCGGCTCTAGGAAATATGCTGAAAATTCAGAGTCAGTGTTTCTAGATGTATCCCTGCCCTTTATGCTGGATGAATTGTGGCCTATACACATGCTCACTTCTGAGATCTGAATGTGTGTGGAAGCCGTTGTTCAGCTAGATTGTTGGGAACATAGAATTTCTGGCTTAGGGGAAATATGCTACTTACATACATATGGGGAGGCACAAGCTGCAACTCAGTTTTCCAGCGGAAACTGCCTTTACTTGGAAACCGGCTCTTGAAATCATGCTGACAAATCACAGTGTTTCTAGATGTACTCATGCCGTTTATGCTGGATCATGAACTCCTCTCCACATGCTCACTTCTGATTTATCAATATGTGTGGAAACCGTCCTTCAACTAACTTCCTGGGAACACAGAATTTCTGGATTAGGGGATCTACCTTACTTGCTTCGCTATGGGGAGGCATTGGCTGTAACACTGTTTCCCAGGAAAAAATTGCCTAAACTTGGAAACCGTATCTAGGAAACATGCTGAGAAATAAGAGTCAGTGTTTCTGGATGTACCCCAGCTCATTTTGCTGGATGAACGTATGCCTCTCCACATGCTCAGTTCTGAGATGTGAACTTGTGTGGAAGCCATTCTTCAGGTAGCTTGTTTGGATCACAGAGTTTCTGGCTTAGGGGAACTACACTACATACATGTCTCTGGGGAGGCCCTCACTCCAATTCGATTTTCTGGCTCAAACTGCCTTTAATTGGAATCTGGCTAAGAAAACATGCTTAGAATTCCGAGTCAGTGTTTCTACATGTACCGAGGCCCTTTATGCTGAATGAATGAACACCTCTCCACATGCTCACTTCTGAGATCTCAATGTGTGTGAAAGCCATCCTTCAGCTAACTTGTTGGGAACACAGAGTTTCTGGCTTAGGAGAACTACGCTACTTACATATCTATGGAGAGGCCCTCACTCAAACTCGGTTTTCCAGTGCAAACTGCCTTTACTTGGACACTGGCTCTAGGGAACATGCTGAGAAATCAGAGTCAGTGTTTCTACATGTACCCAGGTCCTTTATGGTGGATGAATGAACGACTCTCCACATGCTAACTTCTTAGATCATAATGTGTCTGGAAGCCATCCTTCAGTTACCTTGTTGGGAACACATAGTTTCTGGCTTAGAGGAACAACTGTACTAACTTATCTATGGGTAGACACAGGCTGCAACCCAGTATTCCAGGGCAAACTGCCTTTACATGGAAACTGGCTCTAGGAAACATGCTTACGAATCAGAGTCAGTGTTCACAGATGTACCCTTGCCCTTTATTCTGGATGAATGAACGCCAATTCACATGCTCACTTCTGAGATCTGAATGTGTGTGGAAGCCATCCTTCAGCTAGCTTGTTGGGAACACAGAGTTTCTGACTTAGGGGACCTACGCTACTTACATCACTATGGGGAGGCAGTGGCTCTAACACTGTTTTCCAGGAAAAAATTTCCTAAACTTGGAAACTGGCTCTAGGAAACATGCTGAGAAATAAAAGTCAGTGTTTCAGGTTCTCCCCCTGCTCATTTTGCTGGATGAATGTACCCCTGTCCACATGCTCACTTCTGAGATGCGAACATGTGTGGAAGTCATTCTTCAGGTAGCTTGTTGGGAACGCTGAGTTTCTGGCTTAGGGAAACTACACTACATACATATCTTTGGGGAGGCCCTCACTCCAACTCGGTTTTCTAGAGCAAACTGTGTTTAATTTGAAACCTGCTCAAGAAAACATGCTGAGAAATCATGGTAAGTGTTTCTACATGTACCCTTGTCCTTTGTGCTAGATGAATGAACGCTTCTCCACTTGTTCCATTCAGGAATCCAAATGTGTGTGGAAGCCGCCCTTCTCCTACCTTGTTAGGAACACAGAGTTTCTAGGTTAAGGGCACTGGGCTACCTATACATATAAGGGGAGCTACTCACTCCACCTAGGTTTTCCAGCACAAAGTGCTTTTACCTTGAGAGCGGGTCTAGAAAACTTGCTTAGAAATTAGGGTAAGTATTCCTAGATGTACTCTAGCTTTTTGTGTTAAATCAATGAATGCTTCCGCACATGTTCTATTCTGGGATCCAAATGTGTGTGGAAATGGTCCTTCACTTACCTTGTTGGGAACAAAGAATTTCTAGGTTAGGGGCACTACCTACCTATATATATAAGTGAAGGCACTCGCTCCAAGTCAGTTTTTTAGTGCAAACTTCCGTTACCTTGAAACCGGCTGTAGGAAACATGCTGAGAAATCAAGGTAAGTGTTTCAAGATGTAAACTTGCCCTTTGTGCTAGATGAATGAAAGCTTTTGCACATATTCCATTCTTGGATCTGAACGTGTGTGGAAGCTGACCTTCCACTACCTTGTTGGGAATACAGAGTTTCTGGGTTAGCGGCGCTGGCCTATTTATATATATATGGGGAGGCCCTCGTTCCAACTTGGTTTTCTGAAGCATTCTGCCTTTACCTTGAAACTGGCTCTAGGAAACCTGCTGAGAAATCAGGGTAAGTGTTGCTAGATGTACATTACCCTTTGTGTTAGATGATTGAACGCTTCTTCACATTATCCATTCTGGGATCCAAATATGTTTGGAAGCAGTCCTTCACCTACCTTGTTAACACAGAGTTTCTGGAATGGGGCACTGGCCAACCTGTATATATAAGGGAAGACTCTCGATCCAAGTCGATTTACCAGCACAAACTGCCTTTACATTGAAACCGGTTCAAGGAAACATTCTGAGAAAACAGGGTATGTATTTCAAGATATATCTTTCCCCTTTGAGCTAGATTAGAGAATGCTTCTCATCATATTCCATTCTGGGATCTGAATGTGTGTGTAAGCCAACCTTCACAAACCTTGTTGTGAACACAAGAGTTACTGGGTTAGAGTCACTGGCCTACCTATATATATTAGGGGAGACCCTTGCTGCAAGTCATTTATTAGTGCAAACTGCCTTTACCTTGGAACCGACTATAGGAAACATGCTGAGAAATCAGGGTAATTGTTTCTAGATGTACACTTCCTCTTTGTGTTAGATAAATGAACTTTTCTCCACATTTTCCATTATAAGATCCGAATATGTGTGCAAGCCGTCCTCACCTACTTTGTTCGGATCACAGAGTTTGTTTGTTAGGAGCACTGGCCTACCTATGTAAAAGGGGAGGCACTCACTCCAACTCAGTTTTCCAGAGAAAACTGCTTTACCCTGAAACCAGCTCTAGGAAACATGCTTAGAAATCAGGCTAAGTGTTTCTAAATGTACCATTGTTCATTGTTCTAGATGAATGAATGATTCTCCAAATGTTCCATTCTGAGTCTGAATGTGTGTATAAGCCTCCCTTCAACTGCCTTGTTGGGAACACAGAGTTTCTGGGTTAGGGTCAGTGCCCTCCCTATATATAAAAGGAAAGGCACTCACTCCAAATCGCTTTTCCAGCACAGACTGGCTTTACCTTGCAACTGGTTGCAGGAAACATGCTGAGAAATCAGGGTAAGTGTTTCTAGATGTACCTTTGCCCTTTGTGCTAGATGAATGAACAGTTTTCCACATGTTCCATTGTGAGATCAGAATGTTTGTTGAATCTGCCCTACACCTACCTTGCTGGGAACACAGAGTTTTGGGTTAGAGGCACTAGCCTACCTATATATATAAGGGAAGGCACTCGCTCAAACTCGGTTTTCCAGTGCAAACTGCCTTTACCTTGAAGCAGACTCTAGGAAACATGCTTAGAAATCAGGCTAAGTGTTTCTAGATGTACCCTTGCCATTTATACTAAATGAATGAACGCTTCTCCAATGTTCAATTCTGGGACTGACAGATTGTGGAAGTTGTCCTTCTCCTACTTTGTTGGTAGAACAGTGTTTCTGGCTTAGTGGCACTGGCCTACCTATATATATATAATTGGGAGGCACTCTCTCCAACTCGGTTTTTTAGCACAAACTGCCTTTATGTTGAAACTGATGCAAGGACACATGCTGAGAAATCTCGGTAAGTGTTTCTGAAGTACCATTGCCCTTTCTGCTACATAAGTGAATTCTTCTACACATGGTCCATTCTGGATCCGAATGGGCGTGACAGCCGTCTTTCACCTACCTTGTTGGAAACACATAGTTCCTGGGTTAGTGGCACATGCCTACTTATATATATAAGGGGAGGTGCTTGCTCCAAATTGGTTTTCGAGATAAAACTCCCTTTATCTTGAAACCGACTATATGAAACATGCTGAGAATTCAGGGTGTTTCTAGATGTACCCTTGCCCTTTTTCCTAGATGAAAGAATGCTTCTCCACATGTTCCATTCTGACATCCGAATATGTGTAGAAGCCATCCTTCAAATACCTTGCTGGGAATACAGAATTTCTGATTAGGGGCACTGTCCTACTTATATATATAAGATGAGGCACTCACTCCAACTCGGTTTTCTAGCACAAACAGCCTTTACCTTGAAACCAGCTATAGGAAACATGCTGTGAAATCAGGGTAAGTGTTTCTAGGTATAACCTTGCCCTTGGAGCTAGATGAATGAACGCTTATCCACGTGTTCCATTCTGACATTCGAATGTGTATGCAAGCCCCCCTCACGTACCTTGTTCGGAACACAGTTTCTGTGTTAAGGGCACTGGGCTACCTATATATATAAGGGGAGGCACTCACTCCAACTCAATTTTCCAGTGCAAACAGCCTCTACCTTGAAACTGGCTCGATGAAACATGCTGAGAAATCAGGGAAATTATTTCCACGTGTACCCTTGCCCACTCTGCTAGATGAAAGAATGCTTCTGCAGATGTTCCATTCTGTGATCCTAATGTGTGTGGAAACCGTCATTCCCCTACCTTGTTCCAAACACAGAGATTCTGGTTTACGGGAACTGGCCTACCTATATATATTAGGGGTTGCACTCACTCCAACATGTTTTCTTAGCACAAACTGCCTTTACCTTGAAACCAGCAGTAGGAAACATGCTGAGAAATGAGGGTAATTCTTTCTAGATGTATCCCTGCCCTTTGTGCTAGAAGAATGAAAGCTTTTTCACATGTTGAATTCTGGAATTTGAATGTCGTTCTTCAACTACATTGTTGTGAACACAGAGTTTCTGGGTTAGGGGCACTTGCCTAACTGTATGTAAGTTCAGTCACTGGCCACAACTTGGTTTTCCAGGGCAAACTGCCTTTACCTTGAAACCCCCTGTAGGAAACATGCTGAGAAGTCACAGTAATTGTTTCTAGATGTACATTTGCCCTTTGTGCTAGCTGAATGAAAGCTTCTCCACATGTTCCATTCTGGGATCCAAATGTGTGTGTGTAAGCCACCCTTCACCTACCTTGTTTGGAACACAGCTTCTGGTTTACAGGCACTGGCCTACCTCTATATGTAAAAAGGGGAGTCACTCCCTCCAACTTAGTTTTCCAGCACAAACTGCATTTACTTTGAAATCATCTCTAGGAAACATGTTGAGAATTTAGGGTAACTGTTTCTAAATATGTCCATACCCTTTGTGCTGCAAGAATGAACGTTTCTCCACTTGTTCCATTCTGGGATCTGAATGTGTGTAGAAGCAGTCCTTCACCTACATTTTTGGGAAAATAGAGATTCTGGGTTAGTGGAACTAGCCAAACTTTATATATAAGGGAAGCACACACTCCAACTCGGTTTTCCAGCACAAACTGCCTTTACCTTGAAACCAGCTTAAGGAGCATGATAAGAAATCAGGGTAAGTGTTTCTAGATGTAATCTTGCCTTTTGTGCTAGATGAATGAACGCTTCTCTACATGATTCATTCTGGTATCCAAATGTGTGTCGAATCCGTCCTTCACATACCTTGTTCGGAGCACAGAGTTTCTCGGTTACTGGCACTGGCCTACCTGTATATAAAAGGGGAGTCGCTCACTCCAGATAGGTTTTACAGACCAAACTGGCTTTACCTTGTAACCGGCTGCAGGAAACATGCTGAGAAATGAGGGTAATTGCTTCTAGATGTACCCTTGTCTTTTGTGCTACATGAATGAACGCTTCTTCACATGTTACATTCTGAGATCTGACTGTGTGGAAGCCTTCATTCAACTACATTTTTATGAACACAAAGTTTCTCGGTTAGTGGCACTGGCCTACCTGTATATATAAGGGAGGCCCTCTCTCCAAAACTGTTATCCAAAGCAAACAGCCTTTACCTTGAAACCAGCTGGAGGAAACATGCAGAGAAATCAGGGTATGTGTTTCTAGATGTAACCTTGCCCTTTGTGCTAGATGAATGAACGCTTCTCAACATGTGGCATTTTGGCATCCCAATGTGTGTGGAAGCCGTCATGTAACTACCATGTTGGGAAAACAGAGTTTCTGGGTTAGGGGGCTGTCCTACCTGTATATATAATGGGAGGCACGTGCTTCAACTGTTTTCCAGAGCAATCTTCCTTTACCTTGAAACACCTTGAGGAAACATGCTGAGAATTCAGGGTAAGTGTTTGTAGATGTATCTTTCCCATTTGTGCTAGATGAATGAATGTTTCTCCAATTGTTCCATTCTGGGATCCGATTGTCTGTGGAAGCCATCCTTCACCTACCTTGTTGGTAACACAGAGTTTCTGAGTTAGGGGCACTGGCCTACCTGTATACATAAGGGGAGTCACTTGTTAAAACTCGGTTTTCCAGCACAAACTGTGATTACTTGGAAACCATCTCCAGGAAGACGCTGAGAAATCATCACATGTGTTTCCAGGTATATACTTGCCCATTGTGCTAAATGAATGAAGGCTTCCCCACATGTTCAATTTTTTGTTCTGAACGTGTGTGCAAGCTGTTATTCACCTACCATGTTGGGAACACAGATTTTTTGTGTTATGTTGACAGGCCTTCCTAAATACATAATGAGAGGCACTCTTTCCAACTCGGTTTTCCAGCTCAAACCTCCTTTACCTTCAAACCATCTCTACAGAGCTTGATTTTTATTTCAGGGTAATTGTTTCTAGATGTACCATGGCTATTCTGGCTAGCTGAATGAACGCTTCTCCACATGTTCCAATCTGGGATCCGAACGTGTTGGAAGCTGTCCTTCAACTACCTTGTTGGTAGATTTTCTGTGTTAGGTTGACAGGCTTACCTATATATATAAGGGGAGCAATCACTCCAACTCGATTTCCCAGCACAAACTGCCTTAATTTGAACCTTTCTCTAGGAAACATGCTGAGAAATCAGAGTATGTGTTTCTAGATGTAACTTTTCCATTAATGGTAGCTAAATGAACGCTTCCTGACATGTTCCAGTTTGGGATCCGAATGTGTGTGGAAGCTGTCCTTCTCCTACTTTGTTGGGAACAGTTTCTGTGGTAGGTTCACAGGCCTAACTATAAACATAAGGGGAGGCACTCACTCGAACTCAGTTTTCCAGAGCAAACTGCCTTTACCTTGAAACCAGCTCTAGGAAGCCTGCTGAGAAATCAGGGTATATCTTTCTAGATGTACCCTTGCCCTTCAAGCTAGCTGAATGAACTCTTCTCCACATGTTCCATTCTGGGGATCCAAATGTGTATGGAAGCCTCCCTTCACATCACTTGTTGGGAACACAGTTTCCAGGTTAGGGTGAGCGGCCTACCTATATACATAAGGGAAGGCACTCAGTCGAACTCAGTTTTCCAGCACAAACTTTCTTTACCTTGAAACCTTCTCTAGGAAACATGCTAGGATATCAGGGTAAGTGTTTCTAGATGTACCCTTACCTTTCAGGCTAACTGAAAGCTTCTCCACATGTTCCATTCTGGGATCGGAATGTGTGTGGAAGCCATCCTTCACCTAGCTTGTTGGGAACCCATAGTTTCTGTGTTAGGTTGACTGGCCTACCCATATACATAAAGGGAGGCACTTGCTCCTACTAGGTTTTCCAGTGCAAACTGCCTTTAACTTGAAACTGGCTGTAGGAAAATTGCTGAGAAACCATGGTAAGTGTTTCTAGGGAGTATCTTTATCTAGCCTAATTCACATAAATATTTCCTTTCTGAAATCCATAAGACCAGCACTATTTACTGTAGAGGAATTCAGTAACATTATCTCATGTATCATCTTTCTGTGAAACTGTAAATACATAATTCCTTGATATACCTCCCATTAATACCTTATTCTCTTAAAGATTTAAAAAACTTACTTCCTATAAACCTGTCAAGTTTTCTCTTGATATTTATGGCAAAAGAAGAAGAGTGACTGTGTTACTTAATTCCTAAGGCCTAACAGATTGCATGCAATGGCTATTTATAAATGTCACTGGACTGTCACCTTATTCTTTGAATACCCTAGGTAACTTAGCTTTTGAATACCCTAAGGTTCTTACAAGAAAAATCACCAGTGGGCAATATGTTTACCTAGAAGCTAATTTGTGACTATCTGCTTTACCTTCCACTTCTAGATTCACTCTCAAGTAGCTGGCATAAAATTAGAGTAATTAGGCAACTTAGGACCATAAAGAAGTGGAATAAAAATAGTGGTCAGGAAAAACAGTGTATAAATAAATCAAGCACCACTCTGTATCTGCAACTAGTATTCCATGAGACAAAATCTTTCCAGTGTTAGTATGTCCCTACTCTTCTTACTTACTTACAGAGTGATGAGAATTCAAATTCTGGAAATTGGAAATTGGATTATTTTCCATCGTATCTTTGGCACAGAGAATCCAGCACATACAGGCACTCAGTGAAGTAGAAAAATAAATTCAAAGTGATTTTCTAGCCACACAAACATATACCACACAAGTGAGCTATAGTCACTTTTGTGAAAGACACATCAAGTTTATTGAAGTAAACTTGGAGGTAAACTTAGAGGTAACTTAGACTACTTAAAAGAAAAGAAAAGAAAATAAAAGAAAAGAAAAGAAAAGAAAAGAAAAGAAAAAGAAAAGAAACCTTTGAATTTAACGATTGGGTAAAGTGGCTTGATTTATGTCCAAAACTCTAAGGATCCCAAAATACATATTTCTCAACTCTCATCTGTGGACCTATGATTTTATGGAAAACCATAGGTTCTCTCCTTCTTGTGCCACTCTTTACTTCCAACCTTAGAACTTTGCTTTGCATTCAGTAGTATCTTTTATCTCAATATTTATTGACAGGCAAACTATTCTCAGCCAATTCGAATAGTTCTGTAAACAAAATATTTTTGTGCAGGGCTGCTGATCCGGTTGGCTCCTGCATAAAACTGCCCAGCCAAAAGAACTGGAAATGTAGTGTCTTGGTGGTTGCAGGGAGCCTCACCATCCCTCTAACCAATCAACCTCCTCTCCTTCTGTTGTGAATTCTCTCCCACACTGACCAGCACAGCCACCTCAGCTGAATTCTGTAACTTATTTGCTCAGTTGCCTCCCACAGACTTGGACTTTTTTCCATATTTCTTTGTTCAAAATCTTAAGAAAGATGTCCAGTTTCTAGTTCCACATGCAAAGAGACTGGAAGTCACTACTTCATTCTAACAATAAGTAAAAAGTTTAATGGATTGAGAAATCAGCAACTCTCCTAGGATCCATAAGAAAAGAGAGGACACATGACAAGCTTCTACTTCCAAGTTTGGAGAGACATACAGGTAAATATAGGGAGACATGGGTCACTAGAGCAGAGACTCACCAGCAGAAACTGCCACAGGAATCAGTGCTGGAGCAAGAAAACCAGGGCTGTAATGGATAGATATTAACCCAGCTATATCAATGATCACTTTGAACATCAATATTCTAAGTGCATCAGTTCAGGGTGGGGGACATAGCTCAGTGATTCAGCACATGTTAACATGCATGATGTCCTGGGTTCAATTCCCAGTCCCTCCATTTGAAAAAAAAAATTCAAATAATGACTGAAAATATAAATCCATCACTAGGGGCAGTATTGTTTTGTTTTTTAATTTACAAACAACATTCTTCTCAGTCATCTCAGGAGTAAATAAAAGAAGTGTCTTAATGGGGACCCATCCGTATCTTTCACAAATTTCCCCGGCATTTTGTTTTAGATAAGACCAGAGACTGTCCCAAAGACAGTCTTTCTTATCTACTTAGCACCAAGTTACAATAAGTTTTGTGATCTCTTTTGTTTTCTAAAAATGCATCATTAATTTCACATTTTAAAGAAGACACAGAGCCCTAGTGGTTATGAATATAATTAAGTATATTTTCAAAGACTCAAATTTCAAGAACTGAGTCCAAGGTAAATTCATTCTTCTGGATCATTGTTGAATATTTCCACTATGTAATTTTCCCAACTCTGTTGTTATGCCTTAAAGAAATAAATGTATATCTGGTGGATTAGCCAGTGCATTTGGATTATTTTATTTTCTTGTTAAAAAGAATCATAATATCTGGATCACATTGTGGACAAGAGGTTCGAGTTTAGCTTCATGAATATGTTTTATGTGCATTTCTTTCTTTACACTTCTAGCAATACTTGAGTCTTCTTAAAATTTTACAAACTTGAAAACTTTCTATAATGTATAATCCACTGATTAAAGGGATTAATTATAAAAAGCAATCATGAATTTCACAGTCATTGTTTCTAATTTAAAAATACGTTCATTGTGCAATTCTCAACATCTGTAAAGTTAAAATAGAAATTTCTCTTTCCTTCTCTCCAATTTTACATGCCAGAGATAACCATGGTTAACATTTTGACATGTATCTTTTCAGATTTTATTTTCCTATTCACATAGAAATATGCGTGTACATATATTTTAATTTAGTTTAATCTTTACTTTGAAAAATTTCAAAGTTGTGGAAATTAGAATATTATAATGAGCCAATATATACCTTTCACCCAAATTGAACTCTTTCAATTTTTCCTCAGTCTTGCTTCATCCACACTCCCACCCAATGTCTTCCATCCCTCACTGGGTTATTTGTTAAAAAAAAAAAAAGGCATAATATTTTATTAGTCAATACTTTAGTATTTATTTATCTCTAAAACATGACATTTAAACACCATTACCATACCTAACATTTTCTAAATAAATAACTTCAATAAAATGAAGTAGTGTTCAAGTATTCCTAAATATCTGAAAAAATATGTAAACTATATACATATATATAACAGAACTATACTAGACATAATGCTAGTTTATTGCAGAAAAATTTAAACTAACAAAACAGGTAGCCCCTTTGTATATGTAACACTTACGAAAATAAGTTGGCTTTATATAACTCCTTTGTAGATAAATGATTAAAAAATTGTTTTATCATTTGCTTCTTAAAAATAGAGTATTAATTGCATAAAATATTTCTTTCAAATTCATACTTTTTTCCCAATACTATCTTGACTTGTTTACATAAGTCAACCCATAGTCTGATTTATTTTAAACACTCAGTATGTGCTTCTGTCTGTTACTTTATTAGAGAGCAAGAATTCTTTATTATTTTTAATAAAATATACTAGCAGGAAACTATACTGGGATTCTTCCATTCACAGAGTCAAGCAATGATACCTGTTTTGTTAGATCAAGTGTCTAAGACTCTCAACTTCCAAAAGATTACATGGACAAAGTTTAAAACGTCATAAATGATCAACTAACAAAGTTAAAAGTAAATGGTAGATGAAAGAACATTACTGGGATCCATTGGGATCTGTGAGCTTATGTTTTACACTCCTTTTAATTTATGAAATTCTATCTGAGGTCAGGCTTTAAAGCTCACTTCTTCCATAAATGACTACTAATATCACCTATATTTTCATGTGTGTATTTTCCAATCCTATATCATTAGTGAAATGCCTTTTAATGACTTTTCCCATTTTTTGAATTGAATTGTCTTTGTTTCTTTATTTTACTGTGGAGTTTTGTTATGGACTTAAGAGATGAATCCTTGGTCAGATGTGTGGTTAGCAAATATTTTCTCCCTTGCTCTAGCTTCTCTTTTTATCCTCTCAACAGTCTCTTTCATATAGCAAACATTTTTCATTCTGCTGAAGTCCAATATGCTGATTTTTTTTCCCTTTATAGGTCATGCTTCTGGTGTCAAGTCTAAGAAGTCACCACTCAGCATCAGCTCCCCATGGTTTCTCCTATGCTATCATCTAAAAGTTTTATAGTTTATGTTTTACATGAAGGTGTATGATTCATTTTGAGTTAATTTTTGCATCAGGTGTTAAGACTTAGGTCAAGGTTCATTTTTTTCTATGCATATCCTATTGTCCCACTACCATTGGTTGAAAAGACTTTTCAAAAATTGCTTTTTGTATATTTGTCAAAAATCAGTTGCCTGTCCTTGGGTAGGGGCTATTTCTGGGTTTTCTATTCTATTCCATTGACTAATGGGTCTATTGACCAATATAAATTTTATGTAATGGGTCTAAATGTTTCTTACTATACAATCTAGTCGTCTGTCTACTGTAGTCTCCTGTTCATTGCTGTCCTCAACCAGAGACTCTTATCATTATGTTCCTGGTGTAAGTTTTTTGCTTTGGGGGTGGCTTTGGTCTATAAAAAAGACATAGAGAATCTTGAATATTATTCTATTTAATGGTATTTTGTGAATTTCCTTGTGAAGAATTTAGTCTCTTTATTAAGCTTTCTTAGAGAGAAAGCTCTCAGCCTCACCATTCAGTATGTTAGCTGTGGGCGTTTCATATGTAGCATATATTATGTTGAGGTAGTTATTTTATTCTTGTTTGTTAAGGGCTTACATCATTAAAAGGTGTTAAATTATGTCAAATCCTCTTTCTGCATAAATTGAGATGATCATGTGTTCCCTTCACCTTTATTCTGCTACTGTGGCATATTAAATTGATTAATATTTGTATGTTGAACCATTCTTGCATTCTAGGAATATATTCCACTTGGTCACAGTGTATAATACTCAAAAATGTGCTGTTAAATTCTGTCTGCTGACATTTTCTTGAGAATTTTCATCAGGGATACTGATCTGCAATTTTTATAGTGTCCTTGTCAGGATTTGGTATCAGTGTAATGCTGACACCATAAAATGAGTCTGGGAATGTTCCCTCCTCTTCAATTTCTTGGAAGAGTTTGGGGGAGAATTAGTGTTAATTCTTCTGTAAATGTTTGGTAGACTTCACAAGTGAAGTCTTCTGGTCCTGAGCTTTTATTTGTTGAAAGATTTTTGATGACTGATTCAATCTCCAAACTAGTTTTGGATATTTAGATTTTCTATTTCTTTCTGGTTCAGTCTTGGTAGCTTTTGTGATTCTAGGAATTTGTCCATTTTATCTCAGATATCCAATTTGTTGGTGTACAAGTTTTCATAATGCTCTTATAACACTTTTTATTTCTGTAAATTTTATTGTAATATCCCTTCTTTCATTTATGACTTTAGTTATTTGAGTCTGTCTCTTTTTTCCATAGTCAACCTAGCGAAAAGTTTGTCAATTTTGTTTATGTTTTCAATAAAGCATCTCTTGGTTTTATTGATTTTTCTCTGTAGCTTTTCTGTTCTCATTTTGAATATCTCTGCTTGAATCTTTATTATTAACTTCCTGCCACTAGTTTTGAATTTAGTTTGTTCTTTTTTAGTTCTTTAAGGTGTAAATTGTTGATTTGGGAATCTCTCTTTTTTTAATATAAGCATTTGCAGGTATAAATTTCCTTCTTAGTACTACTTTTACAGGATCCCTAAGTTTTATATGCTAGGTTTTCATTTTCATTTGACTCAGTTTTCCTAAATTTTCTTATGATACCTTCTCTGACCCATGGGTTGTTTAAGGGTGTTAATTCCTCACATTAGTGGATCTTCCCAGTTTTTTTTTCTGCTATTGATATCTAGTTTCATTCCATTTTGATTTAAAAGATTATTTATATGATTTCAATCTTTTTAAATTTATTGAGACATTTTTGTGTCCTGACATAGTGTAACCTGGAGAATATTCCTTATGTACTAGAGAAAAATTCGTTTTGCTGTTGTGAAGTGGAGTTTTCTATATATATCTCTTAGGTTCAACTGATCTATAATGTTGATCAAGCCCCCTATTTCTTTATTGACCTTCTGTCTTGTTGTTCTACCTATTATCGAAAGTGTGTTATTGATGTCTCCTACTATTATTGTAGAGCTGTCTACTTCTCCCTTCAAGTTTTTCAATGTTTGCTTCATAAATTTAGGAGATTCGATGTTTGTTACATATATCATAAACTATATTTGTATAACAATTCAATTGAAAAATAGGCAGGAGACCTGAATAGACATTTTGCCAAATAAGACATACAGATGGCCAACAAGCACATGAAAAGATGCTCAACATCACTAATAATCAGAGAAATGCAAATCAAACCCAAAATGAGGCATCACCTCACACACCTGTCAGAATGGTCATCTAAAAGAACACAAATAGCAAATGTTGGCAGGGATATGGAGAAAAGGAATCCCTCATATGCTGTTGGTGAGAATGTAAATTGGTGTAGCCACTGTAGAAAACAGTATGGATGTTCCTCAAAAAGCTAAAAAGGGAACTACCATATGTTCCTTGGTATACACACACACACACACACACACACACACACACACACACACACGTACATACAATGGAATACTAATCAGCCATAAAAAATGAAAATTTGCCATTTACAACAACATGGATGGAATTGCATGGTATTTTTATTACGCTTGGTGAAATAAGTCAGACAGAGAAAGACAAATACTGCATGATATCAATTATACGTGGAATCTAAAAAATACAACAAATTATAAACTAGTGAATATAACAAAAAAGAAACAGACTTATAGAGAACAAACTAGTGGTTACCGGGTTACATTGTTTGTCTTTGTGTTGCTTTGTTAAGTGACTGTGCTAGTTTGTCATCATTCACGATCATCAGGGATCATCATTCAGGATCATCAGGGTGTGCTTAAATAACACATTACTCATAACAATTGAATTATCTTACTTTTTGGAACTCTTAAGAGTTTCTTCATTTCTAACATATGAGAGTTTTCTCTTGCACAGTGAAAAAAAGTGACAATGAATATATGTATGCTCATGTATAACTGAAAAATTATGTTCTACACTGGAACTTGACACAACACTGTAAAATGACACAACACTGTAAAATGACTATGAGAAAGGCGATCTCAGTGAGAATCAAGTAGGACATTAAAAAAAAGAGAGAGAGGGAGAGAAAATCCATCCAGACGTAAAACAAAGAAGAAGGAGGAGGAAGAGGAAGAGGACCTGAGCATAGAAATGGAAGCAAACAGATGATGACAAAGAGGACAGCACCTGAGGGGTTCCCAATACTTGGCTCTTGTTATTCCTGACCTGGAGCTGACTCCTTAGTTTGCTGAGCTTCAAGGTATTATTCTTGTGTGATATCCCAAGATGTCGCCAATGAAATCCCCTTTTTCTTAAGCAGCTCAGGCTGAGTTTCTAGTTTGCAACCAAGAGAGTCTTATCTAAGAAAGAAAAAACCCTCAGAAGAGCCAAGACAACACACTTAGAAAAAGGGGACATGCCTACAAGGTGAAAAATAAAACAAATTCCTCATAAAGTAAAAACACCTTTGGCCAGAAACTATATAAATATGTTCAATGTTTGTAAACTCGTGTGTCTCCTCCTTTTTTAAAGGTGTTACATAAAATGCTGGAGGGTAAGAGCCATGTTTTCTTTTATGTTCTGCAAATCATCACAGCTATAGTAGAGCTGAATGCTAAATTTAAAAAAATTAGTAGTAAAAGCATGACTGTACAAAAACATAAATCACAAAGTTGCATCCTTGGAAACCCACTCCCTCTGGGAACAGTTTATTCATGCACTCGTGTAAGTAAAATGTCATCTTTCTAGTAATACTTTACCACTACTCTATTTCCTGGTTGTGATTTGCATTGTAAGGTATTATAAACTCATCCTGCTCATAGCTAAGAATTTTATATATTGCACAAGTACTCTGAAAAGCACTATACCATGGAAGGGAAAAAAACAGCTATGGAAACTAGGGATTACATCGTATATAAACACCTTTTCTGTTGCCACCTGTGATGGATGGATGGATGGAAAGGGTGAGTGGGTGGATGGATGGATGGATGGATGGAAGGATGGGTGGGTGGATGGAAGGGTGAGTGGAGGATGGGTGGGTGGATGGATGGTTCTAAAGACAGATAGACATTAAAAAAGGTTTGGGAAAAATGCAGCAAAATGTTAATGCTGGTCATAGGTGACTTTTTCATTAAAAATTCTAAGAATTCTAGGCTGAATACATTTCACACTAAATTAAATAACAAGAAAACTAAACCAAGTTATGTTTTAATGTGGAGGTGGTATTAGCAGCCCTCGCCTACGACATGAGGCATGAACAGCATTTGTCCAACTCACACTGGGAGACGCTGGGAATTTTCAGTCATGCTGCATCTTGCTACAGCTGCATCCTTTCCCTTTCCTCTACCTTCTTTTCCTCTCAAAAACCATCACAACTGAGTCAGCCTCCCAGCCCAGTTGGCATCATTCTGGGACCAACAGTGGCACCAAAGAACATTTGGTGGAAGGACCAAGAATCACAAAATTTGAGAGCTGGAAGGGGCCTCAGAAACCATCTCATCCAAGACAGTTACTCTCCGTCATCAGCTGGAAGAGCAAGAAGTGAGCGACGGAACATCCCGCTTTACCATAATCAGCCATTATGAGCCTCCCAACCATGAGGTTGTCTGAATCATTTTCAAAGCTGTGTTTTCAGGTGTACTGTTTCCATAAATCTGCTACCCGCTGTGGGAAGCAAGGATGGGGAGGACGTGGTTTAACAGCAACACACAGAAGAGAAGGCTCCTGGCTACTCTCAAGCTGCATGTGAGCTCTGCAGGGGGTCGGCTCCATGTGCTGGTGGTCCTGGGCTGCTGTGGGGTCAACACAGTGTGCAGAGAGCAGGACGAGCTGGCCGGTGCAGGGCCAGCCTGGCCATGGTTGAAGCAATGTGTTCAGTTCCTGGTGGTGCAGATGGAGCTGAGGCTGCTGTGAGCCACGTGGTACCTGGGGATGACCGGGTTGCACTCTCTGGGATCCAGTGGGTTGATGTCACAGTTCTCGTAGTCAAAGGTTCCGTTCCGTAAGTACTTTGCCAGCTGAAATGCTATCTTCCGTTCTGCGAGTGTGACTTCTCTTCTGTGTCAGACGTAAACTTCGCTCCCCAAATCAAACACCAGTACCTGGGAAAATGGCCCTGGAACACCTGTTAAATTCCAGTACAGGCTCTAGTGGAATCAGAGTCCCTAGGGACAGGGAGTCGAGTGGGTGATGGCGCCAATCCTAAGGGAGCATTTAATACCAACACAGAAAGGTCTGGCTGCCCGGCACTGCCCACCAAGCCAGCCTCTGCCCTGTGGTGTGATTTCTGTCTTGTTGTCCTAAATGCCCAAGTTAATCTCGCCCCCTTTGGACACTCAAGCCACCTCAGAATTCAGACTCATAAGAGTTATTTAAGCACATCTTCCTCCTTCCCCTCCCTCCCTCCCATCCCTCCTTCCTTCTTTTCTCTCTCCCTCCCTCTCTCCTTTGTCATTCATTCACTTAGCTTATAAGGCCACTTCATATGGCCTCAAGGACTGAGTGATGCCTTCTCTCTCCAATCCCAAGTCCATACTGGACACACTGAGTAGGCCACCTCTTCTCCAGCTGGCTGTGCCTGTCTTA
Source organism: Camelus bactrianus (assembly GCF_048773025.1). NCBI lineage: Eukaryota > Metazoa > Chordata > Mammalia > Artiodactyla > Camelidae > Camelus > Camelus bactrianus. The sequence goes on along the minus strand of NC_133571.1, from coordinate 2,584,477 downwards.
GGTTGTCCTCCTCTGAGGATCTTACCCGTCGTTGGCTATCCAGCCATCCTTACTGGACACATTGAGTATGCCGTCTCTGGTCCAGCCGGCTGTGCCTGTCTTAGGTTGTCCTCCTCTGAGGATCTTACCCGTCATTGGCTAGCCAGCCGTCCATGCTGGACACACTGAGTAGGCCATCTCTGGTCCAGCCGGCTGTGCCTGTCTTAGGTTGTCCTCCTCTGAGGATCTTATCCGTCATTGGCTAGCCAGCCGTCCATACTGGACACATTGAGTAGGCCATCTCTGGTCCAGCCGGCTGTGCCTGTCTTAGGTTGTCCTCCTCTGAGGATCTTACCCGTCATTGGCTAGCCAGCCGTCCATACTGGACACATTGAGTAGGCCATCTGTGGTCCAGCCAGCTGTGCCTGTCTTAGGTTGTCCTCCTCTGAGGATCTTACCCGTCATTGGCTAGCCAGCCGTCCATGCTGGACACACTGAGTAGGCCATCTCTGGTCCAGCCGGCTGTGCCTGTCTTAGGTTGTCCTCCTCTGAGGATCTTACCCGTCATTGGCTAGCCAGCCGTCCATGCTGGACACATTGAGTACGCCATCTCTTGTCCAGCCGGCTGTGCCTGTCTTAGGTTGTCCTCCTCTGAGGATCTTACCCGTCATTGGCTATCCAGCCGTCCATACTGGACACATTGAGTATGCCATCTCTTGTCCTGCTGGCTGTGCCTGTCTTAGGTTGTCCTCCTCTGAGGATCTTACCCGTCATTGGCTATCCAGCCATCCGTACTGGACACATTGAGTATGCCATCTCTTATCCAGCCAGCTACCTGACATTTCTCACAGCTTGTTTATCAGTTCAGCCCATGGCTTCTTCTCTACAGCCTTCAGGCAGGGCTACAGTTTCCTGATAGCCAGTTGTTCCCTAATATCAACAACCACCCATCATTTATACTTTTCTTGTCTTTTGCCGTTATGCCTCAGGACACCAGCTCAACTCACCTTCCGGAAATTGAACTTGCCTGTCCTCCACTCTGATACCTCAAAGAGACCTCAGCTTTGTCTCAAGACTCAGCTGTCTCTACCATCTGACATCTCTTGATCTAGCCAGGGCTAAAAATCCCAACTGTGACATTTAGAAATGGATAAAGTTGGGAAGGATGATAAAGCTGGAGAAAGGAATTAACATTTGTTTTTCCCCCACTATGTGCCTGGCTCTGGGCCCGGCCCTGACACATCAGATCTTTCAACTCTACTTCTGAAGAACACCAGGGAGGCTGGAGATGATACTTCCACTATCTGTGACTTTGGGTTAGGAAATAACTCTCTCCATCCAGATCCCAAGTGTTTTCATTCATGGAAAACTAATCCACTTCCTTGAATTACTGATTTTCAGTTGCAGGTCTGAGAATTGATGAATATCTGTAATGAAAATTTAACCCATCTACAACAAAATAAGAAAAATAAGGGCAACAAAACGCATTTATCCATAGGCTAAAATAGTCTATGTAAAGGGTTATCCTTTGTTCTGAGACCACAGTGCAACAATATGTTAAGATGGAGTAAAGTGATTCCTTATTGGAAAAATTGCATACAGCCAAAATTATCCTTCAAAATTTCTTATGAAGGTACACAAATGAAGTCCAAGCCAATCACAGCCTAATTTTCCTACAGCATGGAATAGATTGCTAATCCTATGGTTGAGTGTATCTGATGAAATAATTGGGCTCCCTTTAAGTGTCATGATGTTTTTAAAAACAAACCTCTTAAAGACCTGAATGGCACATAGCTGAGGGACATGGGACTGTAGACTCAGGGGAACAGAAGATTCACTGCACACCCAGACCTGCTAGGAGAAGGGAAGATCCACACCTTCCATGCCTTCATCAGTCCAGAGTACATGCTCAGTAAGTGGAACCAAAACAGCTGACAGACTGTCCCACACTCTTTAAGGCGTGTACTTTTGAACGTATATGGTTGAAGAGAAGTCACAAAAGTTAAATGGCTGTATGACACTTTGTCCTTCCATTGTTGTCTTTTAGTTTTTGGTGGGGGGAAAAAACAAACAAACAAACAAACAAAAAAACCTTCCTTTCATGACATGAGGTTGAGATCAAATAAAACTTTTAGTAAAAAAGGAGTTGGAAAAATAAAACATTGGCAGTCTTGTATCAATCTCCAAACCCTTTTAAAGGATACTTGTTTGTGAAATTCAGATCTCTGAATCTGCAAGTTATAAACTTAATATTAGAATAGTAAGCAGCTGCCATAGGAAACAGAGGGGGGAAAAGTTGCAGCCAATATCCTAAGGTCAAACCTGGATTCCTAAAGAAATGATCCATCTAAAGACTTTTTTTTTCAAAAGTGCTGAATTTAAACACCATTACTTTTAACCTATTTTTCTAACTTTCCATGGTTCCTTCTCATAGCATAGTTGAAAATTTAGCAAAAGAATAGATTTACCATGTCAAAATCTAGTTCTCACCCCACTCAGATAAACCTACTCCACTCCACCTCAAACTCCACATTTAGCCCCTCAGCCAAAACCTCAGAGTCATTCTTGTATGTTCCTTCTCCTTCAGCCACTTCCAATCCAACAGAGAATCTTGCCCATTCTCTCCTTAAACCAGATCCAGATCCCAACACCTGCTCACCACCTCCAAACCACCAGGGACTGTGCAGATTATCACAACAGCTTCCTCACTGGCCTTGCTGGTTCAACCCTCATCTACTGTCAGCACAGCAGCCTCAGCACTTCTACTAATGCTTAAGTTAGATCAACATTTATCTGCTCAAAACCTAAAAGTGGCTCCACATCATTCAGAATCCCAAGTTCTTACTCTGGCCAACAAGAGTGACTTGTCCCATGTATCTCACTTACTTCTCTGACCTCATCTCTTGCTGTTACTGTTTCATGAACTTGGGACAGTGTCTGGCAGAAGGCAGCTGTTAGACAACGGGTATCGGGCTCTGTTATCACTAGCATTATTTCCATTACTGCTACTGCTACTCTCAGCACTGTTTTGTCACCCACCACTTGCTCCCCTCCAGCCACACCACCTTTCTTGCTGCCCCCAAACACACAAAGTGGAGTTCTGCCTTTACACTCTGCACTTACTGTTCCCCTTGACAAGAACACCCTTTTTCCCAGATATCATCCAGACCTTTCCAGGCTATCTGCAGGACTTCCTCACTCACCACCTTCAGCTCAAATACTTACTCACTCAGTACGTCCTTCTCTGACCACTCTATTTTAAAATTGCAACTGCTTCCTCTAACCATGACACCCCATCCCCTTTCCTTGTTTAATTGTTTTCCTTACAGCAACTACCACCTTCTAGTATAATATATAATATCTATTTTTTTGTTGTTTATACTTTATCCCTATATATTTTAACATAAGTTCCAAGAGGGTAGTGATTTTGTACATTTTGTTTACTTCTGTATACTGGCTAGTAGATAATAAATATTTGTTGAACAAATAACATTCAATTATTATATTCAGATCATCAAAAACCACTAAGAATTTACTGAATTTAATATCCATTCATGATATTTTTAAAACTCCTTAGAAAACTAGAAATATTAGAGTATTCTCTCAATCAAAGGTAGCTTTAAAAATATTCTACAGGTAAGGTAACATTTAATAGTGAAATATTACATTCCTTCCCCCAAGGCTAAGTATTTAACAAGGATATCCACTCTCACCATTTCTATTCAATATGGCACTGGAGGTCTGAGCTAATGAAATAAGGCAAAAAGAAAAAAAGGCATTAATATTATCAAAGATGAAGTTAAACTGTTTTCTTCAAAGATGATGACTGTCTGTGTAGAAAATCCAAAGGAATCTATAAAATGTTAGGACTAGTGAGTGAATTTAACAGTATCACAGGGTATAAAGTCAACACCCCAAAATTCATTTTACTTTTAAAGACTAACAAACACTTGAAATATAAAATTTTATATTTATATCCTCAAAAAATTAAACACAGGATTACCATATGATTCAGTAATTCCACCTCTCATATGTAAACAAAAGCATTGGAAATAGAGACTTGAACAGGTATCTGTACACCAACCTTCATGGCAGCATTATTCATAATAAACAAAAGATGAAAATAATGTCCATCTGTACATGACTGGATAAGCAAAATGTGGTATTATATATAGTAGAGTGTTATTATACAGTCTGAGAAAGGAATGAAATTATGACACATGCTACAACATGGACAGGTGTTAAAGGCACTGTGCTAAGTGAAATAAAGCAGAAGGGCAAATATTGTATGATTCCATGTATATGAGGTGCCTAAAACAGTCAAATCATACAGACAGAAAGTAGAATGGTAGTTTCCAGGGCTAAGCAAGGGAATGGAGAGCTATTATTTAATGGATAGAGAGTTGCAATGTAGGATGATACAAAAGTTCTGGAGCTGGAGAGCAGTGATGGTTGCACAACAATGTGGATGTACTTAATGCCACTGAACTGTACATTCAAAAATGGTTAGAATGGTATATTTTGTATTATATATAGTATCACAATAAAAAAATACCATTTATAAAATCATCAAATGCCTAGGAATAAAATTAATAAAAGATGTGCAAATCCTCCACCCTAAAAACTACAAACATGGCTTAGAGAATTTTCCAAAGACACGCATAAATGGAGAGAATTACTACATTTATGATTAGAAAGACTCTTATTATTAAGATGTCAAGTCTGCCCAAGTTGATCTATAGATTTAACGTCATCTCCATCAAAACCCCTTGATTTTTGCCTTTGAGTTTGCATTTTCCATGGAGCTGCTTTTTCAATAAACAGGCTGATTACAAAATTTACACAAAAAGCAAAAGATCTAAAAAGCCAAAACAGTGTTGAAGAAGGAGGAAGCGAAGGAGGATGAAAAGGAGTAAGAAGATGAAAAAGGAGAAGAATTTACACTACCATGTTTTGAAACATACTCTAAAGCTATAGTAATTAAGAGCAAGTAGTACTGGCATAAGAATAGACAAGAAGGCCAATGGGGATAGAATAGAAAGTCCAAAAATACACCCAGACAATATGACCATCTGATTTTCAACAAAGGCACCAATGAAATTCAGCAGGGGAAAGAAAACTCTTTTCCATATAGTATGGGAGCAACTGAGTGCCTTTATTACTCCACACTGTACACACTCCCCCAAAATTAATTCTCAATGGACATGGATCTAATACTTAAATGTAATGGCTAAAACAATAAAGCTTTTTGGAGGAAACCCTAGAATGATGTATTTGGGAACTGTGGCAAAGATTTCTTAGCTAAGATGCAAAAAGCACTAATTATAAAGTGGAAAAAATATGATAATAGACTTCATCAAAAGGCAAAACTTTTATTCATCAGAAACACCATTAAGAGAGTGAAAAGGCAATCTATCGACTAGTAGCAAACAATCATAGTACATATATTTAACAAAGGATCTGTATTAAAAATACATAAAGAATTACTACAAATCAACAGTAAAAAGATAATCATAAAAATAGAAGAATGAAAAATACTCAACATCATTAGTTATCAAGGGGAATAAATTAAACCACAGTGAGATATTAAGAGATCCTCCCAAAAGGACAAAATCTAAAAGGCTGGTGAGGACAAAGGCAAGTGGGAACTTTGGTACACTGCTTGTAAAATGGCATCCCGTGTTTGGAAAACTGGTTAGCAGTTGCTAACAAAACTGAACTTACACTTAAGCAGTCTCACTCATCTGACAAAGAGAAGTTAGTCTATATGTCCACAAAAAAAGTGTACAGAAATGTTCATAGCAGCTTTATTCACAAACAAAAAATGGTAAGTGCACCAATGACCATCAACAGCAGAATGAATATGATACAAAGGAACAAGCTATTACTGCACACGGAAGAACCTCAAACACATTATGCTAAATGAAAGAAGCCAGCATCAAAGGTTGCATATGTATGATTTATATGACATTCTGGGAAAGTTAGAACGCTAGGGATGGAGAACAGATCACTGGTTGCCAGGATCCATTGTGGGGAGGAGCACTTGGATTCTAATGGGAGATTTGGGGGCTGTATCCTGACCATGGTGGTGGTTACAGGAATCTATTATGTGTTAAAACTCATAGAAATGTATATGTAGAAAAACAATGAATTCAACTGTAGGTAAATTTAAGACTATTTACATCTACTGAAAGGAAGCAGACACATTTCTATGCAAGAAAGCATAGTGTACAAGTCCTTTTACCTAATGCTGAAAAACAGACCAAACCTACCTATGGGGAAAGAACTCAAAAGAGTGGTTAAATTGGGGTCGTGATACGAGTGAGAAAGGTAACTTTCCGTGGTGAAGGAAAGGTTCTAAATTTTTACCTGTGTGGCAGTCACGTGGCTATTGATGTCATTGGGCTTTATACTTAGATTTGTTCACTTTACCCCGGGAAAGTGTTGCAAAAAATTTTTCATCTTGACAGGCATGTGATTATGAAGAGAATGCTCAAAACTTCTTATTTTCCCACAACTGAATTTCAATTGATACACTTAAGTCCTTAAGTTTTTGAGCATTAAGCCTTCTTTTTGGCAGGAAATTAGGTACCTAAAGGAGCTTCTTAATTCTGTCAAATATTAAGTCAGAAGCCAAAGCCACCGGCTCCAGATCTCTAACTTCTTCACTTATTACTAAAAACAGCCTTAGGGGCCAGGGAGCCTGGACTTTCCCTGCACTTTTATGAGACTTTCCTCCATCTTAGCTGAATTAACTCAAAATCTATATGTGACTCAGTCAAACTGTTACGAATCCAATAAGAAGACGTTTGCATTCTGGGTTAGAGGCACAAGAAAAATGCTATAATAGTTTAAAAAAAAACCTCACATCTCCCATAAAAGGTGTATTAATTCCTTTTTGAGTTTTACCAACAAAAGATGTTTAAATCTTGTGAAGATGGCCAGTGGTTCAGCTCTACCCTTTGTATCTGTCTGTGTCCTAATCTCCTTTTCTTGTAAGGACACCAGTCATACTGGATTAAGCCCACCCTAATGACCTCATTTCAACTTAACTATCCTCCTTAAAGACCCCATCTCCAAATACAATCACATTTCAAAGCACTGGGGGGTTAGAACTTCAAAGTATGAAATTGGTGGGGGGCACAATTCAGCCCACAGTAATAACTAAATGGGGTTAATTAAGTAATTTCAGAGACACAAAAGAAGAATAAGCCCAATGAAGGAAACTATGATGGAAAATTAAGAAATCAGAGTAGAACTGAGAGACCATGGTCACAAAAGCCAAGAGAGAAGAAAGGTTGAAGAAGGAGGAAGTGTTACACAGTGCTGCAGAGAATTTATGTAAGATGAAGTGTCAGGTGCCCTTCCACCAGAGGAAGATGCTATTCCTGGAACTAGGATGTTGCCCTCTGCATCCCTGAGCTGTATAACTGTCAGATGACCTCTTCTGTGAAACACTAGCTAGGATGATCCTGTGCAACTGGAAATCATAACTGGGGAAAGAGAATACCTCAGTGTCTCAGAGTTCTGAAAATGTCTAATAAATTTCACTGAATAGAGGCAGGTTTAATCCTTTCCAGAGTATCTTTCAATCCACTTTTTAAATCCAAAAGACCTCACTCTTACTTAATATTTTGAGGTTAAGGGTTTACTCCAGTAGTAAAATATGCCAGATCAGATTCTGAGCTCAGGAACTCAGAGTGAAAACATTTCTTGAGAGATATTCTACTCGTAACATTAGTTATGGCAAGACACAGTTTGCTATACAAAAGAAAGATGCTGTTAAAAAGCCAAGAATTATCATTGTGCCATGTCTCCATTCCCTTTGTAGTCCTCAAAAACCTTGTGAAGTTGTGAGTCTATAGAAAGTAAACCATGTTCACTCAAGGGGGAATGTAAAAATAAAACCATTTACCCTTATCCTGATGGGAAATGTGAATTTTTAAAATGTTCTAATGTTATTTTTGCAAGTCAGTATATAAGCATTACTGGAAACTCCAATATTGCCTGAGTTTTATAGCTCCCAGCTTTTAGGAGGACATTTAGATCAGAAAACAGTTTTATCTAATCCTTTGAGTTAACACAGGTTTTGATAACATTGACTGAATGTATGGATTAGAAGTTAGAAGTATTACTATTATTGATCCTTTTCTGATATATACTTTTCCTCAATAATTCATCAATTCCTGACAAAACAATTAAAACTGAGCATTTATGGAGAGCTCACCTTGTTGCAGACAGTGGGCTAAGTACTTTATATTTGTATCCAGGCCCTTTCTACCTGCCTCTCAAGAAGCCTCACCCTTCACCCCACATCCCAGTGACTAGAAAGCTCTCCCGTCTATCACACACCAGACCTGGAGATGATAGAGGGTCCCTCCTCAATCTCCTTCCACTTCCAGATCCTTCTCCCTCCCTTCTACTTTAAATCACATCATTGCCCCTCATTATTCCCCACCTTTTCCAGCAATATCAGTTCCTGGCTCACTGGTGCCCTCTCTACCATACCTCCTGCCTTCTCTTAGCATGTCCAATACAAGGGTAATAATCCTTCCTGTGCCCCACCCTTCCATTCCACTGAACTTCTACCTTCCCATCACCTTGACTTCCTTCTTCACATAAACAGCCACTGATTTCCACGGACACACCCACATCTCGTCATGACCAGTTATTATGGTGCTTTGCCCCTCCGGACTTCTAAGTACTGGAGAGTCCCCAGGCTCAGTAATCGGTCCTCTTTTTGTCTCTGTCTCTACTTGCTCCCTGGAGATCTCATCCAAGTTGATGGCCAGAAATACCATCCACACGCCGATGATGCCCAAATGAGTATCTCCAGTCCTGTCCTCTATCCTGAACTCCAGAACTGGACATCCAGTAGTCTACTCATCTTTTTCACTTGATTATATAATACATGTCTCAAACTCACACGTCCACAACTGAGCTGGCTTCCCCCACCAAGCTTGCTCAGCCACAACATTTCCCATATTAGTGGACAGCAATTCCATCCTTCTGGCTACTCTAGTCTAAAACTGAAGTCTCCTTGGACTCACCCTTGACTCCTCTTTCTCTCACGCCCTATATCCAATCTATCAGGAATTTCCATTGTCTCTTTCTTCAAAATATACCTGGAGTCATCAAGAAAGCAATGAAAACAGAAGTCTGCACTTGAAACATTATTACATAAATCTAAGATTAAAATATGTAATCTGTTCTGCCAACTCTGTTTCCATACTGAAATGGCTTGTGTACTTTTTCCTGCATGATCATCATCATCTTGTCAGGCCACTTCTCAAAACTGGAAACATCAGAAACTCAACGCTTAAGTTTTCAATCTAATTATCTGTCACTCACTCAGTTTTCAGTGTGGGCTACAGGCAGCAACACATGGCTATGAAGGATTATTCACTAGATTAAATACACTATATAGTAAATAAACACTCAACACCTTTAGCAAAAGGAACAAGAAAGTCATTTTAACCTCATTTTGGCCAATAGCTTCCTAACTGTCCTCTATTTTCCTCCCAGTGGTCCACAAGGACCAGATATTGGCAAAGCCCAGAGCAGGTCAGCAGCAGAGCCTAGAACCTGAACTTAGCACCCTTCCCAATGTGTGTCTATGCTGTGATGAGGGCAATAAATCAGGCACAACAAGAGACATCTTGGCCCTTGCTTAGTCCTGTGCCATGAAGGCTGTAAAAGTCGGGATTTCCATCCTATTCCTCAGCCATTCTTTTTGTCATTTTATTCTACTTATCTATTAACAAATAACCAATTTGGGAACATTTCATGATCGTGGTTGAGAAAACTCTGGCGTGTTAAGGAATTGGCTGAGTGTTTTGATAACTTTTCATGGCATGTTTGGCCATACTGCATAATTTACTTCATAAACATCCCAATGTGAACTTAACTAAGTCTGGTGCGAAGAAACAACACTCTCAAGAAATAAGATAACAGCAACCAACATGGTTCTTGGCTCTTGCAAAAATTAGATTTAGACTACTATAAATATACTCCACTGTGCATACTGCCAAATACTATATTTCAGTGTTTGTTCATAAAACATAATTTGAAATACATGTCGGATGATAAACAGCCTTTTTGTAAAAGGAAGTTATTATCTGTGATAAAAGCAGTTGTTGACATTAGAAATGTGGATGTGAGGATCCAGATGGGAAATTTAATAAAAAGAAAACAAATGTGGCAGGGAAAAGGGAGGTTAACAATATGGCAAAGCAAAGCCAGATCTGGCTGAAAATATCCACCTACAGGCAAATCCTGGACTCCTACCTTTCAGATGTGCCATCAGGGGCCACAAGAAGCAAAACATGGCCTCAGGTTTAGAAAAGGAAAATAGACTATTCAATGTATCACTGCTTGCTTAGCAGGAATCCTGTGAGTAGACATAGGTACCTGTTAATTCTGAAGCACCACTTCTTTTGGTGTCTAATGTTAATTGCCTGTGGATTTCCACTTTGCCAACCTTCCTCATCCCACATCCTCCAGCAGGCCCAACCCGTAGTCTGATGAACTGGCTTTAATTATAATCCCCAAAGATTTGAAGGTATGAGGCCACACTGTAGGAACTGTATTTCAACATGTTTTCCTAGGCTCAGCTAATCTGTTAAATGTTAGCTTCTTTAAATAAAACCCACTGGAAAGTTCTCCCCTCTCCACATCTGTGCAGTTTCCTCCTGGAAGTGATTAGCACGGATCACCAGGATCCTGTGAGACTCCCAGCGTGTCTTCCGGATGCGCACCATAGCAAGCCATCACAGTGGATGCAGCCACTGGTGTTGATGCTGTTTGGAGCTCATGTTTTTAGTACTTCCTGTAAGACAGTTGTGCTTTTCAGCTAGTGTTTCACCCCAGGCTGTCTGTAGCAGGGCTTTTTCTTTAATGTCCAAAAGAATTCCACACCTACACAAGTAACTGAAAATTCATAGGTTTTCCAAAAGGGGTTTGTGGGGTACCAATTAAAATTTGTCACTGGACTCCAAGGGTTTACTTAAGTTTGGCTTTTAAGTTAGACATTTGTTCTAAAACCCAGAAAGGATATACTAAAAGCATCAAAGGAGAGTCAAGTTTTCTGATGTATTTTTAGTACAGGTGCAACCCTTTCAAGATGGAAGCTCTTGAGAGTTCTCCAAACTTCAGCATAATTTAGCAAACCACTCAACGATAACGCCATTTCAGGTTTGAGAATTCCTATCACTCAAGGCAACCCGTAATCTTGAGTACCACAGAGCCCCTGTCTTTTCCTTCTCTTCCTAAGTAAATCGCTGGAAGATTCAAATTATAATAGAACTAATGTACATGAAAACTGTGGGTGGTGTGGAAACGTTTGGCCCTGCCTCAAACCCACAAAAACTCCAGAAGGAAGGCAGCACCCAAGGGTGTGCATACGACATCACAGAAAAGGACAGACCTTGAGATCCTGAATGATTTCCTATGTTTCCTGTGTGTTCCATAGCACAGAAATGTTTCTAATAAGATGATTCTCAATAAGAATCAAACACTTCTTCAAGTCTTGCCATGAATGTATTTGAAAACAATAGCCACATGAATAGAAATCAGATCTGGAAAGATCTACCCAGGTTGATTTAAGGGCATCCAAGCTAGGGAGTTTAAGAAAGTTTAGACCTTTCAACATTTTCAAAGCAGTATTAGGCAGCACCCAATTGCTAGTTGAGACCCACAGCAGGGGGATGGAGGTCCTGCATTGAAACTCTCAGACTTAGGGGCCATTTTCAGCCTCTGGGTGAAAATCCAGAGCTGGATCTTTGGGTGGTAACTGCCTCCCAATCCTCTCTGCTGATGTGGGTTGGCAGCCCCACAGAGCAAGCACACATGGAGCCAGCTAGTTAAATTTTGGCCAAATAGTAACCTTAAAGAGGGCACTTTCAGGATCTGGGTATGAACATGTAATTATTTCTTTTAAAGATTTCAAACCTGCAGGATATTGAATAAACAGGTAGTTAAGAAGGTTGGGGAAAAGCCAATCTGAATGCATACCTCAACTTCAGAGACACTCAGTACATTCATTTGTGAGAATGCTGTGCTTGCTGTGATACAAAACAAGATGGTTATGTACAGAGACTACTAGTCTTTCATTTTAATTCTAATTATTTGCAACTTTTCTTATTGCAACAGGAATACATGAACGTAATATAAAATCTTAGAATATATATATGCAAAAAGGAGAAAATTGGTGTCATCTCTGATCTTAGCCCACAGAGGTAACCAATGTTAGAATTCTGGTGTATGTCACTCATTCCTTTACTCCTTTGTTACTCAGTTCTTTATTTAGCACCAATTAAGGGCCAGGACTACATATATTCTTTCTGTTCTTTATCTATAGATAAATATGCATATATTTAAAACATGGAAATATTTTCTACATAGGACTTTAAGCTGATATATACTAATATATTAAAAACATTTTATATCACCTACTGTATACCATATTAATAGCTATATAATATTCCATTAAATGTATTGATGGACCATTATTTAAACAAACTATGATTGCTAAGCATATGCCTTTTATGTAATTAAAAGTACTATGCTAAATGGAAGCTGTACACACATCGATGATGGTTTCATGATCGTAAGTTCTTATAGGTAAGCTTACTATATCAAAGAACACGTTTTTTAAAGGATTTTCCAAACTTATTACCAAATTATCCAATACTTATATTTTATATTCCCACCAACAGTATGTGATTTCTGTTCCAAAAATTGATCCTTTTTTCAAATTTTATCAATTTGCTAGGTAAAAATGACACATCATTTTGACCTGCAGTGTTTTCAATTATTAGGGAAATTGAGCTTTTTCTCATTTGGCTAGCTTGTTCCTTCAATCAACAATAAAAGGCACTTATTGAGTACCTATTATGTTACAGATCAGTTCTAGGCTCTGGGGAAGATTAGTGCTTTGCAAATCATGTGAAGAATAATGAAATACTAGGAGACATAACACAAAGCAAATAAGACTTAGAAGGGACAGTCATTTCAAGAGCTACAGTATGAAAAGGAAATTGGATCAGATGCATTTTTTTCTTCTTGTAATCTCTTTTTAAACTTTTTGTTTTGTACATATACTACATACAACAAAATACATACAAGTTAACATTTTAAAGAACTATAATTTGAAAATAAATGAACCAAATGCCCACACACCTATCACCCAGCTTAAGCAACAAACACAGCTGACTACCCTGAAGCCCTCCTATGATGCCTCCACCTGCCCCTCCTTCCTTCCAAGAGGTTAGCTGCTGCATCTTATATAAGCCACTCCTTGATTTTCTTTCTAAATTTTCCCAGATGTGAGGGTATCCCTGAATAACATACTGTTGAGTTTCGCCTGGCTTCGAATTGTGTGTAAGTTCTTCCGCAAATTAGTATTTTGTTTGTTTTGTTCTATTTGGCTTTTGCATACACTGTGTTTTTACCTGATCTGTGTTGACTACAGATTCATCATTTCCACTGATCTAAAGTCTTCCATTGCATAACGCACCCCAATATGCATATCCATCGTGCTGTCAGTGGACACAGAGATTTAGGGCATTTTCTCTTCAGAGCTGCCACAAGCAATACGGCTGTGAATAATCCTCCACGTGCCTCCCAATCAAACAGTGTGAGAGATCCCCTAGGATATCACTTAGATCTGCCCACATGCAATGATCATTTTTGAACGTTAAAAGTGGTTGAGTGATTAGCTTGTAGGATATAGATGTGTTAGACCTAACTCCTAATAAATTGTTTCCTAAATTGGTTTCATCAACTCACTCAGGAACAGCAGTGTTTGAAAGCTCCTTTTGTTCCAAACAACACTTGCTATTGTGAGACACTTTAATTGGGGCCAGTGGAGGGTGTACAGTGACATCTCATTGCCGACTGTCCTGATAACTAGTGAGGCCAAGCACTTTTCACGTGTTCAATAGTTCCTCATTCCTCTTCTGTGTCTTCCCTCTTCATAGTTTCTGTCTCTATTTTAAGTGGGGTATTCATCGTTTCCCTATTAATTTGTAAGCATTTGTATGTATCTTCAGAATACTAATCCTTTGCCAGGTATGTGTTGAAATATCCCAGATTGTGATTTGCTTTTTCACTCTCTCACTGGTGCTTTTTGAAGGCCAGAGGGTCTTAATTGTACTGTGGTTTAATTTATCCACTTTTCCTTTATGGTTCCTGCCTTTTGTACTTGATAAGAAATCCTGCTCTAGTCCCAAAGTCGTAAAGATATTCTTCTATGTTTTCTTCTAAGTATGTTAAAGTTTTGCCTTTCACATTTTGGATTTTAATCCACCTTGCCCTCTGGCTTCAGGATTGTCATTTGAATCTGGACTATGAGATAGCTTTTATGATTTTCCCATATACATAACAGACCCCAGCACCACTTGTCCAATAACCCATCATTTCCATGTGGACCTGCAATTGTGAGCTCTGCTATTTATGAGATTTCTGTTTTACAGGCATATTTCTGGGTTCTCTATTCTATTCCTCTGGTCTCATTGTGCTGATTGTGTCTTAACTGCTAAAACTTTATAAAAAGACTTGTTATCTTATAGAGTTATATGTTCTGCCTGGATCTTCTTAAGACTGCCTTGGTTATTTTCATCAATTTACCCTTCTATTTAAATTTTAGAATCTGCTAGTCAAGTCCCACAAAAAATATCCTGTTGGAATTTTTATTCAATGGCTTTCAGCCTCTAATCAGAGATCGAGAATTGACAGAATTTGCGTCAATTGAGAATTTAATAATCAGTGGTAGAGAACTGACATGTTTGTGATAAGTCTTCCTACCATGAATATGGTTCTTTCTCCATTTACTTAGTTTCCTTTATTGTGGTTGAATACAACTGTATGTGTCTACATTAAAGGACCTGCAGGGCATTTGTTAAATGTGTGATGGGCATTCTCCCTTTGCCCTCGAAAGTGCCCTTCACCATTCCCATCATGCCCTGTGCCCAGGAGATGAACTCTGTAGATGCTACATCAGGAAGTCCCTGCATCCTGACTCCCAAGAGGGATGGAAATAAGCAATGGCCAGGAGATCACAGGAAGAGAGTAAGCCTAGGCATTGTCCTCCTGCCCCCTCTCTTCAGGCAACTGGTCAGAAGGGCTGTGCTCTTCTACTGAAACACTCACCTCCCACTTTCAGTAGTTGCCTAAAGCTGCAGCTCCCCCTCCAGATTCTGTTAGCCACTCCCCACGCTCACCCACCGAAGATCTGAGGGTCCTCTGGTGTTACTTACCCTGGGGGTTTGGCCATCTTTGTTGGTGTCCCTTCACCCAGCCTGCATCTTTCTAGTCATCAAACTCTACCTTGAGAATGCTACCTATTCCCTATGGAGACTGTGACTAGATACAACAGTGTATGTGTGTGTGTGTGTGTGTGTGTGTGTGTGTGTGTGTGTATGCTCTCTAATCCAGCAATTTCACTTCTAGGAATAAATTCTAAGGAAATAATCAAATAAGTATAAAAAATGTATATACGCCCCAAACATTTAACATAGTATTGTTTATACTACATTGGAAACAAATGTACATAAATAGGGGACTGGCTAAATAAATTCCAATACTTTTTGAATTAATGAAAAACTATACAGCTACTAAGAATAACATTTACTGAAAGGAAAGATAGCCATACTATAAATAATATTAACAAGTTAACAATATTAAAGTGACTAAAAATCAGGCTGTTAAACAAATTGTAGAGCAGGATCCCTTTTATGTTAAAATATAGATAGGAAGGTAGATAGACAGACAGGTAGGTATGTAGATAGATGATAGATTACCTAATAAAGAAAAATCCACACTGGTAGATAAAAAGGCAATAATGGTTGTCTGTGGGGGATGAGGTTGTATTCAGTCTTTCACTTCTTGGTAAATGCAAGTAAGGTTTTAACATTTTATAATATAATATGTATAACATAATATAACATTAAGTTATACATTTTATGGTCTGATGGTTTTACAAACATTTTTTCTTCGATACAACAGAAACAGTACAAGCCCTTTAAATTGTACATAAGATCTCCTAGCCCCTCCAAAAAAAGACAATGGCCTATTTAATTCTCTGTGTTTAAATCATTCACTATAAAGGAAGGTTCAAAGGAAAGGTGGCCACACGTGCTGGGTGTCCCATGCTGGTCCTGGGTTGCACACACTGTCCTGCCATAGTTATTAAAACTGTCCACTTCCACTCTCAAAGTTTCCTGGTTGGGGGATAAACTATAAGATCACGCCACTCAAAGATGAAATCTACAAATGTAACACTGCTAAATTTTATCCTAATACACAGTTTGGCCAGTCTCCCAGAAGTTCTGTTTGCATCCTCCAGGCCCCTCAGCCTTTGCTGTCTAATCATTTCATGTATTATTTATAGACAGAGACCAACCTAAAATATTCTGCCCTTCGATTCCCTCTAGCCAACAGCTGAAGTAATTTACCTTTGCCTTCACTGAAGACTAAATTGTCTCATTAAGGCTTCCATCTAAACCTTGTTATTTTGACTTTTTGACTTGCTTTGCACTCTCTGACATATAAAGTAGCAACAATTTCTACAATGAACAAGTGTATTTGTCCACCAGAAATTCTTTCTGTCCCTCAGCTTCCTAATGGTTATGTATTTGATAATCTGAAAAATTGCCTGGCACGGTTTAACGAGAGCATTTAAACAGACTTTCCCTACAAAGCTTATCAGGTAGTTACTTAACCTGTATGAATAGGTTAAATATTTTCCATAGTATTTATACAAATATGATACCTGGTATCATGTTCAACCTAATAAAAAGGAAGTTATTCTTTCCTTAAATTACTCCCGTTTCTTTCATTTTTTTCTTTCCCTTCTTTACAACCACTTGACTAACAGAAATGCACAGGGCAGATGTGGAAATGTCGCTTTATAAATACAAGATGCAGCCAGTATACTGTTGTTGTCCTTGTTTTAGGGAAAGAAAAGATAACTATTCCTCCAGGATGTACGCTTTGGCCATGAAACTGAGGTCTAAAATCAAGTCAAAGGACTATGTCAAGTTAAAAACAACAACAACCTGGAAATGAAACAATCTATGTGCTGCATCCAGAGTGGTGATGCAGAGGCTAGTGTGATACACAGAAAGTATCCCAGCACGTTCTGGGTGCTTAACAAAGGGCTCCTTGTTTCTGTTATTTCCCAAAGGCTCCAAGCACACATACGCTGCAAATTCTCTGCCAGTGGAGAAACGCTCTGCTAACGGCTTCATTCATTCCCACAAGCTATATTTATTCATTCTTCAACCAAAGTGGCATATTGAACATGTATTCCTGGAAATTCCTGAAATCCATTCATTAGGCTTTCAGCTAGCTTCTCATGCACCTCCACATGCCAGGAGCCAACCCTAGCAAACCCAAGTCCCAGATGCTCCATGGTCAAATGCCTTCATATCCAGTGCCAGGCAAGGTAAAGGCCTTTAGGCCAAGACTGCATGATGGTGAGTGATCAGCTAGCCCTGCATGTCCCCTTTTAACTCATAGTAAACCCAACCCCCTATGACACCACCCAAAATATTGCCTTCCATTGCAGGTCCTATGCCTTCTGCCTTCTGTTTGTTTCCCTAAACTCAGAATAGAAGAAGATTAGACCAGCAGATGGCTGACACGCTCTTGTGATCTGGGACAGCCCTTGAAAGTAGGAAGGTGGGAGGGAACAGCTTCAGACAAGCAGGTCGCCCACTGGCAACCTCACCTTGATCATTCCGTGCAGCCCAAGAGACAGCATGTCATTCAGAGGGTAGACAGCAAAGACCCTGACAGCTACAGCTCAAGGACCATCATGCCCCCAGCACAGTTTACATTTCTCAGTAAACAGGGAAAGAAAGCCCCCTGGAAACACATCTGAAATTGGGCAGTTTCTAACAGAACTAGAACTAAAATGTAAACCTTTTTTAAATTACATTTTCCCATTGTAAAAATTTCTAATTCGGAAAGACTATGGTTCTAGTGCTTCAGTTTACCTATAAAACCAGAAACACCGCTAAATACAGGTAATGACAAGTGACCTCACAAAGCTGTCACAGCTGATGTCTGGAACAGCAAGAGGATATAGGGGATAGTCCCCCAAAAAAGTTTAGAGACAAATGAATTATTCCATGAACAAAAAGTGGGGCCAATCTAAACATCAGTATATGAGACAAATACTACATGGTATCACTTACATATGCAATGTAAAAAATACAACTAGTGAATATAATAAAAACACAGACTCACAGATACAAAGAACAAACTAGTGGTAACCGATGGGGAGAGGAAAGGCGGAAGGGCAATACAGGGGTAGGGGACTAAGAGGTACAAACTATTAGATATAAAATAAGCTACAAGGATATATGGTACACCATGGGAATAGAGGCCAATATTTTAAAATAACTATAAATGGCATATAACCTTTAAAAACTGTTAATAACTATAGTGTACACCTATAACTTATATAATACTGTAAAGCAACTATGCTTCAATAAAAAAATAATAATTTAAAAAAACCAAAATATAAACATGCTATATGAATGCCTCCATGAGAAAAACACTAGGTTGGGAGTTAGGAGACCTAGGTTTCAAGTCCTGCTCTGGGGGTCATCCAACATATGACCTCAAACAACTTAATCCCTCTGGGTTTCTATTTCCACATCTATGAAACAGACATTAGATTTGATGATCTCTAAAATCCCCTTTCTGCTTGAAATGCATATCGTCCTGTAAGGGACTGGATTTTCAATATAAACCCCTGCAGCCCTGCAGAGAGTTCTGAAGCTACAAAGCCCCGGGATACCTTTTCCCTGTCTTATAAGCAGCCCACAGGCTGTGTCTCAGATTCCCACACTGGGTGCCCAGGGGCTCGGCTGTCCTGGGGAACGCCTGAAATTTAGGCAGGGGCCGCTCTGGGGCTGAGGGAGCAAAGGGTGCACATACTAAGATGAAATGCTGTGATTTTCACTGAAAAGTACCATATCCAAGCAAAGCTAGTGTTCACACTTTCTCCTTAGCTTGGAGGTCTTTCCTGGAAAAGAAAAATCACCAGCAAAACCACAGTCCCTAATCAGTAGGCCCCAAACCCAATCTTTCAGCAGGACAAGAAAGGTTCAGGGAAAGCCAGAGCTGTACTTCCCGGCCCACAGCCCACCCACCGTGATCCAGCCCAGCGTCAGCTCCAAAGGTTGGGAGGGGAGAGGCAGGCCGCTTGCAGCCTCCTCCTGCCTGACCCAGCTTCACATGGATGGAGAAAGAGAACCCGCTTCTGGATTCTCAGCCTGCACAAGCCACAGCTCCTCTGATTCTATCCCTTAAATCCAGTCTCCATCAGGAAGCAACCAAGAAAATGTGTTCTGTCCCGAGGCTGATTCTGGAACAGGGGAGATAGGTGACCTCCAAAGAATCCAGAACAGGGGAATGTCTTCAGCTACAACAGAGGGCACTTGCGCTAGATGTAACAGCTCTGCTTCATGAGTTTAATAATAATAAAGAAAAGCCCAGAGATCAGAGCCACTGACTAAAGCAGCTGTGCAAAAGGAGAAGACATCCTCTGTGGAAACGTTGCTCAGTGATCTATCAGTGAGGGTACTTATGCTCAAAACTAAGTTACATAAACAAGGACCAGAGTCAATACAATGAGGCCTGCACCCCTACCAAGCACCGCTGAAGGGGAGCCGCTTGTAGCTCCAAAGTCAACGGCAAAGTTTTATCAAGTAAAATAGCAGAAAAGGGGAAAGCAAAAACATAACCTGTTGTCACAGATATTTGAAGTATTTGAAAACAAATCCGACCAGAATGAGCAACTCACCATTCAAAACGTAATTCAAGAAATTGCAAGAAAGTATTTGAGAAGGAAACACAAGTAAAAAGGGCAAGAGTTCTACCCTGGGTACAGCAAGAAAATCTGGAAACAACGTGTTCGTGTCCTGGGGGGAGAAAGCTAACCCTGAAGAGATGAAAGAGGCACTCACAGAGAAAGGAGGACTAGCAGATAAGGGGAGGCGAGATGGGGCCTGGGATAAAAGGGACCCACGTCAGTGAGGAGCTTCAGAAATCTAAGTGACAAAAAACATGCAAAGACCACATACACAAATTGTCTGCTGGGAGGCAGCCCAGTTCCCACAAGGAGGGCCATTGTCATCGGCACCGAGTGAAAGGGTAAGACGTGATTCCACCCTGCCCGGGGTCCCTCTGCCCTAGTCCTATCTTTTAAACCTGAAACAGGAAACTCTTCTTGGAAGTAAACAGAAGAAGCGGGGTGAAAAGTGTCAGGCTTGAGCTGCCTGGCACTGAGGGCAATTAGAATAAAGTGGAGGTGGCACATACAGTGAGTTATTCTGGGGAAATACTTATTTTCAAGAGAAAAATGAGACTCTGGTCTCAAAGAAGAGGAGACCAGGCATAGCCCAGTGTGAAGCCTGAGGAGGGGCAGGAGGGATGGGAGCTGCTCTCCTACGGCTGCCACCAGCTGGAGGGAGAACCTGGCATGTGGGGTCCACAGGAAAGGGATGGGCTCTGTCTCCCAGGGTGAAGCTGTGCCCCAGGGTGAAGCTGTGCCTGGACGCAGCAGGACTTAAGCTAAGGTATCCTTCCTCTGCTTGTCACTCACACCCTAGGTGGACAAGAAGATGTCTCCTGGAGTTGGGAAGGAGGAAGACAGAAAGGTAGTACTATGACATGCCCGTTCACTCCTGCATGTGTGATTCAGCCCAGCTATAAAGAAGTCACTGGCATCACTGCCACCACCCTGGTCCTGGCCCTCATTATTTCTCACTGGGCCATCATGATTAGAGTCTTCCACACATCCCTTCTGACCTAACTCTCCCTACACCTCAGCCCCACCAAATCTCTGCCACACTGCTTGCCACCAGAGTACGCTTTCCAATGCACAAATCTGATAACGTCCTTTCCTGCTTAAATGTCTACAATGCCTCCCACTCTCTACAGCGGTCAGCAAGCTGACCTGTGGACCAAATCCAGCCTGCAAGTGACAAATGGGTTTAATGTGTTTAAAGAGCTGTAATAATAATAATAATAATGGAATACTACTCAGCCATAAAAAAGAAGGAAATAATGCCATCTGCAGCAACATAGATGGGCCCAGAGATTATCTATACTAAGTGAAGTAAGTCAAAGAAAAATATATGCTATCACTTATATATGGAATCTAAAATATGACAAGTGAACTTATTTATAAAACAGAAACAGGCTCACAGACATAGAAAACAAATTTATGGTTACCAAAGCAGAAAGGGAGAAATAAATTAGCAGTTCGGGATTTGCAGATACAAACTACTATATATAAAATAGATAAGCAGCAAGGTCCACTGCAGAGCAAGGGTACTATATTCAAAATCTTATCATAAACCATAATGGAAAAAAATATATATATCCGAATCACTATGCTGTACACTAGAAATTAACACAACACTGTAAATCAACTCTACTTCAATTAAAGAAAGAACTGTAAAAAAATAAAAAAGGAATATTTGACAGAGATGTATGTTCCCTGCCAGGTCTGAAATATTTACTATCTGGCCCTTTTCAGAAAGTTTGTCACCCCTCATAACTTTGGCAAAGAGCAAAGCAGCCAAGTATACAGCAGATCTTTCATGATCCTGCCCGGCTGCTCCTCAGCCCCCTCCGCCCGGCTCTCCGGGCTCTGAGCCCCCCGGGGACAGAACCATACCTGGCCTTGGTCCTCACGGTGCTCTGTCCTGTCGTCCGTCCGGGAAGGCCAGCTCCTGGCGACGATCGCTGACTCAGGCTTCCTAGGGAACTGCAACTCCGGAAACAGGGTACTTCGGCCGCCCCTCGCAAGTCTTTCCTTTCTTTACACCCATCGGGCCATGAATTCACAGGGGTGGGTTTCCGCGGGGCTTCTGCGAGGCTTCCGCGGGGCTGGCTCCTTCCCCTCGGCTCTCACGCCGCCCGCTTCTGGCCAGGGGCAGGCTGCCACCTCACCGGAGCCCTCTCCGGCTTCCCTCTTTCTCCGACCACTCCGCCAACACGAGTCAGGAAGCGCTTCCGCTCCGCGCGGCGGGAACCTGGCCCTCGTTCGTTCGTTCACAGCGATGCCAGCAGCGCGCTGGGTACCGCCGCCACCGCTTCGTGGTGCCGTTCGCGGGGCCTGCCTTTTCCAACAGTACCTATGCCCTCGAAGGCTCCAAGGCCCCTTTTCTTGTAACTCCGCGTGTACGGGGCCCCAGGAGCCACTCCACCTTTGCTAAAAGGCCTGGAGAACACACAGCGCGCACCGCTCCACTTTCCCTCGGTGTAGATTCTTTCTGGAAGCCGCTGGAACAAGGCGGGGCGGGGGCCGGGCGGGGGCGGGGCCCTCCCAGGAAGAGGGCGTGGCCACGGTGCCCGCTCCAAGGACCCCGGGTAAGGCTGCCCTCCGCGTCGCCTGAAGAAACGCAGCCACACGGCGCTGATGGTGTTCCAGTTTCTCCCTGATGCCAAGGCACCTGTCTTGATTCTTTGGGGACATGCCATCATGTGCAGGCCAACGCTGCTGCTTCCTGCTGCCCAGATTCACCGCCCTTCTCCTCCAGGGACCCGATTCGGCCACCTGGAGCCCTGGAAAGGCTGGCGTGTCCGTAACCGCCCCCTGAGGTCCCCACCTGCCGTGGGCGGCTGGGCTCGTGGGCACCACGTCCGTCTGCCCCTCCCTCTGTTGGCCTCGGTACCCTAAGCATAGAACCTCCCTCGGACAGGACTTTTCCAAGGATGGGGAGTTCGGAGACGCAGGAAGGGCTGGGAACCGCTCAGCACCCCGTCTGTCTCTTTCTCTTGCAGCCTGCAAGTACGCCTGCCACAGGACATGTGAAGCCAAGGTAAGCGCCGCCCGGCTCCTGAGGGTCTGCTGGGGCCACCTGGCCGCGTTGGGCGGCGTCGCGGGGGGGGCGCTTTGGGCCGCGGCCACGGGCACGGCTGCTCGAGGCTTTCTGATACGGGTGTATCGTTTTCAGCCCAAGAATACACCCAGGCGCGCTGAAATCCGTGTTTTCGAATTATAGAAAAATAACTCCAAAGAATTTGGTTTCAGATAAGACTTCGGTCATTGTGTCCCGGCCGTGTGACAGCTTTTTCTCCACAACAAATGATCCCTTTTTTCTGACGCTTTATGGGGCAGGGTGGGCGTGGGGACGAGGTCGAGGGCACGCGCCCGGCCTGGGGATTTTCTGGCCTCTTTTGAGGGTAGTTCAGAATTGGGCTGGGGTTTCGGGCTGTCACGGAGGTCTGGGGCCCTGGATCGGGCTGGGTGCCTGCGTTTGTGTCTTCTCCGGAGGGGTTCAGTTGCTCGGTTGAGTTGGGACTTAAGTTAGTAGGAATGAAGGTTCCTGGAGGTGGAATGTGCCTGGGCCACAGTGTCTGCACCGGCCAGGGGGTCCACGTATGATGTTACCCATCGATCGCCCCTGCTGACTGGCCAGCCCCACCTTTGCGGACCCCTCAGGGGTCCTGCAGGCTGTGCCTTGGGTGGAGGTCCAGGGAGATGGGGTTTTGGGGAGTGTGGGGATTTTGTCACTCCTGAGAATTTCCAGCTGGTCCTGGGGCTCCAAGCAGAAGGGGTGTACGTGTGCTGCAGGCTGGCTTGGTGACGAACCACGAGCTGGCTTCACATGCGTGTGTTCTCCATGTGAGGACCAGGGTCCTGGCCCCTCCACACTCCCTGCCACGTGCACAGGCAGGAAGACGCACTCATGGGGGTCCCCGTAGTGCACACCCCCCACACACACGCACACCCGTGGACATGCACCCACCCACACGCACACCCATGCACACGCCCCCACACCCGTGCACACGCACCCACACACATGGACACCCGTGCACACAGCCCCACACATGCACACCCGTGCACACGCACCCACACACCAGCACGTGTGCACGCATACCCACAGACATGCACACGCAGAGTTGGAGAAACCAGAGGTGGGTCCAGCCCTGCTTTTTTCCAAGAAAGTGGTTAAATGACTTTTCCTGTGTAACTTTCCATTTTGGAGCGTTTGGGGCCCACACGGGAGTCGGGGAGGTGAGCTGGGCTCCGTGGGACCCGTGGCCCAGACCCCATGCTGGCCCCCCACCTCTCCCAAGGTGTCATGGGATATGTGCTGTAGCCCGTCTGAGACCAGGCCCCACTGCAGGCGTTTCCAGTCTTGCTCTGGAGAAGCTTCCCCTTCTGTCCGAGGCTGGGCGCTCCCGCTCACATCCACCCCTGGCCTGACTGATTTCTGACCCGGCTCTCTTTGGGGTCTGCTTCGCCCACAAGTGCACTGTTCTCCATCCCCACTGTGTGCTTTACGCCTCACTGCTGGTGTCTAGGGGTGTGCCCTGGCGGGAGGGAGGACGTCCCCTTGGGGGAGGATTCTGAATTTCGGAGAGGGTTCCCCACCCCTTGTGAGGATTTAGCTGGGCTCCCAGCCCCCGGGGGTCTCTGTCCTGTGTAGCTCGTGGCTCCTCACCCGGGTGGGGAGGCTGAGGGGAGAGCCACCCCCAGGGACACAGCAAGATGTGTCATTCTGCATGTGTGTGCATGCATGTGCGTGTGTGGACGTGTTTGTGCACGTGTGTGCATGCTCGGGCGTGCATGTGGATGTGTTTGTGCATGTGTGTGCATGCATGTGTGTGTGTGCGCGTGCTCGGGTGTGCCTGTGCGGGCCCCCACCTGTGACACTCTGGCCAGCCGGCAGCTCCGGACCTGCAGCTGCACACGGCACCGGCTCCTAAAAGGCAGCCCAGGACCAACGCCCCAGGGGATTGAATTCTTTGGTTCAAAGGAAACTCCAGGAGGCTCTCTTATCCTGGATCCTGGCATCGCGAGCCCCGTAACTGCAGCGTGCTTGGCTAGGTGAGCTTTTCTTCGTATTAGATCATGGTCGGGGGAAGCATATCCGTGTCCATTTTTTCGATAACGCGGCTTTGAATGGCAGGAGAGAGCGCCAAGCAGCGACAAAGGCCCTTCTGATTCCAGAACCGCAGCGCTGTTGCTGCTGGGCAGACGAGGGCCGTTAAATTCTCAGCCGCCCCCGGAGGACGGGCGGTCAGGGGGCCGCTCAGTCTCCCAGGATCTGAGACGTGCTCTCCGACGGCTGGTCCCCGCTCACTGCGGGTGTGCACCTGACTGTGTGTGCCGGGTTTCTCTGGGGACGCTTTGGTCAGGAACATGGGCTTCAGTCTAACATCTGGTCCGTCCACTTACTGACTCGGGGGTGGAGTGGCTGCGGGTCCCTCTTTCCTCCTCTGCGGCCCTGGGGAGGACCAGAGGGGAGGGCTCACTATGCGGAGCATGGGAACCTGCCAGTGTTGATGTCATGCCGACGCCACCAGGGCCACCGTCAGAGGCTCCCAGAGGGCCTGGATGGCCCCTGGGTGACGTGGGAGGAGAGGGTCCTCCTGCAGAAAAGGGGTCGGGAAGTGGGGCCGGGAGCTCGCATCAGGCCACTGTCTTCTGGGTATCGGGCCTCGTGTGTGATGAGGTGAGGCTGCATGGTCCATTCCAAGGGCACCAGGAGGCAGAGACCTGGGCTGCATCCCAGCAGGGCACTCGTCTGCTGGGGCGCATCCACTTCCCCGAGCCTCAGTTTCTTCGTGCATCAAATGGGTGCATGATCCTTCTGCAGTTCCCCTGAAGCAGCTTGCTGTTAGCTGTTAGTGGCAGTGACTGTAATCCCTGAAGCTTTAAGGACGAGGAGTCACTCATGGGTGCCCGTCGGGGAGGCTGGAACTCTGGGGGTCTTGCTCGCTGGGGGGCCGTGCGCCTTCACGGCCACGTGTGCTCTTGGGGCATCGTGATTTGGCTTTTTCCTGGCCGCTGTTCACTCCTGGTGAGAGGAAGAAGGAAGTGGGAGAAACCAAGCCGATTCAGGAAGGTGGACGATGGAGAGCGGACAGGAGGGCGGGGCTGCTGGCGGTGCCCTCAAGCTGTGACAGAGGAGGGTCCTTGCTGGGCCGCCCATCGCCCAGGCCCGTCCCTGCCCGGCCCCTGCTCTGAGAGGCATCCTGGGTTCAGTCTCAGAGGCTGCACAGACCCCCAGAAGTTCCTGCTACTGTCGGCCCCAGAGCTGGGAGCACGTGCCACTGGCTCAGAGGATGCCCCTGGGCCCCTCTGTCCATCTGGGCTGCACAGCACGCCGGCCGGGCCCCTTTCTGGACCTGCTGTGATGGGCGCCTGGTCAGAGACACAGCCCAGGACCGACCACGAGTGCTGCCTGCTTGGTTTCAGGACGGGAGGGGCATCCCGTGCTCTGCCCAGCCCCCCTGGCTCCCGCGGTGGCCGCTCCCTTCTTCGTCCTCCCTGTGGCTTCACGTGGTGTCCCAGCTGGAGGCCGCCGCCCACTTCCACTTCATACAGAAGGAGAAGTCTCTGCCCTGAGAAGGAGCATAGCACCCTGCCGCAGACCGCCACCCACTCTGCCTTTGCCATGGACCCAGGGACCCACGTCACACTGATGGCTGATGCAGGAGCTGCAGTGACTTGGTCGGACAGGCCGTCTTCCAGAAGGCATCTCTGTGCCAAGGGACGGATGAGGCCCAGAGCCGGCGACCTCCCCAGCACCAGCCACCACACCTCGCCTGGGTGTCCACAGGTACCCACTGGCTTCACGCACGGGTCTGTTTGGTTTTTAATTGAAGGATGGTGGATGACCAGTGTTGTGCTGGTTTCTGGTGTACAGCGTTCAGCACATGTGTATCTGTTCTTTTTCAGATTCTTTTCCATTATAGGCTATTGCGAGGTATTGAATACATTTCCCCGTGCTGTACAGTAGGACCATGTTGTTTATCTCTTTTATATACAGTAGTGTGTGTCTGCTAATTCCGAACTCCCAATTTATCCCTCCCCACCCTTTCCCCTTTGGTAACCACAAGTTTGTTTTCTGTGTCTGAGTCTGTTTCTGATTTATAAATAAGTTCATTTGTGTAATTTTTTTAGATCCTACATATGAGTGATCTCATGTGGTATTTTTCTTTCTCTTTCTGGCTTACATCACTTAGAATGACAATCTCCAGGGCCATCCATGTTGCTGCAAATGGCATTATGTTGTCTTTTTTATGGCTGAGTAGTATTCCATTGTATAAATATACCACAGTTTCTTGTTGATGGACATTTAGGTTGTTTCCATGTCTTGGTTATTGTAAATGGTGCTGCAATGAACATTTAACTTACGACCTGTAAACATTAACTTATATGTCTGCTGGTTGACCTTTGTCTTCAGACGGCTCTTCTCCGTGTAAGAAGGTCAGTGGCTTCCCTTCTGGGGCTGCTGTGTCTCTGGCCTGGTCGGTCACTGGATGAGATCCCGCAGTGACATGACCCACCCACTGTCACACGACTTCCAGATGCTGGCGTTCAGGGGCGCTGGGTTTCTGAGTTCAGGTTTCTGCTGTTCCGGGTCGCTTTGGTGCTTTGCATCCCTCACGCATCAGCCACAGAGCTGATGTGAGTCTGTGTGTGAGCCTGGTGGAAGCCCCCAACCGTTGGGAGCTCTGGCTTGCTGCCAGTCTCCCTGGAACCCCCACCCACAGGCTCGGGCCTGGGCTTCCCTGCGCTGCCCGGAAGGATGCCCTGAGGACCCAGGCGCCTGCCCGCCCCTCCCCGTGGCCCTGCTCACCTCATGTCTGTGATGTCTTCCCTGAGACCCCAGCCCTCCCCGGAGACACAGGCAGGAGAGCATGTCTCCCCAGCTCCCGGCAGCTCCCGGTCAGCTGGGCTGGGCCTGAGCTGCTGGGAATGTGAGTGTGGATGTCCGACGGCCTCGCTGCTGGAGCCTGAGACAGCCCTGCACGAGGGAGCTGGGGCGCTGAGCCCCATTCTCCTGCCCAGCCCTCCCATCCCTCGAGGCCCCAAGCCCACTAGCCAGCTCCGATCCGGGCAAAGCGCCCCCCTCTGCCCGCACTGAGCCTTCAGAGGCATCCGGTGCAGGAATGAACTGGTCTCATGGTGGGAGAGGGGTCTGCCTTTACCTCCCGCAGGATGTCGGCTGTGGCATTCCTTCTCCTGGGAACAAATGACCTGAGTGAGTAAAAAGGAACGAGGGAGTTTTCTCTAAGACCCCTGGTCCCGCGAGCAGGGCGCCTGTGAGGGTCTGTGTGCGCGACACCCTGGCCCCACGTCCACGGGCAGCCTGACAGCCTCGTGAAGCACAGTGGTGCCTGTGACCCAGCGGGTGGCTTTGGGGTGAGGAGATCGTGCAGCCCAATGTGGAGCCAGCAACTGGCCACTAACACATCTCAGAAGTGAGAGCCGTCAGCCACGTCCCTGAGGGTCATCCGTGACAGTCTGTCTGTGAGCACCACGGCCTCTCTGGGAGGTTGTCCTGTCCTTGCCCAGCCTCCAAGGAGGCCCGGGGCCCAGCCTCTGCGTCTCAGGAGTGTTCACCCCGCCCTCCCCTCCTCCCACTCCGCCCGTTAAGGGAGGAGCCGGTTAATGTCTAAAGTGCCCAGGTCAGCAACGTTCCCAGATTTGCTGTGGGCCAGGCCCCAAGCTGGCTGCCAGGGCCATGTGGGCTGCCGCCATCCGGGACCAAGCAGGGAGGTCAGTCTGGGTAGAGGTTCCGTTGATCCATGTGTGCATGCGTTTTCACATTTGGCCATTTTTTTTTAATGAATAGTTCTGTTTTAGGGCAGTTTCGGGGTCGCAGCAAAATCGAGGGGAGAGTACGAATTCAGGGACTCGCCCGGAGCCCTCTTCCCACCGGCGTGCATGCAGGCATGGTGCCACTTGTTCAGCGACGCTCCAGCACTGCTGCCTTATGGCTGACGGAGTCCGCGGTGCACACGGCGGCTCACTGTGTCGTTCACCCCGCGGATCTGGACAAGCGTCCGATGACATGTACTCCCCGTTAGGGTCCCACAGAGAGCAGCTTCCCTGCGCCGCACGTCTTCGGAGCACTGCCTGTTCCTCCGTCCTCCCCCGACCCCTGGCAGCCCCTTTGCTGTCTCCATGGTTTTCCGTATAGTGGGAACCATGCCGCCGGCAGCCTTTTCGGACTGGCGTTTTTCTCTTAGCCACGTGCATCGAAGGTCCCTCCCTGTCTTCTTGTGACTTGACCATTCACTTCTCTTTACTGCTGAGTAATATCCCCCTGTCCGGAGGGACCGCAGTTTATTTATCCATCAGCCATGGAAGGACATCCCGGCTGATTCCCTGTCCTGTGTTTCATTTTCATAAGTTGTCACTGGGGTTGGAAGAGCCATTAAGCTCCCGTCCCTTTTCCTGTAAGACCGCTTTCCTGGTAGGCCGTCCCCACCCATCTTTTTTGATTTTTTTTTCTTTAATTGTGTTCCACATTTTTATTTGTTTATTTTTGGTGAGGAAAGGTAATTAGGTTTGTCTGTTTATTCCTGGAGGAGGGGCTGGGGCTCGAACCCAGGGCCTCACGCATGCTGAGCGCGTGCTCTACCACTTGAAGTATACCCTACCCCTTTTTTGGCTTTTTAATTAGAAGAAAGTCACTCTGCACATTGCAACCCCGAAGCTGTTACCCCAAGGCCCAGAGTTTGGGGGCTGCCCCCACCACATGAATTCCTACCAGCAGAGGCCATGGCCCGTGCGCGGGGGCTGCTCGGGAGGTCAGCACGCCTCGTGCAGCCGTGCCAGGGAAGTGCTAGTTTTCTGTAAACACAGCGGCTTCCTTTGTGCAGAAATTTGTGTTTTTAAAACCATGAGTCGTCTGGGCCCGAGCTGGGGCTTCGGTCTGGGCCTTGGGTCTGCCTTAGGCTCGGAGGCGGCCAGCTGGACAGGTCCCCCGGGGACCGGCTGGCTCTGCTGTCGGTGGCCGCGGGTCCCCATTCTCCATGCCCGTCTCAGGGGCCTTGCTGGGCACCAGGCAGGCTGGTGGCACCGCGTCTGCCATTTCACGGGAGGAGACAGAGGCCGACGTGGAGGCCGGCATGGATGTGGTCGCGTCATTGAAAGTCTAGCCCCCCATGACTGATTCGCTCCCCAGTGCAGCCCACGTCTAAGTGATGTTTATGTAGGATTCACCAGCCTGCCCCCAGAAGAGCCCAGAAGGGAATTCTAATCTTTTGAAATACATTCATTTTAAGTAAATCATAGAATATAAAAACCTGCCCTGTTTTCCCCAAATCGTCACTTTTTGTTCCACATTGTGGAGTGGGTGGCCCACGAGGCAGGACCCACGCAGACCCAAGGTAGACCTGCACTCACCTGCCGCCCGGCAGCCTCCTTACCTGGGGAACAGGAGGCGGTGGGACAGCCTGGGCCACCACACGTCCAGACGCACTCTGCTATTTACACATGGGAGGCGACCTGGGAACCAACTTTTGGGCCACATCCTTCCCACTCCTGGAGCCACGTGTGTCACACATTCTTACTGGAGAGGCCATCCCTGAGGGGAGGGGCACCTGGGCCTGGGGGCTTCTTATGTTGCTCAAAACAGCGTCTGATATTCTGGGAACACGCGTTTCTCCACGTTCACTGGAGCCGGCTCCGTGCTCCAGATGTTTGATAAACCCCTCGACCATGGGTCCTGGGACCCTTTGTCACAGTGGTCTGCTCCTGGGCCTGACTCAGGCCCTTGGTCAGTCCCAGCGGGGTTTTAGTTCCGTCAGCTTTTTTTGCAGTCATAACACAGTTGGATGCTAGACACATGGTGTCTCCAGGTGAGCCTTGGAGAGCTGCGGTCATTTAAATGTGTACATTCTGGAAGGTTCCTTCCAGCACCGTCATCTTTGGCCAGGCACCTTGTGGTCCTTTATAGGGAGACCAAGGACCAGGGCCCTGTCCCCGCCCCCACCCCATCCCGAGGACCTGGGGGGACAGGATGAATGGTAACAGCAGTGTTTTGAGAGATATTTTAAACAAAGTGATTCCAGTTTTCTCTGGGACCTGCCTTGGGCACAGGGGACCCAGTTTCCCGGGAGATGGTCAGACACAGGTGAGCTGGCTCGCTGAGGCCGGAGGTGGGGAGCAGAGGGGCTCCTGCCTGCGGGGCATCAGGAGGGCTGTCCCACCTGACCCACGTGGCCGGGCTTTGGGGACAGAGTAAGGGCAGCAGGACCACGAGGCCCCTCGATTCAAAGCAGATGTCCCTCTGGTGACATGTCAAACGCGTGTCCTGGTGGGTCAGGCGGTGAGGCAGGAGCCGGGCCGAGACAGGCCCCTGCAGCCCTGAAACGTGCTGTGGGCGGGGCACCTGCCACTGCCGTGTAAACAAAAACAGGACGACGCCCTCGGCCGTGATTATCTGCCCTGCTGCCTGTCAGAGACGGGGCTCCCTGTGCATGGAACCCTGTCTCAAGTGGTTGTTTCTCTCCCTGCAGCTGCGCTCTTATGGGGGAACAGAAGTAGTAAACGGGCGTGTCCATGTGTGGCTGTTGGAAGCTGCCCCTCAAGCCAGGGGACCCCCGGGGAAGGACCCCCGGGACTGGGTCTGGGTTCTGATGGCCCCGTGGTAGCTCGTGACTCTGGTGGTCCCCCTACAGCTAAGAGGATGGCAGCGAGTCCCTGCCTTTCCCCGGGTCTGGCAGGGTTTTGTGTCTTCTGCTATCCGCAGATCGGTCCTCCCTGCCCCTCCTCCCCCCTGGGCCATCTGTTCTGGAGTCAGGCCTGCAGTCCCTGGTGGTTTGGGGGTGGTGAGGTCATGACACGTCCTGTCCGGGAGAGGGGGTTCCAGCTGGGTCGTGGTCTCTGAGGTCCCCCCTCTGCTGCCCTTTCCCTCTGTTGTCTCCCAAGTGTTACATTCAAGCTGGGAGGGGTGACAGAACCCTGTGCCAATGTCAGTGTCCCCTGTCCCCCGTGGGGAGGACAGGCTCATGGGCTGTGGGACCTCTGCTCTGCAGGCCTCATGCTCAGGGCACTGGCTTTGGACCCATCCACACAGCTCTGGACACCCGGTGCCTCGTGTCAGACCCCCTCCCCACCACATGTGTCCGTGTGCACCCCCGCCACCTTGGGGGGCCCCCCCCACCAATGTCAGGACCGTGGCTGGACACACGGGGGTTTCATGGGGTCTGTGGGCTCCCTCATGCCTCCTGTTTGAAGTTACTTGTAGTTGGAGGAGAGGAAGATTTCTAACCAAGCTGCTGGCGGTGCTTCTGCGAGGCTGCTTGTACAGGCTGGGTTTCAGCTGAAAAAGCCCCGGTTTCTCCTTCTTTCAGCTCCATTTTGAGCAGCAGGATGACAGTAGTCAGCCACGCATTGGAGTCCCTGCCTCCACATTTTAATTTGCAGAGTTAAACTCCAGTCTCGCCCTGCGCTTTCTTTTCTCTCCAGCGAAGCTGTTTATTTTGAGCAGGGATTCAGGATGTGCCCACCTCCGTTTTCCATCAGGCACAGAAATAGCTCCTAGGGGCCCCTCTGTCCCCTCGGGGTCCCGTCGGTGTGTCTCAGGGCATTTCTTCTTCTTCTGTGTCTCTGCTCTGCGCACCCCCCAAGCCCCCCTGGAACTTCCCAGAGCAGGTGTGCCGTGGTTTCTGCCCGGGGCTGTGCACGGGGCTCTGGGCGGCCGGCCTCCCCCGGCCCCACTCAGGGCGTCTTCAGAGGAAACTCACCCGGCCTCTCGCAGGGTGGAAGGCAGATATCCTGGTTCTGGAGTCTTAATCTGAAACCTTTTTGTCCTTAGAGATTTCCTCCTTTACTTGGGAAAAGCATTTTGTGGGAGAAGCCTGCGGGGGAGCTGGGAGCTGCCCAGGAGAGGGGAGGGCCGGGTTCTGGGGAAGGGGTGGCAGGAGGGAACTGCTAGGCCTTTGAAGGAAGGCCTGGCAAATGGAATGGGCCCCGATCAGAGGGGCCGGGGCTGCAGGCAGTTCTTAGGCTCTCAGGTTGGGATTCTGGGTGGAGAGTGACCCCCATGAGCAGGATTTAGCAGACGTGGGTGGAAGTTTCGTGGCATCAGGTGAACCCAGGCGGGTTTATGGGACATGGGTACGTGGACATTCAGACTGAGCTAGCTGGCCTTATGTGGCCTAATGCTAAATCTGCAACATTTTCTTCTAAGATTTTTTTTTTAATGGAGGAACTGGGCACGGAACCCAGGACCTCATGCCTGCTAAGCACACGGTCTACCACACGCTCTACCACTGAGCTATCAAAAAGTACCCCTCTTTTAAGATTTTTTTTACTTTGTTTTATTTATTTATTTTAACTTTTTTATTGATTTACAATCATTTTACAATGTTCTATCAAATTCCAGTGTAGAGCACAATTTTTCAGTTATACATGAACATACATATATTCATTGTCACAGTTTTTTTCTCTGTGAGCCACCACAAGATCTTGTATATATTTCCCTGTGCTATACAGTATAATCTTATTTATCTATTCTACATTTTGAAATCCCAGTCTGTCCCTTCCCACCCCCCGCCCCCTTGGCAACCACAAGTTTGATTCTATGTCTATGAGTCTGTTTCTGTTTTGTTTTTTGTTTAGATTCCACATATGAGCAATCTCATATGATATTTTTCTTTCTCTTTCTGGCTTACTTCACTTAGAATGACATTCTCCAGGGACATCCATGTTGCTGCAAATGGCGTGATGTTGTCAGTTTTTATGGCTGAGTAGTATTCCATTGTATAAATATACCACCTCTTCTTTACCCAGTCATCTGTTGGTGGACATTTAGGCTGTTTCCATGTCTTCGGTATTGCAAATAGTGCTGCTGTGAACACTGGGGTGCAGGTGTCTTTTTGAAGTAGGGTTCCTTCAAAGGCTTGATCTCGAGAATATATAAGCAGCTCATATGACTTAATAAGAAACAACCAAACAACCCAATCCAAAAATGGGCAGAAGACCTAAACAATCAATTCTCCAAGGAAGAAATACAAATGATCAATAGGCACATGAAACAATGCTCAGTATCACTAATTATCAGAGAAATGCAAATCAAAGCTACAATGAGGTATCACCTCACACCAGCCAGAATGGCCATCATTCAAAAATCCACAAACGACAAATGCTGGAGAGGCTGTGGAGAAAGGGGAACCCTCCTCCACTGCTGGTGGGAATGCAGTTTGGTGCAGCCACTGTGGAAAACAGTATGGAGATTCCTCAAAAGATTAGGAACAGACTTACCATATGACCCAGGAATCCCGCTCCTGGGTGTATATCCAGAAGGAACCCTACTTTTTTTCTTTTTTTTTTTTTAATTGAATCTCTTTTAAGATTTGGTGGTAAGTTGCAAGCTATTAAAATTTGTCACTTTTTCCTTTTCTCCTCAGACCTTCCCTGGATCAGAGGACAGTTGGAAAAGGCCAGACTGCTCATTGTCCCATTTTTAGACATGTAAATTGCATTCTTTTAGGTATTTTGGGGGAAATCCCCTCGGTATCCCCCTTTGTGGACTGCACCATTTCCATCCTTAAGCAACTGTTGTTTCTGTTTGCTTCTTTTATTCCTTTCTGTTTGCAACAAGTAAGGTGTGAAAAAGTCGTGGGGGTGGCACCATATCATTTTTAAGCTCTTCTTTTAAGAAAAAGGAAACGTCCCCCCTTTATTTGTCCTGAAGTTTCAGTGCAGCTCATGGTCCCGTGTGTCCTGGCTCTGCCTACCTTGTGCACAGAGACTGTTATCTGGGCCAGTCTGGTCGAGGTGTTCAACCCTGAGGGATGGTGTCCTGATCCCTGTCCTGGGCCGTGGGTCCCTGGCTGCAAGGACGCCCTGGCCATGCAGCTGTCAGCCTGCAGTGTTGGGGGGAGGGGGCTTGGTGTGGGAGGGTGAGGGGAGGGGCTGGTGCCTGTGTGATGGTCGGGACACCCCCCCAGGAGGACACCTGCAGTGGTCCTGTGGGGCACAGACTGGCCAGGGACAGATGCTCCAGGTGGGATAGGTGCATGGGTACCCTGCTCCTGCCCTGCTCTTTGGGGTCCTCAGGGCAGTCCTGGCTCGGTGCTGGGGTCCCCTCCATTGTCCCCATGTGCCTTCTCCTCGGCCAGGACCTTAACTTTTATCCTGAGTATGAGTAAATTGAAGCAAAACGTGCTCCTTCACTCACTAAGACCACCGGGCAAGTTGTTTTCCACGTTACCTGCCAGACCTGACATCCAGACAGGTCCTTCCCCAGAAGCACATGGAATTCCGGGGAGCAGCGGGGGTCCTGTCCCTGCCGTGGGACACCACCTTTCAGGTGTCCTCGCCTCCCGGACCCACCCAGGCAAATGCCAGCTCGCTCCCCGCTGCAGGTGATTCCAGAGCCAGCCCTGCTGCCAGAACACGCTATCTGTGCTCTGCAGGGAGTGTCCCCCAGCTCAATGGGATGGTCTTCCTTCACTGTCCCCCTCTTGTAGGGACCTGGGTGCCCCCCACCCGCTTTATCAAAGCCGCTCCTGGTATCTCTTGGTTCATGGCCCCGCATCCCCCAGGAGGTGGGATCCGCATTTCACAGCCGAGGAAGGCTGAGTTCACAGAGCAAGGGCTCCTCGAGTCAATCGGGCAGGGGCGCTCCAGAATTTAAGGTCCTCAGCCTTTTCTGTTGTATCCAGCTGACTCTGTGGCACTGGAAACTAAGCATATATTTGAAAATCAACTTTATTTAAAATTGAAGCCCGCATTCAGAAAAGTCCCATGTCCTAAGTGTCCAGCCCAACGTGTTTTGATGCTGGACACACCTGTGTGATCAGATCCCAGGTGGAGAAATGGAGCATGCCTGGCGCCTGGAAGCCCTTTTGCGCCTCTGTGGACCCCGCCCGCTCGGACCCTGCTTCTTCACCCTGGAAGCGGGCGGGCTCCCGGGGAAGGGTGTGCGCCTCTGCCCTGAGTGGGGGTCTTTGTGTCCCCCTCCGGGCCCTGTGTCTCGTCTCTCCAGGCGGGGTGACCGGAGATGCCCCAGGGGGCTGTCAGAGACGGCCACACTCCTCCTGGAGAAGGAGCCCCACATTGGCCCTGGGGCATCCGCAGCACGGTGGCTCCCTCGGAAGCCAGGTGCAGGCTGCGCCTTTGTGGGGTGTGCACTCACTGTCACACACACAGTCACACGGGCAGACTCACTCCCATTCCCCGGGGCACGGTTGCTCCTGCCTGCAAGGCCCCCTCTGTCCTGCCCACTGGCCCACCCGGCAGCTCCGGGGCAGGCTGCTGATAAGGGCAGGCAGCAGGCACCCTGCAGGTGGGTGCGGCTGGGCGCAGCCCTGTTTGTTTGTGGTCATCCTTGGTAACGGTGACTCGTCCCACGTGGACCTGTGATAGGGCCATGAAGTGCAGGCCTCTGGGGCCCCCTCTGCGGCTTCCTTAGTCACTAGTGGGCACTGGCTCTGCCTCCTATCCCATCCCTCAACGTCGCCTCCCTGACACCCTTACCGAGGCTTCCATTCCTGTCGGGAGGAATGTGGAGTTTGGACCCAGCGTCGCGCCTCCTCCCTGTAAGACCAACCTACGTGGCCCAGACGGGACGCTCAGCAGCTTCCCAGGTTGTGCAGCAGCCAGAAGGGCCTGCAGGTGTGCCTGGACCTGTTGGGACTGGGCGGAGGGCATCCCTGTCCACACATACCGAATTGCACATCCCGGTCCGAGTGTTCGTGCAGGTGCATCCCTGTCCGTGCATCGCTTGCTGCATGTGCATCTCGATCCCTGCATCTCCGTCTGCGCATCTTCCACGCGTCTCCCACGCATCTCTCTCCTCGCGTCCCTGCAAGTGCATCCCTTCCGCTCCTGTCTTTCTGTACATCCCGGTCTGCGCATTCGTGCAGATGCATCCCCAATCCCTGTATCCCCGTCCGCTCGTCTCCCTCCGCGCATCCCCGCAGGTGCATCCCCGTCCGCGCATCTCCGCATCTGAGTCCCTTCTGCGCATCCCCATCGGCTCGTTGCTTTCCGCGCATCCCGGGCCTTGCGGCTGCTGGAGGAAGCTGTCCTCATCCTGCCACTTGGGCGAGGAAGGGGCTGCTCAGGGGAGGCGTCTGCCCAGACCCCGAGGGGGTGCCTGGTGCCCCCGAGCACACTGGTCTGGCACTTGGTTGTGTGGGC
The DNA here is from genome assembly GCF_048773025.1 of Camelus bactrianus. NCBI lineage: Eukaryota > Metazoa > Chordata > Mammalia > Artiodactyla > Camelidae > Camelus > Camelus bactrianus. Next base: position 2,547,570 of record NC_133571.1, on the reverse strand, counting down.
CACACACACAGGATGGGATTGAGGAACAGAGCCGCGTTGGGACCCCCACCCTCCCCGGTCCTGAATGTGTGCTGGCTGCCCCCTTGGTTTTCAGCCCTATCAGTGAGTGGGGGCGGCCCTGCAGAGGCTGAAGAGACTCTTTCACGCGGAGGGTGCCCAGGCCGCCTGGAAACGCCCTAGCGCCTCGGTGTTTCTGTCTGTCCCATGAAAACAGCAGGAGCCCAGGTGGCACTGCGAGGTGTGTGGTCACAGGTCGCACCGGGGACCGGGAGGGAAAGCCGTGAGCTCGCGCCGCCGCTCCTGACCCGACCTGAACCCTGGACAGCCACCACATGGTTACTCGGGGCCTCCATCCTGAGAGAGCACTGCTTCCGACTGGGAGGCAGGCAGGGCCTGGAGGTCAGAGGGGCAGGTGGGGAGCCTGCAGCTGTGTGGCTCCAGCCCTGGGTCCCGGGAGCCCGGTGCTTCTGTCTCTGTGGTCAGGATGCAGAGCTGGGGGCTGGGGGCTGCCCGAGGCTCCAGGAGGTGCAGCCAGGGCGCCGACTGCACTCTGCTCACGCCCATAGTGCCAAGCACGGTGGTCCAGCTCCGGGTGCTGCCAGGCTGTGGTCAGCCACCCCCTCTTCCTTCCCGGAAGGGAGGACACGTCACGTGCAGGTAGTTCCCATCCTGGGGTTCTTTGTGCCATGTGGAAGGAATGGGTGTCCGTGTGTCCAGTGGTCTGTGGCCTTTACTCAGTCAGGTGTCTGCAGTGCTGATGCAAACGTTAGTTTTCTCCTCCTGGCCAGTGGCTTCCCCCCAGATGCCCTTGTCTCCGAGTCAGTATGTCCTGTGCATGGTCATTTGCAGGCATTCTGCCCCGAGGCCTTTCCTCAGACGTTTGCTGTCTGCCTTGCACAGCAGTGCGTCTGAAAGACAGACAGGAGGGTCGGAGTCGGTCCTCTGGCCCCTTTCTGGCAGGAACCCTGGGGAGTTTTGCTCCTCTGAGCTGGGGACCCCGCTCACCCCGCCCCACGCCCAGCTCACGGACTGACGGAGGGGACAGTCCATACAGCGTGTGGGAGGACTGCCTGCTCCCTGAGGGCTTGTCCGTTTGTGTAGTAACGTGTGCCCGACAGGAGAAGGCACTCCGCAAAAGTGACAAGACTGGTGCAGCTGGCACAGCTCTCAGTGACGTGACCACAGCCCAGACTCACTGTGCTGGCTGGGGAGCAGGGGGCCCGGGGGTGCCCAGAGCACAGCACCCTGCCTCGTGTTCTGGAGGACTCCCCAGGCCGGGCCTGCACCCCTGCAGCCTCGGGGCAGGTCCCTGGCAACCTCTGATCTCCTTTACCATCTCCACGGTTGTGCCTCTCCCAGACGCCACAAAGTTGGACTCATTCAGTACCTTGCCTTTTCAGGTTGGCTTCTTCCATTTAGTGAATCAGCAGTTGAGGGTCGTCCAGGTCTTTTCATGGCCTGATAGCACATTCCTTTTTTATTGCTGAATAATATTCCACTGTGTGGAATTCAGATAGTGATTTTTTCAAAGATGGGAGCTCTGATTCCTTGCACGTTCCTCACCTGTGTCAAGTGTTTAGTGAGGCACCAGGACACAAGCCTGTACCAAATGAAAACTGGACAAAGGATGGAATTAGTCTTCCTGCTCCAGTAACCATGGAGCTCCTGGTCTGACTGCCAGCACCGTCCTGTAACGCCCTGCTTTTCCAGATTGTTCCTGCTTCCTGGGAATTCTCAGTGTCGAGCAAAGCCAACTGTTGGGTCAGCCACTCTGGGCAGTGGGAGGGGCTGTGGAGTGTGCGGGGAGGGGGCTGCTGGGTGTAGGGGAGGGGATGGGGTCCCAGGGAGAGGGCCCTGCCCCAGGCAAGAGCGTGAGTCAGAGTCCTGGGGGAGTAATGACACGCCCCAGACAAATGAATGACTGTGTGTCACATTCCTTGAGGAACTTGGTAAAAGAAGTTCCTTGGCATAGGAACTATAAATAGTTGTCGTGGCAGGAGCCAAGGTCACCGGCTGCACACTCCAGCCCACAAGGACAGTTCGTCAGATCCCTGCAGTTTCTCCTGCTGTGCACACTTTCAGAAAAGTCTCTGAGGATGGGGATGCAAGGAGTCCTGGGGGAACAGAGCCAGGAGGCAGCTCACGGGAGCTGGTCCGGCTTGCAGTGCCAGGATCTGGGCCTTCCAGAGCCGCACGAGCTGGTCCCCTCCCCTGCCGACCGCCCTGCCTGCCTAGGGAGGCTGCCCTGTTCTGAGACCACAGGCTCCTTCTCCCTGTGGCTCTCGGACCATGAAGTCGAGGCCCAGGGTGATCAGAGCCCGAGGCCCCATGGCCAGGAGGGGGTGGAGCAGGGGTCCCACCTGCTCCGGGGTCTTTATCTCCATTAGGTCTGTCATCCCGGCTGCCGGCAGCCGTGTCTCTCATGACCTGACTGCAGTGGTGTCCTCATCACGCTGGCCCGTGTGTCTTCCTCCGTGCACTCACGTCTGCAGGGGCCGGTGGTGGTGGCGCCAAAGGGACCCCCTCCCACCGGCTCATGCTCGGAGCTCCAGCCTAGGGTGAAGTGTCCGCGCTGAGCTTGCCTCCTGTTCGACTCTGTTTTCAGTTCCACTTGTGGAAATCGTTCTAGGAAAGGCAGTCGCTTCATGAATGGGAGCCCTGGGTGTGTTTGTGGGGGGGCGGGGGGCGGCTGGAAGACCCCCAGGTGGAGCCCCGCCTCCTTCTCCTGGCCCCACTCCCCCCACTGCTGGGTGAGGAGGGCTGGCACCAGCTGGGAGTCCCCCGGGTCCCCCCCATTAGAGATGAGGGTCTGTGTTTACGAGCCGTGGGCACTTCTCTTGGGGGCAGGCGCCCTGGTTTCATGCAGTCTCCGAAAAGCACCCCGAATTTACAAAAGAAGTGAGCAAAAGCTTGCACTCGCTAAGTCGGGTCTTTGTGTCCTGCGATGCTGGGGCTCTGGGGCCGTGCCTGTGGTCGGGGTGGATGCGGGCATGGGAGCCTCACCTGGCCGTGATGCCTCGTTTTCCCTGGAGAGAGAGGACGCACCTGCTGACCGTGTTTCTTCTCCCTCCAGGTGGTGAGTCCCCACTGTGCACGATCCCACCTGGAACAGGTAAGCCCTCGGCCTCTCCTGGGGCTCTTCCTGCTGTGCCCTCTCTGGGGAGCCTCCTGGTCCCTCAAGGGTCCCGTCCGTCTGGTTAGCTGCAGCTTCCACTGACGGGGCTCGCAGGGATCCCGGACCTCCCCGCACTAGTCACGTGCACACCGTCCTGAAGATGAGCGAACCGTGCACACCTCCGTAAGAGCACCTTTTGGATCCGTGAGTTACCTTCCAGGATTCAGTCCCTGAGCCCGAGTTCCCCGGCCATGACGTAAAGATGCGGCTTGCCTGTTTCTCTTAGTGATAAAGGCGTGGGCAAAGCCCTGTGCCCAGGGTTCTGTGTGGGTGGCATGGTGCCGCGGCTCCGGAACAGGACGCTCTGTCAGATGGAAGGTAAACACAGCAATGACACTGTCTTTGGCAAACATGAATGGCTGTCTGCTTTTTAAGTGGAAATGTTCTTTGAATGTCCTGGTCCCTCTGGGTGCTGTCTGCTGACCCTGATGGTTGGCGACCGGGGGTTCAGCCTGGTGTGGAGGACTGAGTGGGGGCTCCCAGGACCAAAGGATGGTGGATTCCCACACGTGGAGGTGACTCACCGTGGGGGCACCTGCCTTCCCCAGCCTCACCTGTGCGGGGAGGAAACAGGTGTGCCCGTGTCTCCTCTGGGCCACCTGCTGGGTGAGTCCTCGGTGCTTCCCAGAGAGGATGCGACCCTGCGCCCTGGGCCCCAGTGTTGCCATGTACAGAACCAAAATTGTGGTGGAACTTTGCCACCTGCCTGCTTCCGGTGCCTCTGATGGCTGAGAGCCTGGCGGCCTCTACACCCAGGGGGGCCTTCCCTGCAGCAGCAGTGGATGCCTTCCAAGGGGCTCAGCTCTGTGTCCTGGGTGTGGCTTCCTCCCGGAAACTGGCGGGGTGCCTGTCCCTGCTGGAGGGGGAATGGTGGGATGGGTGCGGGCAGGGTGGTGTAAGCGGCCGGCTGTGTCTGGTGGAGCTTTGGGGACACCCACACGGTGTTACTTCTCGGGGCAGAAAGCACAGAGGCAGCCTTTCCCTGCCCGGCCCTGCACCGGCCAAGAAACTCCTGGTGCCGTGGGCCTGGCATTTAGGATCAGCACGGATGCACCTCCAGGTGACGCCAGCCTTCCGGATGCCACCTTGGGAACCACGGGCCCGACCAGGCCACCTGAGAGCCTGGTCCCGCTTCTTTCTCTGTTACCTTCACTGAGTTCCTGCACTGCCCCACGGAAGGCCACCTCGGCTCACCCAGAGACGGGGGCACAGGGCTGAGAAGGGTGAAGGGGGCTCCCCAGGCCGCAGACCCTGAGCGGCCATCGCCTCCGGTCTTGGCCTCTTTTGCTGGCCCCTGGACGTTCGAGGTGAGACAGGCTTGTTGGCCCTGCTTCTGAGTGTTTGAACCCCACAGGGACACCTGAGCAGGGACCACTCTGTGCGGCTGGAGAGGACGTCGGTGGTGATTCCATGCCCCCTGGGCTCCAGACCCCAGCTGCCCTTTCTTTTTATTTTTTAATTCAAAACCGTTTTGAAAACTTACTATTTCTATACCTGGAAAGACTGCTTTTTGTTCATGTTAACATCCACGCATTTTGATTTTACTTCCCTCATTTTTAGCAACTGTAGCATTTTTTTGAGTACTTTTCACGTTTGCTGAACACGGCGTGCAACGTCACCGTGTGAAAATGCCCCGCGGAGATGAGGGTGTCAGGCCTCCCCAGCCCTCAGCCCAGCCCTCAGCCCAGCCCTCTTGGCTGAGGCGCACAGGGTCTGTAGGGACCTGTCCCAGTCCCGTCCCTCCTGTATCCACAGTGGTCGCGGGCAGCCGTCCACCTCCGCCTTAGGGAGCAGGTGTCCTGCCTCCTTGACCCCCGAGGCTGCGCTCAGCAGCCGGCTCTGGGTGTGACTGTGCCTTCCCACACGTCTGGGTCGGCCCCCTGACCAGCTGCATCCCGTCCCCTGCGGTGCGGGGCCCCTTCTCCTGGGGGCGCTCCGCTGCTGTGGGATGTCGCCGCGTGCAGGGAGCCCTCCCGGGAGGTGGCGGGGCAGCTGCACCTCAGCTCCCTCTAGGTCTCCGAGCCGCCGGGTCTGTTGAATTCCTGGGGCGTTGGCTTGCGGCATGAGTGTTCAGACACCCCCAGTCACCGTTCACCGTTCCGGCCAGAGCGGAGGCGTTGGGGGTGCCAGCTGGCTTCCTGTGACTGCGTCGGGCCTGCGGTTCTGCTCTGCCAGGGTCTTTGTCATCCAGGCGGGTGCCCTGGGGACATGCGAACCAACCAAGGACCCTTCCTCTGCGGGTCGCATACGCACCCTTGGCCGTTTGCCCTGGTGCCCGCTTTTCTAGAATGTTCCCGGTAGCAGGCCCTTTGGTTTATTTCGATGGTGTAAAAATTGGGTGTGAGGTTCCAGGAACACACGGGCTAAAAATGGAAACCTTTTGGATCTGTGACAGTTACTTTCTGGGATTCACTTCCTCTGTGAATGGAAACCTCGCTGACGAAACGTGCTCCGGCTCTCCTTGGAGCCGCGCAGCAGGGACGCGGGGTGATTGGCACGTGCCTTCACAGCACGGAGGGGGAGATAGTGCCCCGTGGGAAGTTATGCCCTCCGGTGTGGGCTGTGCCGGCGGGGACGGGTGCTGACCCGCAGCACCCAGATCCAGTCCAGGGACTGTTTTGGGGGGCAGCAGACACAGGCTCTGTGGCTTTACGGGGCTGGATGCTCTGCTGTCTGTCTGGGTCACACCTGGGGGCCTCGCCCGGGATGGGTTCTGCCAGCTCGTGTGGCAGGTGCATCCCTGCTTTGCTGGGTGACTGTAATCTTTAGCGATGGGCTAGGGGGCAGGGTCGCCAGGACCGAGTCCCGCGTGTGTCCTGGCCGCTCTGGAGACACGCACGCTGCTCACACACACAGTGTGCAACAGAATGAGGGGCCGGAGCCCGGCGGGTCCCCCCTGCCCGTGACCGTAGGACAGCGAGTGACCCTGGCCTCAGTCCTCTCGCTCCGGGCACCACATCCCTCTCCTGGAGAGTGGGGCCTCTCCCACGTGCCCCACGGGCCCCTGTGCGGATGGGGGCAAGTTCCAGGTGGAGATTCTCAGCGGGGGCTGGGCCCCCGGAGCGGGCACCGTGGGTGGCAAAGGGCCTCAGCTGGGGTCCAGTGGCTTCGGGAGGGCGGCCCAGGGCTCTCAGTCCCTGTGGCCTTCGGCATTGGAGGCTTGTTTTGGATCATTGCTCTTCTGCCGTCGGCCCAGACGGAACCAGTTTGGTCAGTTCCAGAGCGTGTCCTTGGCTGCGGGAGGGTGAGGGCCCTTCCAGACAGAGGCCGCCTGGAAGCCGATGGAGAGAGCCCGCGGGAAGGATGCAGTTGGTGGGCGGGGGCGATCGCAGGGCCTTTTATGACGCCGGCCTCATGAAGCGCCAAACGTGGCCTGACAGCTTTTACAGACTTTCCAAAGCAGGGCTGTTTGTTTTTCCACCTTATCTTTGCCTTTTCCCTGATGCCCGAGGGAGTTGACTCAGTGCACCAACGGAAACTCTGCTGGGGGGCAGGTGTCGCTGTCACTGGGACCCTGGGTCCACGTGTCTGAACCAGCCGCCCAGCCACACCCACGGGCCACCCCTGGGGCCGCCGTCCCCGGCAGGAGAGGCCCCCAGTAGCCACCCCGTGCGAGTCTGAGAGGTGCACGCTCTTCAGAGCAGCCGCCGTCCTTGAAAGAGGCCGCAGGCCACGTGCAGGAGGCGGTCGGGGCGGCCCAGGGGCAGCGCAGGCGCAGCTCGGACGCAGGTGCGGGCCCTCACCTGGCGCTGGCACTGGCTCCCCCATTGTCTTTGCTTGGTCCTGGCGGTTTCTCGCACTGGAGGAGAGGTTGTGCGAGAACAGCTTCTGAAATCTGAGTCCTCCGTTTACCGAACGCTGATGGCTGTTTGTCTCTGTTTAATTAAAGTGAGGACAATGGGTAGTTTCTGCCAAAGGTGACACCTGGAGTCAGGTTACCGTCTGAGGCTGGCATGTGCAAGCTGGGTGCTGGCAGCTGCGTGTGTGTGTGTGTGTGGACTTTGTCCAGCCTGGTTTGCTTTAACTCACAAAGGCAGAGGACGTGACTGTGAGTGGCGAGGTTGACCCAAGGGCAGCGTGACTTAAGGACACGTGCCCATAAGCACGGGCTGTCAGGGTCACCTTTCCCTCTGGTGGCCCATGACCCATTCTCTCCGAAGCACTGAGCTGTTGCAGCAGGAACACCCACCCGACTACGTGATTGGAATCGTGGGATGGAGGAGAAGGCATCTCCTCAGAGCACGTTCCCTTTATTTTATTGCAGAATTAGGTAGAAACAGCACCGTTCCCACGGTCCACCTGTCCCACCCTGATTTGTAAGGAAGTGTCCCTGGGGCTCAGGGAACCCCGGTCTCCCCTGCTGGCTGCAGCCACGCAGACTGTGCGTGAACTTCTTGTCCCCGTGGTCACTCAGTGCAGGTGTTCCTGGGGTGCTGGTTCTCCTGCGGCCCCTGCAGTGAACTTCAGAATTCTGGAGGTGGGGTGCCTAGACGGCAGGGTTTCAGCTGAGTGAGAAGCGCTGTGTCCTGGGAATCACAGCCACGTGGACACGGGCTGTCCAGACCCGCGGCCCAGCTAGGGTGGGAGGGGCATGCTGGGCGCACCTCTGCAGGAGGGGCCCGGGTCACAGGGGTAGGAGGGGGCACATGTGAGGTCAGCGTGTGTGGGCCCCCCTGCCCTCCCAGGTGGCTGGAGGGCCTGTGTTTGCTCTCGGGGAGCCTCTGGCCATTTCTCCTGCTGCCACTTCCACAGACGCTGGCTGGTTCTGCGTCATCTCGGCAAGGACGGACGGACGGACGGGTGCACAGAGTGTCCTGGGATGCACAGCTCGGGGGAAGGGCGGGGGCGTTGAGGATCCGGTGAACCTGAGTTTAGATGTGGCCTGGGGGCTCCGTGTGCCCAGGGCCCCCTCGGTGGTGCTGACCCCCACCCCCGGCCGTCCCAGAGCAGGTGCACGGGCTCTGGGGCTGGGCTGGTGATGTCACTGCTCCACTTCAGTTCTCAGTTGTGCACTGGTTGTCATGAGTCCTCTGTGGAGGTTGGGAGCTGGACTGGCGTCAAGTCCCCGTGGGCCCAGGTGGGGCAGGGAGACCCCTTCCCTTCCTTCCAGGCCAGACTGGCAGAGCCCAGCCCATTCCCATTAGGGGAGAGGGCCTGACCTTTGTCCCGGCCTCTGCCTGACACTGCGTGGTGGCCCCCTGCCCCCACACACCCGGGAAGAGGCACGTGCCTCTGCCCTCCCCTAGCCCCAGGCCCCGCTCCCTCCCACACCTGAAGCAACACCCTGGCCTGCGACCTCGTTCAGCCCCGGGTGGGGAGAGTTGCCCAGGTTTCTGGGAAAGGTGGCAGGGAAGGGGCCAGGCTACGTCTGGTTTTCCTTAGTGGGGCCTCCCTCCAGGTCGGCCATCTGGAGCCTGCCCTTATGTCTCACTTCGGAGGCCGAGGGACCGCCCTCCACAAATTAAGAAAAAGCCCATTTAAGCTACCCACCTTGTCCCGGGGTTTGAAGGCCGGAGGGCCACCTGCTGTTGGTGGTGGCCAGGCCCACCTGCAGGTGTGGGGACCTTGAGGAGATGCTTCAGGGACACCTAACCCGTGGGCAGCACAGAGCCCAGCTGATTATCAAATCCGCAGGGACGCTCACCCTGTCTGTTCCCGTCCCGTCGGCCGTCAGCGCCCCTGCCCGCCCACCGCCAGGTGGCCCACATGGCTTCGCATCTCCCATCTGCGCTCCAGGGTGACAGCTTCCAGAGTGGCAGCTCCCCCCAGTAAAGGGCCGAGGAAGTGTCCTCAGGGGACTGGTGGGTCTGCCCCACATCCAAGGCTGGACGTCTGCAGCAGGTGGAGAGGAGCAGCTTGGTGGTTCTTGCTTTCCCTCACAGCCTGGGTCCCGTGGCCGTTGTGGGGGTTAACCGTGGGGGTGCATGGAGACCGAGGTTCTGGGTGATCAGTGGTGGGAACTGCAGGACTTTTGAAGGGAAGCCACTGCTGCTTTTTTTAATCCCCTAATCAATCGGGTTCCCACAGCACTTGAATTACCAGAGTGTATTTTCACCCGCAAGAGGTGCTCGTTCAAAAAAGCAGACAGCAGCAAGCTCCCCAGAATCTGTCTCTACTGGGGAGCAGTGGCCGGGGGCCGGGTGACCCTGCCCGTCCATCTGGGAGCCCAGAGGGGGTGGAGTTAGACACCCCCAGGGTCTACGTGCCCCGGACCACCCCCTCCAGCCCTGTCTAGTCTCCATAACTGGGTCTGGAGCAGGCGTGGAAGCCGGGATCAGGGGACCCCATCCGGGCTGTCACAGCTTCAGCTTTGTGATGGTGAGGCGTCCTTCTCTGACCTGCACAACCTAACAGGTGCTTAAAGAAATGACAAGTCCTTGTTTGTTACCCTTGATGGGGTGCTGGGGGGCCAGCTTGTGGAATTGGGTGCAGAGACGCAGAAAATGTTTAAGCCTCATTTCTTGCACAAACAGCACTTCAGGGTTAAAAATAGATGAAGAGAGAAAGTTTTCATTGGTGAGGAATTCCGCCGGCTGCCGAACTTTGAGAAAGCGGTGGACTGAGACCAGCCCGTGTCTCAGACGCTGGTCACCAGACCGTGGGCTCCAGGCTGTGACCTTCGGTAGCCTTCTCAGTCACAGAAGGAAGCAGGTGAGGTCACGTGGGCCTCACGTGAAGGGCAGTCTGCCCGTCCGCTGAGTCCCTTCCGGAGAAACCAGAACTGCAGCGAGGCCAGGCCCACCCTCAGCTTGCAGGAAACGCAGGGCCGGGGTGACCTGGGAGATAATTCCGGTGTGGTCAGTGGCTTCCAGAATGGGGAAATTCTTACTCAGTGAACAGAGCCCCTGTGGTTTTCAAATAAATTGCCAGACAAGGAGGAGGAGGAGGAGGTCCCTGCATGGTAACGGGACTGAAGAGATGGATTAAATCAACGTGGTGGGACTTGATTCCGAATCAGACGGTCAGACCGTAATCAAACAAAACCAGAGCGAAACTTGTAAGACAGGGACCTCTGAGCACTGATTACACATTTGTGTGCAAGTATGATTGCGTGTTTGGTTTTCATTAAAGAGGGATGGCTAATGTATTTTGCGGTTGTATTTACAAAAGAAGTCTGTTTCCTGAAGATGCAAATTGAAGCGTTTTCAGATGAAGTCACGTGATGTCCGAGGTGGGCTTTGCATGTGAGCTCTGGGTTCAGGGGCCGGGGATGGAGGCCCAGCAACCGGGAGCTGTTTCCCATTGTATGGTTTGCCCACTGTGTTTCACGGTCCACAGACAGCTCACTGGCCTGCACCATTCTCTCTTCCAACACCCGATGGGTCAGGACTCACCCGCGAGTGGCTGGTGTGGCCGCCTCAGGTTCCCCTGTCCTGTTTTTGCATAATGTCCACCCACAATGATGCCTCTAAAATTCCCGTTTGGGCGTCCCCAGGGCTTTGTGAAAGCTTAGAGGGACCCTGGAGGTGATCTGGCCGCACCAGCCCTCTGGGTCAGCTCCCCACCCCGGGTCTACCCGACCCGATTGGGTCTGAGCTCCGCTGAACAGGCCTCCTCCCCTCCCAGGATGCAGGGCTGACCAGCCAGGGACTGATGGGGGCCTGCAGGGCTGCTTCGCTGGGACCTCTTTATTTGGTTCTTGGGGGCAAGACAGTTTAATTCCAGTCAGCAGACTGAAGGACCCAAGCTTTGACGTGGCTTTTCTGGCTGCTGCAGCCAAGACCCGCTTTCCATTTTAATGCAACATGTGTCTGTCTTTTCTTGAACGTAATCCCTTGTCATCCAGCCTTTAATTCCAGTTTCTGTTTACCAGCCCCCCATGGTAAGCATCTCAAACATGGGGAATACCCTCACCTGTCAAAAGGGAGCCTCGTTTCAGAGATTCTCCCAAATGGCAGGCCTGCCTTCTCCGGACCCCTGGTGTGCACCCGACCAGGGCTCCCCGGCCGCCCTCTGCAGGGAGACCCCTGCTTGGGGAGGGGGCGTGGGGAGGGGGCCAGCGGCCTGCAGACCCGGCCTTCGGCTCCTGGGCCTCCCTCAAGGGCCTTCCTTTATTTCCACAGACACACGGGCCCTGCTTGGGACACCCTCAGTCCTTGGAGCTGGCGGCCAAGCCCATGGGGCCTGGTTTTGATTTGTGCACTGTTTGTCCAGGGCCCGCCCGGCGGGGCTGCCCCTCGCTGTGTGTCACTGGACAGACGTGTGAGAGGACGGAGGCCCTGGTCTGCCTCCGTGTGTCCAGCGCGTGGGGCTGGCGGGGACGCCTCTGCCGGTCTCTTCCCTGACCCACTCTGAGCCCGATTCCTCCAGCTGAAGTTGGTCCGTGGTTTGTCCTGGAGCCCAAGAAGGCACCGTCCTGTCCTGGGCTGCATGGCCATCCCAGCAGGGCAGGCTGGCGGGCTCCTCGGGCCCCTCCCGGGACCCTGAGCCCTGCGCTCAGGACAGATCCTGGCCCGGGGGGGCCTGCCCCTCGGCCCATGCTGTTGGCACCTGAGGGTCTCTGGCTGTGTGGGGTGGCTTTGCTGCCCCTTGGTTTCAGTGGGGCCATCCTGGTGGGAGGCCTGGGCTGGGGCAGGGTGGGCCTGCAGGGCCAGACGCTGCCCGGCTGGGCCCCCTGGAGTGGCCTCACCTCCCTGCTGCAGATGCCCTCCCTCTGCTGAGAGCTGACCTGGCCCGGGGTGAGTGACGGACGTTCTAAAGAGGGCACCGGGTCTCTGCTGGGCCACAGGTCACCCCGGTCTGCTCCGAGCATCCTGCGTCACTCACGTCAGGCTGGGCCACTGTCCGGAGGCTGCTGTTGGGAACTGGGCGTGTCTCTGAGAGCCGGGGCCCTGCCCCACGAGTCCTCCATGCCCACCATCCTTGGGGCGCCTCATCATCGTGATGTGAAATGCCAGAGTTGGGCTGAGCCCCCTTCCCATCCCGTGCCGCGACGGTGAAGGGTCGGGCTTTGTGCTCTGGGACTGGGGCCTCTGGACCTCTCCACCCTCCCAGGAGGCCTGTGAGATGGCCACTGCCCGCCCACTTCACGGGGCTGGGAACTGATGCTCAGAGGGGTGGAAAATCCCGCTGACATGGAGGTAAAGGGACGGGTGGCCCGGTGACTCCTCGCCCCCACAGTCCCACTCAGGAAGCCCCTGCTGTCCTGCAGGGATGGCGCTGGCCCAGGTGGAGACCCCCGTGGTTTCCTCCAGAGCCCCCCAAGGCCGTCATGCCAGGGGTGGGTCTGTGAGGGCCACGTGGGACCCCCGCCCTCCCCGTGGTCCTCGTGGGAGGAAACACCCCAGTAGGAAGTACTTGATACAAAGAGAAACCTGTGTAAGATGGGATTATAGAATGAGCCATACGCATCTCCCTCTCAACTTAGGGGACAAGCCCCTCCACCGGCCTGCAGTGTAGACAGCTGGTGGGGGCGGGTCTGACAGCAGGGCCGAGACTCCGGTCTGGGCAGCTCCCTGTCCCGGCCCGCAGCTCCGGCATCCAGTGAGCCGGCTGCGTCCGGCCCCAGGCAGGTCGGGTCACCTGCAGTCCTCCTGGTCTGACGTGCATCCAGGTGCCACCTCCCTCTTGTTTTCGCCGCCTGGGAACCCGGAGCCCGAGGAACAAGACGTTTCTGGATGTAACGGAGGTTTCACAGCACCCGCTTTTCCTTTCTGGTCCAGTGATGAGCTTTGTTCTTGTTTTTGTGTTTGCTTCCTGGTTCTGAGCTTGTTAACAAGGACAGAAGGCGGGCGGACACCTGCTGGGTTCTGGGACGCCTGCCTCCCAGGATGGGGAGCCAGCTCCCCTGGAGGCGGGGCTCCCCTGCCAGCAGGACACAGCCTCCCACTCAGTGCGGGGCTTGTGGGTCCCTCTGGTTCCTGCAGGGCCCTGGCAGGTGGCCCTGAGCCTGACCCGTGTCCCTGCCCTGCACGCCGGGCCCCCTGCTCCCGTGTGCCTGCAGCTCCTGGTGTTGGAGCCCCGAGCCCGCGCTCCCAGCCTGGCCACCTGCCCTGGGCCCACGGCAGGGTGTGCGGGGGCAGCTGCTTCTGGACAGGAAGCCCCTCCATGCCCCCTTCCCAGCACAGTAAGTTCCACCTGAGGGGGACCTGCAGCGGCCCCACTGCATGCGCTTGGCACTGAGCTTGTCCCCGGCGCCCTCCTCCATTTGTTTGCTTCCGTCCTCGTCCCACAGCCATGGGTGGTGATGGTTTCCTGGAGCACGTGGCCTGCCGCTGGCCCCTGCCCATCACTTCCTGGGGGCGGCCGCTGCCTGGGACCTCTGCCCAGCCAGCCCCTCTGGGGACAGAGGAGTTGACGGAGGAGCTGGTCTCTGCCACCTGTCCTGGGGACACCTCCCTTCCTCCTTCCATCAGTGTCTGTGTCTCAGAAATCTGAGTGTCTGGGGGACACATCAGCACAGACAGAGCCTCAGCCTGAACCAAACCCTCACCATGGAGTCGGGGTCAGTGTGCCATCACTGTAGCTCCCTAACTTCGGGGCGGGGCATGTACTTTTTTTGGTAACCCCCATGATCGCTGCTCACATGTGACAGCATTAAGAAGATAATCAGTTTGGTCCCCACGTCCTCGCTCTGGGGGACACGGTCTGGCTGGCCGGGTGCCTTTGGGGACAGTTCCCCCTGAGTCTCACAGCTCTTGGCTGGTTACTGCATTTGTGGTGGAAGTTGCCAGTCCCTTCTGGCATCCACACACGGGGCGTGGTGTTTATCTGTCACGTCCCACATGCCAGGGGCTTCTCTGAGCTCTGCGCGTGTGTCTCCTTCAACCCTCCAGTACCTCCACTTCCCAGATGAGAAAACTGAGTCACAGAGGTCGCTTCCCGAGGTCAGGCTGCTTGGGCCAAGACCCAGGCATTGGATTCTAATCAGGGTGCTCGACCCCAGCCTGCACCCCTCCAGGACATGTCGTGCGAGCTTAATTCTGGGGAAATTACAGAGCAAACCCCGAATGGTTTTCTGGAACCTTCTAGCCGAGCCAGGAGAGGAGCATTTGGCCAGATGGGGGCTTTAGGGGGCTGTGTCAGCAGTGACGCAGGAGCCCCTCGGGCAAAGCAGCGGTGGGGCGGCCTGGTCACGTGGTGGTCAGTGATGGGACATCACAGGTACCCAGGCCCCTCCACTCCTCGGGGTGTTGCTGTCTCTCCTGCTTTGCTTTGTCCCCATTTGTTTGCACAACCTGCTGACGAGAGTTTGCAGCTCTTAATGAAGACGCAGGCAGTTTGGAAAGGACCAGGGGACGGCTCGGTCCCCCCGTGCTGGCCTGCCGTTGCAGGCGGCGGTCCCCATCAGTGCCGGTGGCCCCTGCAGGGCTGAGACCTGCTGCTGTCTCTCGGTGGTGGGGCCTCAGGGAGGGCCAGCCGCTCTGTTCAGTTATGAGTTATGCACAGGGCCCACTGGGCAGACGTGTTGTGTGCGCTCCTCACACACTCAGTGTAACGCAACACGGTGAGCACGGCTGCTGGACCCGAAGGAACAGCAGACAGTAGACGGTGCTTCCAGGAGGGCACCCGAGTCCTGTGACGGCAGCGGGGAGGCCAGAGTGCCACGCCGGGAGCTGGAACTCCATCTGGGCCGACCCTGAGGTATTGTGCCGCCTCCTGCCAGCTACAGAAGTAAACTGTGCTCTAAGGAGGAAAGGAGAAAACGCCCATAGAGGAAAAAGTAAGGAAAAAATATAAACGAACGTTCAGAAGCCAACCGCTGCCCCGTCCACCCGCCGTCTGGCCAGATGTTTCCGGGTGTGTGTTCGAGTGGGAGTGAGTGTAGGTGTGATCACCCACCCTTCCCCGGGGAGCGGGCTTGTGGCCAGTGGGGGCAGGCATCACGGCCCCTCTCGGGCCCCCATGGGCCTCTCTCTCGGCCACATGGTCTGTCCTGTGTCACTGAGGCATGTGGCTGCCCTCCCAGCCATGTTTCTCCCACGTAATCGAGGCATGTGGCCGCCCTCCCAGCCACGTGATTTGTCCCGTGTCACCGAGGCATGTGGCCACCCTGTTAGGCTGTTGTCTGTTTTGTGCTTGGTGCAGTGAGCACCCTGTCCGCGTGGACTTAGGGATTTTCTGGTCATTTCCTCAGGAGTATCCCTCATGTTGCTAAATCACCAGCTTCAGGCCTTTTAAGGGATTTTTATATGTACAGACACGCTGTTTTGTAAAATGGATCAGCTTACGTTTCACCAATACTTAAAAAAAAACAATTTAAGATTTTAATCTCTGCTGTTCTAATAGGAAAAAAATCTCATTATCGGGGCCTGTCTAACTGGAGCCCACAGTGGCCAGCGTTGAATGAGCACCTCCTGTATACAGGGGCAGTCTGAGCCATCAGTGGCAGAGCCAGCGTGGGGCCCCGGGGAGGGTGGTCTGCGAGGTCGGGGAGATGCAACGGGTGGAGTGCTTGGTGGTTCTGCACCCGGCCCAGCTGTCAAGCCTGCAGGGAGCCCCCAAGAACAGTCAGCCCCGTCGGTCCCCAGCCCCCTCTGTTAGAGGAGACCACCTCGGCACATGTCTTTGCCAGGGAAGAGTGGACAGCCCGGGGCCCCTCTCATGTCTGCACGGAGGAGGGGGCTTCCGGGTCCTGCGTCTGTTTGGGGCTGAGCTCATGACCTCTGGGGTTGGGGACTGGCCTGGGTATGTGTTGTGTGGTTGCAGGACAACATCTGTGACCATCGCTGAAACAGCCTTTATCTTCATCCTCCATCCCTTCATTTCACACCGTGGGGACCACATGAGCCAGGTGCCCAGTGGGGGCACTCACCGGGCTTGGGAGTGGCGTCAGCACAGAGCCAGGGGATCTGTCTACCCACCCGGAGCATGTGTCCCGGGCTGGGCCACAGAGCAGGGTGGAGATGTGGCGGGAAGGCAGGGCTCATGGAGGAAGGCATTCAGGAGAGCCATGACAGGGGCCCCAGGGTTCTCCCCTCCGTCCCTGTGACAAGACCGCACACCCCTCTGAGACTGGGCATCCCCACTTCTGACACCACAGAGGTGACTCATCCTCACAAAGCTGGGGGTGCATCTCCTGAGATACTGTGCCTGCTCCCTAGACTGTAACTAACACAGCCCTCACCACACGCACACACGCGCACACACATGCACAGGGGAGGGTGTGTGAACCAGAAAGTAATTACAACCTGACGCTTTCCCCGCTGTTGGATAAGCTTTAAAAAAAAAAAGAGCAGATAAAATTGAAAATTCTCTCAGTCATTAGCTGGCTCATTCACGTCAGCGCTGACAATGATGATCGTCATGGTGGCCGGCGTGGACTGAGCGCCTTCTGTTTACGAGCACATTTACACGTGCTGGCCCAGGGCATCACTTCATCCCCCTTGGAATCACGCGCTGTTGGTTCCCAGAATCGTGTCCCCTGTGTGTGGAGTCTTAGCGCCGAGAGGACCTGCTAAGTGGGTGACCCTCCAGGTGGGGAGGTGGCTGGTAGTGGCGGCTGTGACTTAATGTTTACGATTAAGCTGCAGAGAGGCCGCGGCCCCTCCCTCTCCACAGGGCTTGCAACGTGTGGGTGGCGGGAGACTCCAAGTGACCGTGTCTTGTCATTTGCAGGCTCTGTGGGCCCCCTCGCCGGCCACATCTCTGTGCTGTGACAGACCGTGCAGGTGAGTGTCGGTCACCCTGGATCCTCGGGGTGCCCCTGGCCGCGGGCAGACCTCCCAGCATTACCCGTGGTCATTGAGATGTCGTCTTCAGTTTTAAGATGAATGCTTGAGGGGGCGTCACGCCATGGCGCTGTCTCTTTTTCTGGGTGTGATCGCCCAGCGTTAGAATCCCTGACTGTGGAAACGCTCAGTAAATAATTACATAGCCGCAATTTGATGGTGAAATGCAATTTGGGACAGGGGCCAGGGGTGAGTTCCAGAACGGACTCCAGCCCGCGGAACACGCAGGTGCCCGGGACGGCCCCAGCCAGCACTCCACACGCACGGGCCCCCAGGGAGATGACAGTTGCCCAGGACACACTGCTGTTTTTTAACACCAGTGTCAAAAACCACGTGACTTGGTTTTCAAAAAGGAATCAAAACTCTTTCACATCCATGTCTGGGGCATAAGGTAGAGAAAAAAACCTTGGCCATTGTGTAGATTTGAATAAACCCACTTTGAAAGGTTCATGATGTTGAGTATTTGACCTTGTAGTAGATATCTCTCAAACTTGTCTTTGTTGTTTAGAAATAAATGTAAAACTGTTCATCCCTGAGGCCACCCGCCTCCCCGGGGCCTCTGCTGGGAGGCGACCTCGGGCTACGGCCCCCGTGCAGCGCGTCCTCGTGATGGGAAGCGGGGCACTGCCCGGGCTCCCCGGGCCTCCCCACACCAGCCAGCTCTGGCCAGGGGCTGCCCTCCGCCACCGGCTTCATGCCCTGGGCGTTTCTACCCCCCTCCCTCCCTCCCCAGACCCCATCCTCCGGTTCCTGCCACCTGCCCTGGTCTGCTCGCCCTTGGTTCCTGCAGACGTTAGCTCTCACCTCCCGCAGCTGGGATTCCTCCCCAGCCCGTCCCTGGGCCTGCGGCCCCCACACCTGGCAGGGGCTGGTGCACACAGGACTAGCCGCCGGCATAGATGCCTCCACCACCCACCCCACACGATGGGCTGCTTCTTCGCAGCTCCCTGCCACGGGCCTGATGCCCTAGAGTGAGGAAGGCTCCTCCCTCCAGGGTCCCGGCTTCCTGAACCCGGCCGGCCCGCTGCAGGTGTCTCCATCAGGCCCGCAGCGCTGCCGGGAGCCCCATGTCCTCTGCATACGCCCTGCCCCAGTCTGTTAAGGCCACTGAGACGCGGGCCCTCCCATGACGGGAAGTACTCAGACTGTGGACAGGAACCCTGCAGGTGCCGGCATCAGGTCCGGCGTGCACAAAGCGAACGTCCCCCCTCCCCTGGCCCTGGTCCTCAGGGCCTCTCCTGAAAGCCGCCCCTCCCCCAGGCCTGCGACGTGGAGCCCCACCATGGAGGACAGCCACGAGCTGGACCTCACCTACATCATCGAGCACATCATCGCCATGTCCTTCCCCGCCGGATGCTCCGAGGAGTCCTACCTGCACAACCTGCAGGAGGTGACATGCATGCTGAGGTCCAAGGATGGGGACAACTACCTGGTAAGCGGGGCTGGGGGGGCATTGAGCGTCGGGGTGGGGGGACGCCAAGTGTGGGGAACGCTGTGTGGGGACGGGGGTGGACACAGGGTGAACACACTGAGGGGAGCCCTGATCACGGGTTCAGCTGGGAGGACACTGAGTTTGCTGAAACTCGAGGAAGCCGCCGCCCCTGTGTCCTGGGGGTCTCTCTGGCCGTCCATCCATCTTTCCACAGGTTGGTGCTCTGGGACCCATGGGTCATGAGCGAGGTCCCCAGGGAGCAGGACTCACAGGGCCGTGGTGGTCCGGGCAGGGCCGCCCTGGGGGACGCCCAGGTCTCCTTGGGCCAGGGCAGCCATGGGCAGGGCCAGGCCCGCCTCCCCACTGGGTTGAGGGTGGTGGTTGGCCTCCCTGGTGTGGATGCCTGCTTTCCGTCCCCCCGAGGTCAGCCTGGAGGACCGAGCATTGCCCAGGTCCACTGTGAAACGCGGGGCATCTCTGGCTGGAGTCCACGGTGAGGAGAAGTGGGGGACAGCATCTTCCCGAACCCCCTCCGTCTCCCCCAACCCTGTGCCTGTCAGTGGCCCTGTGTCTGTGTCCTTCGTGGGTTCTGATCATGACTTGACTTAAATTCCAGCTCCTCGCCTCCCTGGACCTGCCGGGTGTGGCCTCGGGTATCTCCTTGAAGCTCTAATCTTTACCCCAAGCCAACATCCTTATCAGCCCCCTCAGGTGACAAATGGCCAGGCAGGACCCAGAGGCAGCTTGGCCAGGGCCACGCATGGAGGCAGTGTCCGGTCCTCCTCCCTGCGGGCCGTCTCCTCCTGACCCCTCCCAGGCAGTGTACATGCTGAGCCTGGTCCCTCCTTCCTCCCTGCTCCAACTCACTGTCCGCAGGGGTCTTGCCAGGGCCTGGGGCTGGTGCTGGGGGGCAGGTCCTCCCCTGATGCCAGTGGGGCCTTGTCGAGGCCACAGCCCCCCTTGCAAACAGCAAGAGTGTGGGTCCCCACCACTTTTGGGAACAAGGAACTCAGAAAAATCGGAGGAAAGACATGCAGTGTCTTCTGCAACTCTAAGGACCCCAGACTGCACCTGTCTTCCCCAGGGACATCTGAATTGTCTGCTCTGATAGGTGACTGCGGGGACAGAACGTCCCCACCGGCACACTGACCCTCCAGGGTGAGGTGTGTTAGCCCCAGGCGCTGGCCCTTCAAGGGAGGTGTTAAAGGGCACATGTCCCAGGGCATGGGAGGCAAAGAGCCAGGACCCAGGTCTGTGCTGAAGTACCCCCTTGTTCCCCTTCTGCTTTCCCAGGGGTGTGGTCGGTTCCACAGACCACACTGGTCCAGGGGCGCAGCATGTGGCCCTGGGGTCTCCCAGACCGGTCCCCTCGCAGCTCCAGGGCAAGGACAATCTCCTCACCCTGCTCCCATCCTCCCAGGAACGCCACACCCTCTGGGTGTGTCTGCCGGCCTGAAACATCCATTTGTTTTGTTGGTTTTTCATTCCGTGACAGTTACACGCCGTACACCTCAGTCTTCCGTCCTCCTTGATATCTCAAAGGCAAATGGCGCTGAGAAGGCAGGTCTCTCTTCTCTGACCCCTGAGGGTGACAGTTTGACTAACGGCTGCTTCTTCCCCCCGTAGGTGTTAAACCTTTTGGAAAAGAGATGTGACCTGACAAAGCTTAACCCAAAGGTAGGTCCATGATGTTTGTCCTGCTCATATGAAAGTAGTTTGTGGCAGTGCTGCAGAAAACGTGTGACAGCTCAGTTGTGACAGCAACCTGGATCCAGGCGAGAGACCAAGCAGCACTGGGAGGGGTGGAGAACTCAGGTTTATTACACCAGCGGGCCCAGAGGAGTTAACACTCCAGGCTCTGGACCCCGACTGTAGGTTTACACAGGTATTTATAGGCTGCCAGTTTACACTTTGCAACATCATATGCAAATAAGGTATAACGAAAGTTGACTAATTAGGAACAAGCTTTGTAAAAATGGACCAATCAGGAGGGAGAGAAATAACCAATCAGGAGTGAGAGAAATGGACCAATCAAGAGTGAGAGAAATAACCAATCAGGAGTGAGCTCCATGCAAATGAAGCACTACAAATGGACCAATCAGAAGTGAGTTCAGGGAACCAATAGAATTTTAGGGGTAAGTAACCTGGTTCAGAGGCAAAAGGTGAGACAGAGCCTCTGGGATGGTGCCGGCACCCAGATGGTGCCGGCAGGAGAGCAGTGGCCCTGCCTGGGGGTCCTGCCCGTCTTTTTATGGGGCTTCCCGCCTCAGCAGGTCTTTGTGGGATACGACATAAGAAGGGGTGTTAGGGACTGTTCACATCCAGGACTAATTTTGTTTCATCTATTTTTTTTGAGAGGGGGAGTTAGGTTTGTTTATTTATTTATTTTTGGAGGAGGTTGTGGGGTCTGGACCCAGACCCTCATGCACGTGAGCTTGTGCTTTACCACTTGAGCTATATCCTCCTCTCTATGACTAATTTTTTTTAATTAACCTTTTTAGAGTTCAAAATAGTTATAAACTCCCAGGAAGTTGAAAAAAATAATACAGAGAGATCCCACAGAGCCCTGGCCCTGTCTTCCCCGGGGGTCATGTCTTGCATAACTCAGAGTCAAATATTAATGCCAAGAAGTGGACCTTGGTACCATCCACAGACTGCATGAAGCTTCCACTGGGTTTCCCTGCAGCTGTGTGTGTGTGTGTGTCTGAGACCACTGCCACGATCAGATCCAGAACACTTTCACCTCAAAGATCTCCCCCCTCCATCCATTATTCTTTTTTTGGGGGGGGAGATAATGAGATAATTGAGTTTATCTATCTGTTTAATATATTTAATATATTTACTTAATGGAGGTCCCGGGGGTTGAACCCAGGATCTTGCGCATGCTAAGCACGTGCTCTACCACTGAGCTAGACCCTCCCCTCAATATTCTTTGTTTTTGGTACAGTGTTCTTTTTAATAGGCAAGATTTAGGGGACATTTTGTGGATTGTTGTAAGTGTAAGTTATGGTATATATGGTGCATGTATATATATATATATATATATATTCCACATGTTGGGATATTTGGAACCATTGGAATACAAAGCAGGGCACAGTGAG
This sequence comes from Camelus bactrianus, assembly GCF_048773025.1. NCBI lineage: Eukaryota > Metazoa > Chordata > Mammalia > Artiodactyla > Camelidae > Camelus > Camelus bactrianus. The sequence continues at coordinate 2,526,192 of NC_133571.1, read as the reverse complement.
CTGCCTGTGTCACTGCTGGTCAACAAGGCAAAAGCGAGGAATTAAGTCTTAACAGGGATTCAGCTCTGCACAGTGTGCACAGAAACGCAGTGCAAGGGGGTCATGGCACCGTACAGCTGTCGGCTCCGAGTGGGGAAGGGGTGTGTGACTTTCTCTGCTCCCGGCCTGTTTCTGAATTTCGCCATCACTTGGCACAATTTCTATTGCTTTTATAAGAAGTCAGAGCTCTGCCTCCCCTCCCCACTGAAAAAAGGAGAGGAAAGCAAAGATGACACCCTTGCACCCGCGGGTGTAGACCGGGGCGTGTGTGTCTGCGCACAGACCTCGTCACATGACGATGGCTTTCTGTGTTTCTCGGTTGTGACCCAGGTTCGGAGGCCTTCCTCTCTGTGGGGCAGGGCCCTCTCCTCTGAGGAGAAGTTATCTGCCCCGTGAGTGGGCGCAGGGGTGGCTTGTGAGCTTTCCCAAGCTGCCATTGCAGTCTGAGCAGAGGAATCTTGGCAGCGGCTGGGGCCAAGCACCCCTGACCCAGGGCCGGCCAGGCGGGGCTTCTCCCTGTGAGCCAGGCATTCAGCGGCTCCCGAAAGCCATTCCCCGAGTTGCCCTCCCAGCCGCAGAAAAACAGCTAAGACCCCGGGGGAAAACACAATCTTTCATGTTCTTCCGTCCAGTAAAGCAGCCTGGCCGCAATTCCCACTACGTTTTAGAAAAGGAACAGGCAGTGTTGTTCTTGACTCTAAAATGAAATATTTTGCTAAATTAAAAAGAAAGAAAGAAAGAAACACTGTTGACTGGAAAAAAAAAAAAAAAAGCACAACCTAATAGTTGAGAACGAGGTTTTATTCAGTGGAAGAAACTGAGGACTGAAGCCCGGGAGACAGCGTCTCAGATCTCTGGGAGGGACTTCTCTGAAGAGGTAAGGGAGGAGCCAGGATATATGAGATGTTGCATCAAAGACGGGGTAGTTGGAACATGAAGCGATGCCTGTTAATTAATGAAAACCAGGCATCTCAGGTTAAGGAATTTAGTGCTTTTTTATGTACGGGAAGGTACAAAGTCTGGGCTCATTGGAATCACCTTGGATGTGCACCTGAGCTCTCCAGGGCCAGTGTCCTGTCCACCCCTGTCCTGAGTACCCCCGGGCACCGCCGGGGGTGGCGCAGCGGCTGACGGCTGGACGGCCGCGGCATCCTTTGTTCACTGATGCTGCGGGGCACCCTTCTCATTCGCACCATCATCACCTTCTCTATGTGCCCCACAGATCCTGGATGTGGGCTGGCCTGAGCTGCACGCGCCACCCCTGGACAAGATGTGCACCATTTGTAAGGCGCAGGAGGCCTGGCTGAACAGCGACCCCCAGCACGTGGTCGTCATTCACTGCAGGGTGAGCGCCCGCCCACTGGGGTTTGTGGGTCGGTTTTCAGAACCCATCCTTAGGGGAAAAAAACCCAAGAGTCCTGCAGCCTCCCAGCATCCAGCTTCAGCACGTGTGGGGCTGAGCTGCACGCAGTAAAATACCACAGGAGAGCGCGTGCCTTCATTTCCACACACTGTTATCAACGGAAGCCCCTTCTCCAGAAGCAGGGCGCTGCTACGACACGGGCCATCTGCTCTGCACGGCCGAGCTGGCCGGACACGGCGGACAGGCTGCTTCCCCTGCAGGCTCCCGACGGGACGGGATGTGTCCACCCTGGCATGGGCAGCATCTGGGCTGCCCGGACCCACTCCCCTCCCTCCTCCCGTGTCCTGCTTCTGCAGCTTCTCGGCTGCCTTGGAGTGTTCCCAGCCTCCCCCGCAGCCCCCGATTCCGCACGCTTGATCCTTTCCCCAGACACCACGATCTCGTGCCGCGCCCGGAGAGGAAATCTCTGCCCAGGGAAGGTGCGGAGGGCGGGCTCCGGCCTGGAGGGAGGGGCTGCCCCTGCTCTGTGCATTTTACACCGAACTCCGAGGCCATCAGCATGTCTCGTAGGTGAAGACGTCTCTGCCTGGAAGTGTTTCTTCTCTCCGACTTGGCACGCTCAGAAACTGCACAAAACCCTCTGCATCAGGGACCTGCATTTAAAAGAGCCGCCCCTTCGTGTTGTGGCCCCGCAGGAGCCCTGAGACCGGCCCCTAGGGTGAAACAAAGCTCCCACGCCCCGGGCACCTGACGGTCGCTTGCCCGAAGAATAGCCGCCGGGGGCACAGAAGGCGTCTCTCTGCCTGTCTTTCTCTCGCATCTGACGTGATCACTTTGTCTCATCAGCAGCCAGGTGGTTCCAGTGGTTCTCCTGCCAAATTAACCAAGTTAAAATGGAGAAAAAACAGAGAAAAAGTAGTGAAATCAAAAGCTGCGTCTTTGAAGAGACAAGCGAAGCTGATCATCTCTGGACCACAAGGGACTTGGCATGCAGTGACCTCTAGAGCGCGCCCTTTCCTAGACAGCGCTTGGCTCTCCAGACGCATCTTGTTAATGGGATTCACCGGCAACACCTTGAAGTATCTCAAGAGCAGTTTGCCCACCTCACGCTGTCGGGGAGGCCGTGAGCCCTTCCCGAGACGTTCTAGGAAGCATGATGTGGGGGAGAAGCGGCCTCGTGATTGGGACCTGCAGGCGTGGATGCTGAGGGAAGTCGGTCACCCTGCTGCTGGCGGGATATTGCGGACGTCTGTCCAGACGTGCTGGGCCTGCAGGTGTGCCCCTCCTCCCAGGAGAGGGCCCAGTGCATGGGGCCGACGGGCCAGCCTGCCACAGCCCTGCCCAGGTGGGTACATGGGGTGGCGTTTGCGGGGAAGTGTCCCCAGACCCCCCTCACTCGCCAGTACCGGTTGAGCAGAACCACCCCGCGATTCTTCCGGACGGTTTCGCCCCCTCTGCACCGTTGAGTTTGGAGTCGTTGGAGAGGAATGTTCATGGCGAATCTTGTGATCAGTGATCCGGATGAAAACTTCAAGTCCCAGAGACGGTTGTTTGTGCTTGAAGACTTCCTGCCCATCAGCAGCGCCCTGGAAACAGTGGCTGGTGGTTGGGGACAGCCGTGCGGAGGCCCCCGCGGATGCGGACTGGGCAGAGGTGCTGTCTACGTGCAGGGATTGACAACAGAAGCCCCCCGGGGGGTGCACGGTTCCAGCTGCAGGCGCTGGGGTCCATTGTGGATGGCTGGCTGTGCGTCTGCCCGAGTGCACTGAGTGTCCACGAGGACACAGGGGTCACGAGGCCGAGGGGAGGATGCTCCTGATGCCGTTCACGCGTCAGGATCCAGCCCCAAGTGTCCTCCGTCCTCCCTTGTCCAGGACGCACTGGGGACCTGCGTGCTGGTGGCACAGCCGTCTGGCACACGTGATTCTGGACCAGGTCTGTCGCCCACTGTTCTGGAGAGACCCAGACGAGCACCCACAGCTCTGGGCCCCATGGGCCCGTCACACCTCCTGTCGCCGGTGGACACAGCCCCGAGGTTCCTGAGCAGCCAGGCGTGGCCGTGTTCTGACAGAGTTTCCCCGGGGACACCGACGTGTGACGTTCATGTGACTTTATGTGTCATTGGAATGGCATCCTTTCAGTTTTTCTTCAGCTGTTTGAAAGTGTAAAAACAGCTCTTAACTCACAGGTGGCCGGTGCTCCGGGCATGGGCAGAGGTGGCTGGTCTGCCGACCGCTGTCCGGGGTCGTGGCGGTGTGTTCCGGAAGGTGGTGGTCCCTGGTTCCACCAGGGGGAGGGGGCCCGTCACGGAGCCCGGGTGCCTGCAGCCAGCTTATGGTGGCAGCAGAGACCTCGGTCCTGCCGGGCTGCCCTGTCCGGGCTCCTTGGTCCTCTGTGATGCTGGCGGCTGGCTGGGCTCGGCTTTCCTGCTCCTCTGGGCCATGTGTGCAGCCCTCCAAGCCCTGGGCCTGTGCATGGGGCATGAGTCGTGTCCATTGCTTCTGCCCCGGCTTCACTGGGACACGGGGAACCGAGTGGCCGCCTCTGTGCAGACCAGCCTGGGGGGCGTCCTTGGATGCCCGGGGAGCACCTGCTTCAGCCGGCTGCTGGCCAGCGGCCTCCCGTAGGCGTGTGCCCCGCCCCAGGGCAGGTCTGCACAGAGGACGCTCCCCTCCAGACAGGCTCCATGCCACGCCGCGGGGTGACCACCTCTCTCCCCTCCTGCAGGGCGGGAAGGGATGCATCGGAGTGGTCATCTCGTCCTACATGCACTTCACCAACATCTCCGCCAGGTAGGAGGGCGTCCTCGCTGCCCTGGGCATGGGGGGGAGGCGGCGCGGCCAGGACCCGACCCGCAGGCCGAGGCCGGCCGTGTGCTCGGCGCGTCCTGGGTGCCCAGAGACCCGGCCGCGAGCTCGGGGCGTGCGGCCATGAGAGAGACGCTTTCCTAGGTGTGGGGTGAGGGTCACCCCGGGTCCTTCTGCGGGAGATGAAGCGAGTTAGCAGAGCCAGGGCAGGGCCGTGTCACTGCTCACCTGCGCTCTGTGCACCATCACGGCAGGGCAGTCCTCGCTCCTACTTCAGAGGTGAAGACACTGGGGCCTGGCGGGCGCAGGCAGCTCGCTCGCAGTCTCATGGCCCATGAGCGGGAGGGGTCCAGGCCCCTGGGGACAACGGGGTCCACAGGGTGGGGGACCACATGCATGTCCCCGTGGGTTTGCATCTGCAGCTGAGGCTGCGTTCAGCAGCCCCTCGCAGGGCATGAACCCCTCCTTTCTGACGGGATCCAGGCCCATTCACATCGGCCCATCAGCCTCCCTGTCTCGCATTTGGGAGTGAAACCTGACTTTCCACGTGTTTTCTCTGGAAACACACTGGGGGTGGGCCATGCTTGCCAGGCAGGAAGCCCAACCCCCAGATGCAAATCAGAGCCCTTCCTGGGGACACTCAGCACCTGTGTGTGTGGACCACCTGGCTTCCTGGTCACACCGCCTCCCTCGACAAGCCAGGGACTCGGTCAGGGAGCCAGTTCCGCCCGGCGGGCTGCGGGGCACACCTCTCGTCTCTGCCCGCGACAGGGAGGCTCTGTCCAGAGCCAGCATTCCGGCGCCCTGGGCAGGCCCGCGTTTATGGAAAGCGCGCACACGCAGCTTTTTCACTCACAGCACATCACCGATACCCTCCTTAAAAGCCCTGCTCTTTCCAAATAGTCAGTGCGTCTCAGCTACGCCTGTCAGGAGGCCCTCGCGGGCGGCTCCGAGCCTCGGGGCCTCCCCTGGGAAGTGGGGGCAACGCTTGTGCCTCGCAGGATGCTGTGACACTAGCCCAGCGGCCGTGCTGGTACCGGTGGGGGTGACGCTGGTGCCCCCTCCCTAAGACGGAGTGACCCACCACGCTCGCTGTAACCCGCTTTCCTCAACGAACGCTCCTTCCTAAATGTCTTTCCTGACATCATTTCAGTGGCTGCACCGTTCACCGCTCGGTGGACAGGGTGTCATGTATTTAAGCATTTACTGACACTGCCTCTCCGGGTCGTTTGAAGATTTTCTTTAGAATTTTGGTTTTTTCCTTCTGTGATCTTGTGTCCCTAATGCATGCATGAGATGCATGCGTTCTCACCAGCACATCATTTTTCCCCCCATTAAAAAAAAAAAACGAAGTGTAGTCAGTTTACAATGTGTCAGTTTCTGGTGCACAGCATCACGCCCCAGCCAGACACACAGTAAGAACATCTCAGTCATTCCTACCGCTTCCTCTTACATGTTCTTCCCAGAAGCAGAGCAGTCCTAAGGAGCAGATGTCTGGAAGGCCTTTGCCACACACCGTGCGCATCTCGGAGCAGACACTTCAGGTCATGAAGGAGGATGAACGTTCTTGTAATGGCCCCAGGAAGATGAGGGTCGATAAAGCGTCGGTTCTGACGTCTTGAATGCTGGCCACAATGCAGTGTCAGCATTTAGTAGAAGTGAATTCCAGGGGACCGAAGGCTTAGAAATGCACGTGTGGGTATGGAACTCTGCTTTGTGACTTAAAACACATGCACATGCAGAGTCTTAGATATTCAGGGAGCCTGCACCTACCCCTGCCTCCGTGCAGACCCCACCCAGCCCCTTGTTAGACGGACGTGAGCAGCCCGTCTGTGCACCTATCTCTGCATGCTTGTCTAGGTCTTTCTGGCGTCCACGTTCCTGCACGCCCCGTTTTCCGGAAGGGGCACGCGCACACACACACATTCCAGGGAAGGGCCACATTGTGTGTGATCAGGGTTTCAAGGAAGCTTTGGGCTCAGGTGATCTGAGGACTTTGTGCGTCCTGCCCCTTGGCTTGTGCTGAGGTCAGATCAGGAAGCTGCATGAGTGCCCGTCTGGGGTGAACCTGTGGGCCCCGTATGGCTGGAGTATAAGGTCCCGTGGGCTGTTGGAGAACCGAGTGGCCATTGTGGCGGTCACTTCGGAGACATGGCCTCTGTCAGCTCTCCGCCCCACCAGCTGAAGCCTTCTCCCCGTCTCAAGGTGTTCCTAGACTGGAACTCAGAGTGTCCCCTGCGGGTCCTAGACTTGCCTCGTGGGGCTGGTGGGCGGCACCAACCGCAGGGCGTGCGGGGCCCCTCCTGGTCCAGAGGCCTGGGTGTGCCTGCTGGCCTCCGCAGAGCCCACTGATGCTGCCCCCATGTGGTGCCCATGTGGCAGGAGAGTGGACGCCGGGCCTGAGCCCGCCTGTGGGAAGCAGGGGTGGGCGACCCCCTGCCAGCATGCGTGGGGCCCAGTGATGCCCAGCAGAAGGGACTCAGACCCTGCAGGCCTGGCCCCCTCGGCCCCTCATCTTCTGGTGGGGGAAGAGGCCTGAGAGGAGGTGCTGAGTGGGTGTGCCAGGCAGTGGGGCTCCTGAGGGTGCGGGTCCCTCAGAGCAGCCTGGGGGCCCCCGTGGTGGCCGTGGGGCTCTCTCCCTCTGCCTCCCCAGTGCCGACCAGGCCCTCGACAGATTTGCCATGAAGAAGTTCTATGATGACAAAGTCTCGACTTTGATGCAGCCTTCCCAGAAACGGTGCGTGTTGTCCCAGAGTCAGAGCGCAAAGACCGACGAGGCCTCACACCTGAGGACATCGGGGCGGAGGGGGTGAGTCCTGGGAGCGGCCGAGGCAGGAGGGGTGGTGGTAGGTGCCCGGGGTGAATCCGGGGTGGATCATGACCCACCCTGGCCGGCTCTGGCGTGGACCCAGGGCCCCTCCCTGCGCTCAGTCATCGGTCCCTCCGTGCACTTGGCTGGTGTCCTGCCTCCAGGACCAGGGGCAGGGAGCTGCATCTGAGCTGAGTGGGGGGCCACGCAGCCTCTGCCAGGGTGGCTGCGGGCGGCGGGATGCGGCCACACGCTCTCCAGGACGAGTGTGGACACATGCAGGTTTGGGGATGGTGGCCCCTGCGCCCGGCATCAGCCTCAGAGGCAGAAGCTGTGGGGGGCCAGGGAGCAGGCCGCACCCAGGTGAGCCACGCCACCCTCAGGCCCGTGGAGCAGCGCCGGGTGCCGGCAGCCCGTGCCCGGCAGACACCCTTTCTCTGCATGTGGGGCCGGGGGGCTAAGGACACGGTCACCGTGTTTTCACTGTAAAGTGAACAGTTACTGAGACGGTTTTCCTGCGTTCATGTCTGTTTCCCCAGGGCCGAGGGCTGGGCCCACAGGTGCGGGGCACAGAAAGTTCCAGCAGCACCTGGGGGGAGGCAGGGCCGTGGGTGTGTTGGTCCAGGGCCGAGTCACGATGTTTACACTGGGGAAGGGGCTTCAGGGACTGCAGAGGCTCCTGCTGCTCCATCCTGGGAGATTCTCGTGGCTGGGGCATGCGTTGTGGGTGTGGGACCGCAGGACACGTGAGTCACCGAGGGAAACCAGGATTTTATTAGCCTTTCAGTTAAACGGCCCCGTGTTCTATTTTGAGCCAGCGAGTGTCATTTCTGGGCTGAGCTTTTTCTAAAATGGTGACATTTGTACGTGCCCCGGCGGGAGGGTGAGCAGGGGTAGTGCAGCCCAGAGCGCAGTGCTCACTGGGGACGGGTGCTGGTCACCCTTCCCTGCAGCTTATTAACAGCACTGATGGAGGAGGGGAACTTCTCCCTCTGACATGCCCCAGTCATGGTGCATCTAGTGAGGATGGAGGCCAGAGCGTTGACGAGTGGTCAGGGCGGCGTGGATTATGTTTGCACTCCGAGGCTCATCTCCAGCCCCGCAGGTCACCCCGCCCAGCGCCTGCCGGGGAAGATGCTGGTCACACCATAATCCAGCTGGTCACAACTGAGCGAAGCAATGCAGGAGCATCTGAGACCTCCAGGAGGCGCGGTGACCATGTCCGCGGGCACAGGCCAGGGTGGGAGCCGTGGCTGTGGCCCCAGATGGCCCCGAGGGCAAGCCTTGCAGGCCATTTCAGGACTGAGCTCAGGAAAGCATCTCAAAGCCAGTCTGGTGGTGAGAGTGGATTCATGAGCTGAGGCTTGTGGTTCTGGAAGCTCGGAGCCTGGCAGCAAGGCTCCTCCGGCCTTCACGTGATTAGTTTATGGGCCTGGGAGGCCGGAGGCCCGTCTGACGGATGGCAGATTCTCTGTCACTTTGTGCCTTCCTCCTAAAAGCCACCGAGCAGGCGGCCTGCGGCAACAGAGGCCCCTTGGAAGTCGCTGGTTCCCAGCGGGGTTTCTGGGCGGGGGTGCCCTCTCCCCGCACCTGTCACCTGAGCAGACTGAGGGCAGCGGGTGGAAGCCCCGGGGCGGCCTCCGGCGGAGGCCGACGGCCCTGCTGCATCAGCGTGGCCCATGAACATGGAGGCCCCTTCAGTTTGATGGGGAATTAAGAAAAGAAACTTCTTCTCTGGCCTTCGTCAGCACAGCCCGGTGGGAGCAATGAGTGAAGTGGTGGCAAGCTCACCCTTTCTTCCACTTCCCTGTTCCCAGAAGGAGCGAGACGGCACACGCTTCTGGGGTCCCCCCTCCGAGAGCGGTGGGGGATGACAGGTGACCGGCTCCTTTGGGGCAGCAAACCCCTCGCAGGGGTGCGGAGAAGAAGGGACCCTGGGGAGACCCCGGTGGGGTCGTTCCCATGTCCCCTCTGCGAGGCGAGGGGGAAGCCAAAAGTCCGGGTGTGCGGACCCCAGGATTCCTGGGTGTCTAGTAGCCAAAAGTTCCCCAGGCTGTAGGATTATGTGGTTTGGAATATTTCTGTCATTTTGGATGGAGGGGAGGTAGGTAGTTTTACTGAATTATTTTTAGAGGAGGGGCTGGGGATGGAACCCAGGACCTCGTGCCTGCTAAGCACACGCTCCACCCCTGAGCGACACCCTCCCCATTTCTCCCGTTTTTGACACGATGCCATGAGTGTCCGAGAGGACCTTGGATGGGAAGCAGGGAAGGTGCAGAGGGCACATGTGCAGGTCTTCTCTCCGGAGGTTTTCCTAAAAGGCCGTTCCGATCCCGGTCAGGTGTCTAACAACTGGGTGGTAAAACCACAGTGTCACAAAATCCAGGCCTGGGGCTTGGGAGTTACGGCTGCATCGAATCCTGTGAACAAGTTGCCTGCAACGACTTCAGCTCCACAAGGTCAGGCAGCAGGATCGCCGGGAAGTGGCGCTTCATGAATAGGAAACACTGACTTACAAAATGACTTTGTGTTTCTTCCCGACAAAGGAAGCGCGGGGAGGAAGAACTCAGCTGCATTTCATCCTAACACTTTATGTCTTTGATTCACCTAGAAAGGTGAGAAGTCTGCATGCACAGCAGACGTCTGAAATGGGCAGGTGAGAATTTACACATGAGCTGCTTCAAGAGGAGGGTTTTTGGTGCAATGCCATGAGGAACTGGCCCCGCTGGGCAGTGCGCCTGGGGCCCAGGCAGGGGGATGCCCACCTCAGTTCCGTCTCTGACCCCTGGGAGCGCGGCCTGGGCTCTGGGAGCTTGCAGGGAAATGGTCTTCTTCTGCCGTCACCCTGACCCTTGACCCTCCTCACCCGAAAGAAGCAACGTCCACGCTCCCTCTGGCTGCTGGGTGGCAGTGGTGGCCGGGCTGTGTCAGTGGAAGTGGAGGACCCTCCGTATGTGCACAAAAATGTGAAACAAACTGACCACCACCCCTCCTTCCTGACACCAGGTCTGTGTGCTCATGGGTCCCCGAGTGAAGGGCCACCTTGTCCGGAGTGACCAGTGCGGGCGGAGCGAGCAGCCAGGTGCCCACAGAGGAGACACACTGGCTTGGCCATGAGGAGGCCGAGGGGTCAAGGGTTGTGACCAGGGCTGCCTGGCACTGCAGGGAGGACGACCGCTCTCTGGAACCGGCGATGACCACGTCCGTGGTCCATTCTCTTGTGCTCAAGACCAGGGAGCTGCAGGGCCTGCAAACTGCAGGGTGTGCACTGGGTGATAAGCAGGCAGATGGGTCCTGAGGATGGAGACACCCATGTCCCTCAGTCTGCATGAGAGGATGGACACCTGCATCCTCACGTCTGAACGGGAGGATAAAGACACCTGCTGTCTGGCTAGAAGGTGGGACAAGAAGCCGAGTGGAGTCACCTGGTGATCCATCCCTGCAGCCACAGCCCGGCCACGGGGCCACCCACCACCCAGGGCTTCCATCCAGCCTTGCCATCCTGCGGTGAGGTCTCCGAAATGGAAGAGGGGCACCTGCCACCCGGAAAGTGGAAACACTGTGAAGGACACCCAAGCTGAAGCCAATGTTCTAACGTTTTTTCTAAAAGGATAGATTATAGGTAGGGGGATTTTTGGTCTTATTTGTTTGTGGGTGGTAATTCGGTTTATTGCTTTATCTTTAGAGGCGGCACTGGGGATCAAACCCAGGACTCGTGAGTGCTAGGCATGTGCTGTATCCCTGAGTTCTACCCTCCCTCTACTATAAGTGGAGGTTTTAAACTTCTGTTTTTACAGTTTACTAGAAATTTCCTTCTTGTTCTGTTTGCTTTACTTGCAAATTCAGCAGCTTGAGATAACGGACTGCCTCTGAATTGCTGGGGTCAATCAGATACTTTTAAAAAATGTGAGTGTGCCCGGCATGTGGCGTTGTGTAAGTTTAAGGCATACAAGCATTGATGTGATGCATTCCCGTCCTGTGAGGAGACCTCCGGGACTCACTCCTCCTCCGTGCAGGTCTGTACCCTCAAACCCCTCTTGTCCCCAAGCCCCCAGACCCTGGGGACCACCATTTCCCTTTCTTTTTTTAAAAGTTTGGCTCTTTAAGATTCCATATATATGACTGACACACTGTGAAGAGACGCTACCTCCCACCATTCAGATGGCCATCATCAAAAGGATGAGAAAACGAGCATCGGCGGGGACGTGGCGGGAAGGGACCCTCGTGCACTGTGGGTGGGGATCTAAACTGGTGTAGCCACTGTGGGCGACGGTGTTGCAGGATCCTCAAAATATTAAAAACAGAACTGCCGTGTGACCCGGCAACCCCAATCCCGGCTGTACACCTGAAGGAATGAAAGCAGGACCTGGAAGAGATGCCTCCACCCCGTGTTCACTGCAGCATTGTCCACAGCAGCCGAGATGTTGGAGCACCCAGGTGTCGCTCCGGGGATGGGTGGACGAGGAAGACGTGGTGTACACACTTGAAAGAGGACTCAGCCGTAACAAACGGATGAAAATGTGCCACCTGTGACAACGTGGGTGGACAGTATGCTGAGTGAAATAAGCAGACGAGTTTCTTAGCATAAGTACACTGAGCCTGGCAGGGGTCCCAGTCATGGGGCGGGGGTCCCTGGCTCCAGGGGGAGTGGACAGGGTGGGGGGGGCATGGAGGAGCCCATGAGTCAGCGGGCACCTCCTCCCTGCACCTGGGGGGTTCCGTGTCGGCGTTGGGGTTCCGAGGTGCACGGAGGTGCTGCGTACCGTGGGCTTTTGGTTTGCTCCGGAGTGAGGCGCTGCAGGGGGAGGGAGAGGCTGAGGCCAGGCTGTGTGTGAGATCCCGGCAGGTCTGCGCCCACCTGGGGTCACAGCCAGCACCTTGTGTCCCGGGAGGAGCAAGGGGGAAGCACTCCTCGGGTAGGGTCTCTCTGGACTGCCAGGTGCACCCACAGGGCTGTCGGCCGGCAGGGTCTTCAGAGAGCAGGGTGAGACAGGCCGTGGGGAGGGCGGGCACAGAGGAGGAGAAGGGAGAGGGCAGGAGGGCAGTGCAGGAGCTCATGTGGGGGCCCTCACCATCAGATGTGTCATGGAGTGCAGACCCCCGTGCCTTGGGTTTCCCAGGGATAGCAGGATGAGAGATGGGTTGGGTGACTTCAGAGGTGTGAGCTGGTTCAGAGAACACGTGCATGGGACCGCAGGGCTCCTGCTGTCCCGTCTCCCGGCCTGGGGACCATGACCGTGCCATGCCCTGGCCTTGCCTGGCTTGGGGTTCCTTGGACAGAGGTGGTGCCCGGTGCTTGGGGTGCAGAGCAGGAGGTGCCCAGGGTTCTGTGTCCAGGTCGTGGGCCACGTCAGCATGGGGGCCCGGAGGTTCTCAATGGGTGTTGGGCCTGGTTTGCGCTCCAGGGCAGGGACCAGAGCCTGGGGTGCTGGGACCCCTCCCGGCTGTGAGCAGTCACATTGAGGTCTCTCCTAGGGCTCCTCCCTCCTCCCCGGGGGGCCCCCCCAGGGTGTGGGGGTGGGAGGGACCTCGTGGGCGCTCTAAGCCACTGCCCTCCGCAGGTACGTTCAGTTTCTCAGTGGGCTCCTGTCAGGAACGGTGAAGATGAATGCGTCACCCCTGTTCCTGCATTTTGTCATCCTGCATGGGACCCCGAACTTCGACATGGGTGGAGGTGAGTGTCTCCACACCTGCTTCCCGGTGCCGGCCCTGCCTCCCGTTCCCTCCTGAGACGTCCACGCCGGGGGCTGGTCCTCAGTCCCCCTGGCCCCTGACCACACAAAGCTGCCAGGGTGCGGCAGGGCCGACCTGCCTATCAGGGGCACGGGTGGCCAGTGAGGGGAGCGGGACCTGCCCCGGGAGCGCGGTGTCCCTCGCTGTGGGTGACTCCAGCACTGCTGCCCCAGGCCCCGAGGGAAGGCCCTGGCTCCCCTCTGTCCACGCATCCATCCGTCAGACTGCGGTTCGCCTGTTGGCTTCGCATCTTTACAGAGCACTCTGTGTGTCTTTCAGCCTGCCGGCCCTTTCTGAAGCTCTACCAGGCCATGCAGCCGGTGTACACGTCAGGGATCTAGTGAGTGGGTTGCCTGCGTGGGGGCACTGAAGAGCGAGGGAGGGGCCTGGCCAGGAGTGGAGGGTGGGGGTGGGGTGGGGGCGGGGGTCCCACTGCAGAGCTGGGGAGGGGCCTTGCCAGGGTGGGGCGGGGTAGAGGTCCCACTGCAGGGCGGGGGCGGGGGCTGTGGCAGAGCCCAGATGGACCCCCAGGAAGCCGCCCGGGAAGCCGAGGTGGGGGACCCCCGCCATACCTCTGGCAGGCGTCTTGCTACTGTCACAGTGGTTGGCTCCATCCAGGGGCCAGGACGCTGGGACCGGAGTGGGGCTGAGGGGCCCCATGCTGCATGGAAGGAATCGGATACGGCTCTCATTTGGGGGCCGACCACAATTTGCCTCTCTCTCCTTTTTGCGTTTAGACAAAGGGCAGGCACACATTTCCAGAATGTGTATGAGTTTCTAGATCTTTTTGATTGGGTTTGTTTCTGTTTGGATGAGCATTTTATGCACATTGATGGAAAATGAACAAAGGTGAAAAAAAGGCTTCTCATTGCTCGGAAGGAGCTGTTACCACATGTCTGGACTCCTGTTGGACCCGGGCGTTGGTGACACACGGGTGGTCACACTCTTAGCTTATTACAGAAGCGGGGCCGTGAACACCCCTGGGTTCCACGCTGCCTGGGGTCTCTGGTGTTGCCCCCAGGACCTTGCCGGCCCCATGGCTTTTTCGCACCTTTTGGACCCTTTTCTGCAGAGGAGAGTCTAAGGATTTGGGTTCCTGGGCGGAGCAGGGTACCTTGTGTGATGTCCATCATGGGGCTGCTGTTCTCAGAATGCATTCTTCCCACTAAATCACGAACCCTGTGACAACGAACCTTTTTGTTTGTTCTGAAGCAACGTTGGCCCAGAAAACCAAGGCAGGGTCTGCATCTCCGTGGAGCCGGCCCAGCTCCTGAAGGGGGACGTCATGGTGAGTGGTCCCCTGCCCCTCTCTCCCACATCACACCCCAAAGGCCCCTGCCATCCCCCCACCCAGAGAAAACCCACAGGAAGGGTGAGAAGCAAGCCTTTCTCTTTAGGCAGTTGGTTGATTTTTTGAGTAAAGCTGTGCAGGTTTTTGTTTGCTTTTTTTTAAATTGAATATAGTTGATTCAGTGTTAGTTTCTGGTGTACAGCATAGCGATTCAGTTACACATACTTGTTCCTTTTCAGATTCTTTTTCATTATAATTTATTACAAGAAATTAAATATAGTTCCCTGTGCTGTACAGTAGGACCTTGTTGTTAATCTGTTTTATATCCAGTAATTTGTACTTGCAAATTCCAAGCTCCTAGTGTATCTCAACCCCCTTCCCCCTTTGGTGACCATAAGTTTGTTTTGTGTCTGTGAGTCTGTTCCTGCTTTTGCAGTGGAATACTATTCAGCCATGAAAAAGAAATAATACCTTTTGCAGCAAGATGGATGGACCTAGAGGTTCTATACTAAGTGAAGTTGGTCAGACAGAGAAAGACAGATACCCTATGATACACTTATATGTGGACTCTAAATAAAATGAGGCAAATGACCTTCTTTACAGAGTGAGTACAGCCTTTTTAACAAAGGGAGTAAACAAGGCTACTTGCAATTTGCACCCTTGAAGTTCAAGTCCTAACCCAGCCACTGCTCTTTCCGGGTTCCCACTTCTCGACTGTAATGCCCGTCTTTACGTGACCCAGGCCTCCCAGGTGTAGATGCAGATGGAAAGTGTTCATTCATCATTAGTAGTCTGCCCCCTGGCTCTGGGCCCCGGCTCTAGTCCTCCAGCCAGAAGGAGGCCAGAAGACCCAGAGAGGCCGAGAGAGAACGGCGAGGCTGCTGTTGTGATGGGCACCCAGCCGCTGGCTCCAGGCCTCGCCTCCAGCCCATGGCCTGGGGGAGAGCCTGCTGCCAGCATCTCCAGGCTGGGGGCTCGCTGGGGTCTATGGTGGGTCTGTGGACCCACAAAGGGCCCAAGTCCCTTTGTGATGGCCCGAGGGAGGTGGCCAAAAGCCCGGGAAGTGGCAGGTGACTCCCACACCAGGTCGTGGGGTCCTCTCCCAGAAGGAGCTCCTGACTGTGGGCTGGAGGCTGCAGGTCCTCCCCCTGCCTGGGCCAAGGGCCCGTTGTCAGCCAAGGACCTGTTGGGGGCCTCACTGGCCCTGCCTCTGTCCCTCCCTCTCCCCTTCCTTCCTTCCCATTAATTCATTTGTCCAGCAGCCCTTTCTGAATGTTGGTAGCTTTCTGAGTGTCTGCGTGGTGCCTTGGCACTGGGGGGGTGGGGGGACATCTTTGTCCTGGAGGAGCCTGGGGAGTGGTCATCTCCAGGAGGGGATCCGGAGAGCCCCGCAGAGATGGTCCTGCCAGACAAGGCTGGTGGGCCAGGGGCTCCAGGAGGACGTGCCCTCGGGCCGGGCGCAAGGCGCTGGGTGGGGTGTGAAAGGCGCAGTGCCGACCCTGAGGGTGCCACTGTGGGGGTTAGCTGTCCTGCGAGACTGAAGCTGGGTGGTTCAGGGCTTTTGCAGCTTGCTTCTGGGAAGCGTGGTGTTACCGAAGCTCTTTCCCGTGTCCTGACGATGCACTGAGCTACACCCGAGGGTCCCCGCCGCAGGACTGAGTTGGAGGCGCGGTGGTCAGGGGAGAAAGCCCTTGGTCTCCGACTGAAGGCACGCTCCAGCCACAGCGGATTTGGCCGGGACAGGCCTCGGCCCATGCCTGGGCTTCCGCCAGGTCTGCGGCTTAAAGGGACTGGGTGGCCTCGGATGGGTCACTGTCCAGACCCGAGCCCCCCTGCTGCATGGGAACCACATGGGGGTTCGTGAGGATGCGATGGGTCAGCGTAGCTGGCGGGGTGAAGGCCACTTGATGTGACCGTGGGCCTGCTGTGGCTTGGCCTGGGGGCCTCCACCTCGGGAGACCCCCAACCCCAGGAGGCCCCAACCCACCGGTCTTACCGCTGCCCAGCCCTGTGGTGAGCTGACGGGGTGCTCCGCCCGGGGCCCCGTCCACACCTGACAGTCCAGAGCCCACCCCCGGCTGGAGTCCCCGGGCAGGCCCACAGCCCACAAGCACCATGAGCCGCTGTTTTCCCCAGGGGACCAGCCGTGGTACTGCTTTAGGGACACATGTCCAGGCCCGTCTGCATCACAGCACAAGTCGAGGTGCAGGCACCCCGGCAGCTCGAGGGCTCGGGAGCCTCCTGGGGGAATGTTTCCAACATAAAGACATCTCCGTGGTTTTCTGTTCCTGGGAGAGCTGCTGGCAGGCAGATAGGGTCTCCCAGACCCTTCCCAGCAAACAGCCCCTCTGTAGGCCAGACCCTCCCACACCTCTGTGCTCTCCCAATGCAGAGAATTTTGGGAGTGCATTATGACTTGCTTTGTACTTCCTGTGTTTACTGTTCACTTTTGCACACTCTGCACTTATTTTTGCAGCATTATCAGATGGGAGGAGGAGGATGTGAGTTACAGCTGGAAAGGCGTACTTTTCCATCACACAGGGTGGGTTCCCCTTGTGCTGTTTGTAGAAAGGAGGTTTGGTTTACTGATCGAGGAGGCCTCCAGGTAGCTGTGACCTCCCATGTTGGTGTTCCCCGCGCTCCCAGGACAAAGTCCCGCTGCCTGGGGGCTCAGACAACCCGTGATCATCCTCTCCCCATCCTGGAGGCCGGAGCCCAAGAGCAAGGTGTCGGCAGGGCTGGTGTCTCCTGCAGACACTGTCTCCTCCCTGAGTCCTCACGGGGTCTCCCTCTGCGTGTCTGTGTCATCTCTGCTTACAAGGACACCAGTCCCATGGGGTTGCCCCACCTCAATACGACCTCATTTTATGTTAATCACCTTTAGGACTTCAGTGTAGGAATTTGGGGGGGACAGAATTCAGATCCTAATACTTGTGTCCATCAAGTAAACCTGCCCTAGTGAGATCAGCAGTGAAATTGGGCTCATTGTTCCCCCCTCCCCCCGCCCCGGGCTGTGACCTGACTGCTCGTTCATTCTTAGAGGACGAGAGGGTGAGTCACACGCAGCCCCCACTCCCACGAGTTTAGATTCCAGCTGTAGAGTGGGACGAGCCGGCGGATCCTCGTGCGTGCTCACCTGTGCACAGAGACACACGGGAGGGTCGCGCCGGGACGGTCATGGCGGGAGTGGTGATCCCAGCCTGGGGAGGAAGAGGCACTCGGGGACGGGCCCCGGGTGTCAGCGCAGCCACACTCAGAGCACAGTCCATTGGCTCCTTGCTCGAAACCCCAGGGCTGTTGGCTCCACCTGAAGACAGCCCGAGAAACCGCACGGGAAGGGCAGGTGCCCGGAATGTCCCTCGCGGTGGCAGAGTGTCCTGGGGGCAGCCTGAGCTGCCCTCCTGCACGTCTCCTCCCAGCCTCTCCCAGCTCAGGTGAACTTTGGTTTGCCTGGTCCTGCATTCTGGCCAGTTAGCGCCTGGCATCCTCTTCTGTGGACCCAGCAAACGGCCCTCGAGTGGAGGAAGCTGCGTCGGGGGAGGGGATGCTTCAGGGCCTTTTCTGTGTAAAGGTTCAAATACACAGGCGTTTTCATCTCTCAGCGAGAACCTGACAGAGGCCGGGACTTGGACGGACTCCTAGCTGCAGGGAATGAGTGTCTGAGTTCCCACCGCAGGGGCTGAGGGCTCAGCCAGGATGTCTGTCTGGTGTGTGCTGGGCTCTGGATGGCAGGAGGGGCTCCCCGGGCCGGCTGGCGGCCCCGGCCACCGTTCTGAGATGACATCGTCCTCGGATTTTTCCCTCCTGGAGTTTGGTGAATGCATCCTTGTCACAGGTGCCGTCTCCTCCCCGCATCCTCACGGGGTCTGTGGGCTCATCTCGTCTGCTTACAGGGCCGCCCACTTCCCACCCCTGGGATTCTGTGTCGAGACCGGTTAACACGGGTCTCGGGGGTCGAGTTCCGAGAGGTAAGGCCGCGTCCGCTCTGGTGGGTTGGGAACCCTGTGTGGGAAGGTTGAGGGCTCTGTCCTTCCTCCCTTCCCCTGGGGGGCTGGCAGGAGGGCTGTCCCTCCCTCCCTCTGCACACCCCCACCCCACCTCCCCGTCTTTGCACTGTGCTCCCCCGAGGGCCAGATTTTCGAGGCCACCCCCTCGGGCGCTCAGCAGACTCGCTGCCATTGGGGTCTGCCGGCATGTCAGTATGTAACCTCGCTGAGGAATCCGCGTGGGCGCGGCCGCCGGGAGCCTGGCAGATGTCCAGGCCCTGAGGGCTGGTAAACACTTTCTCAGCCACGTGCCTTGTCTTGCTGTCTCTGCTGGTGCCCCATGGCCACTGAATCCTGCCGCCTTGGTGGCAGCCCCAACCCGGCCCCAGCAACCAGCCTGTGTAGCTCCTGCTTCCTACTCAGGGCACTTGGGTGACGTCCGGGCGGAGGACGCGCCCGGGGTCCCCGGACTAGCTCTTGCAGGGGCTGTTGTCGGAGGCGGTCGTGTGTCTGTCTGTGTATCGCCCTGCGAGTATGCGCTGTCAGGCGTCTTTCTCCCCCGCTGGGCCGCGGGGCCCTGCCACCCTCTGACATCACTGTGGCCTCCATCTGAGTGAAAGCACACTGGCCCTGGCTAACGCAGTCACTCTGATTCACCAGGGCAGCTGACAGGCTTGTGAAACCTTAGGGTGTGTGGCTGTGGCTGTGTCTTTGAGGACACACGTTCCTTGGGGCCGTCTAGATGGCCACCGGGGCCACCAGCAAAGTGGGTGGAAACAGGTGACCCTCTTCCTGGAGGGGGCACATGGCAGCTTTGATGACTGAGGGAGGATGGAACTGAAGAGGGGCCTCCACTGACCAGGCTGGGACCCCAGAGGGCCGACCTCTGACCCTGAGGCAGGTGCTCCGGGGAACCCGTCCTCTGGTTTGGAATTTCTAGAACGCATCAACCCTTGGCCTTCAGATTTTAGAATATTTGCATTTGAAACAATTCCAAGAGCTGGGTCTCAATTTTGCACGCAGGGAAAATACCCCTTGGTCCAAGGTGCTTTACCTCCTGTAGGTGGAAAGTGTGAAATAAAAACACACCAGTGCCACCTCAGGATTAAGCAGGTCTGGTAGTATATCAGTCATTTAAATTTTTTTTTAATTTTTTAAATTAAAAAAATTAAAATGTGTCAGTCTTTAGGCTCCAGATTGTTGGAGAATGTTTCTCTCAGGGCCGTTGGTAACAAATGCATAAAACCCAGCAGATACAGCGAATGTTTGGATTCACATACTGTGTTCCTACATGGTGCTGATTTGATCCTTGTCACAAATTCACAAGGCCGTCATTTTAATACAGAGAAAGTCGTGTCGTCAGAGGAAGTAAGGGTGTTCCCCGAGCCTCAGGCCCACCCCGCCCACACCATGTGTCTCCACTGTGGGCTTTGGAGGATGGCCTGTGACAGCCGATGGCCTTTGGTGCCCCACTCACTGTTTCAGTTTTTCCCTCTGTTTTCCCACTGTTTCACTGTTTTCCCCTTGTGCAAAGTTGAGCACTGGCTCTTGTGAGTGTCCTTTCAAATGCAGATAGTCTAAAATCTGAAGGCCAAGGATTGCTGTGTCCTAGAGACTCGCTGGGGAGACCTAGGTAAATAAAACTGCTAATGTAGATGGATGAGGGGTAAATTGCAGACCTCGGTGGCTCGAATCTTTATGCAACGTCACCAACACTTGATATCTTCAGCAGTTCTCCCATGGCATGTAGACAGGTGATTCTGGTCTCTTGTCACCAACGCCACGGAGGTTGGCCGTCGTGGATGGTGATCAGTCCGGCTCTGCGGAGGCCCCCAGGCAGGGCTCCTGTAGGATGGGTCCATCCCTTCTCCTGTCAGAGCCGCCCAGACCCTGAATGAGGGAGATGCCCATGGTCTTCTGTGCCTTCGGGAGACAGCCGGGGTCATTCCTGAGGTGCCCAGGAGCAGGACAGGTGGGGGGTCCACCCTAAGCAGTGGGGAGGGAGGTCCATCCACCATGAAACAGTGGGAGGGCTTCGGGGGGGCTCAGGTCTCAGGAGGGGGCTGTTCTTGGGAGGCTCCCCCTCCCTCCCCCTGAGCCCTTCTTGTCCCTGGAAAAACTAGGTGTCTTCAGACACCGAAGTCTCGCTGGGCCCAGGGAGGTGCCCGGCCCCGGGTTCCCCAGTCTCCACCTGCCCATGGGCACTGGCCCGCTGCTGGCGGTCCGGGGTGCCATCTGCGGGCTGGCCTGGCCTAGGGCCGCCTGCTTAGGGGAGATCAGTGCCTGGAGGCCGTGTTTTGGGCAACTGGGCCACACCTCAGTGTTTATAAAGACTTGAGCACCCAGACTGGGGCATCTCTGAACCCCTCTTTCCTTTTGTCCAGCTCATCCCCTCTCGTGCCCTAACTTCCAAGGCACCACGGGGAGAGGGCAGGTGGGTCACATCAGCCCATGGACACAGGCTCGTGGGGGACCACTGTCCTGTGGGGTCTCCCCTGCGGCACTGGGGTGGGGGCCTCGGCCGAGCAGTCAGTGCAGGACGTGGGCCCCAGTGCAGTGAGGGGCAGGCAGCACATTCTGGAAGGAAGCTGAGAAGTCAGCCTCTGATCCGACCCTGCTAAGGGGCCGGAGGACTTGTGACTGGCAAGCCATCTGCTGTTGGCAAGCAAGTTGAAGTTTTCAAGTTTCTGCAGAATTCTTGTTGGCTGGTTCCAGATGGCTGGGCAGGGCCCTGAAGCCTCCAGGTGCCCCTTCTGCTGGGCACGTGGGGTGAAGGGAGTGCCCCCTCCATTCTGTGCATCTGAGAGCAGAATCCAGGCTGATTCTGGCCACAGACCCCTGGGGGCCCTGGAGAGGAGCCCCCGCCCTGCTGTGGGAGGGAAGAGGGGTCCCCTCTCTGCAGCATGCCACCCCTCTGTGGCCTTCCAGCCCTCCCTGTGGCCAGCGCTGCCCAGGTTGGGGTGGGAAGTGATGCTCAGGGCCCCTCCCCTGCCTGTCCTCCCCTGGTGGTACCAGGTGCCTAGAGGGGTGCCTCCACCCTGTGCGTCAGTGCGGTCACCCCGGAGGCCTGAGCTGCACCCCGGGACCCTGGGCTGCCACAAACAGCCCAAGGTCAAATCACATCCCTGGTGCTTCTGGAGGCTGGTCTCAAATGACCACTCAGGACGCCTGGACAGCCTGGCACTGGAATTTAAGAGCCAGGCCTCTCTCCCCTCCCCTCCACCCCGCGTCTCCATCTCTGTGTGAATTACAACCTGCAGAGAAGCATCGAGCACGTTACAGGAGGTCCTGACCAGCATCTTCTTCCCCGAGGACAGGGAGGCTTTAGGTGAAGCACGGAGAGTTCAGGTCAAACTAGGAAAAAGAGGCCACAGAATTTCGTTCTGTGGATGTCTCTCAGAGTTAGAGGTGCAGTGCACCCAAGTTCGCAGGGCTGCTGGCTTCCTGCCCTGCTGGGACAGCTCGGCGTCCTTCAGAGGGACCCACACCTGGGGCAGTGATGCCAGCAGCCCGACTCGGGGGCGGGGCGCTCCCTGGGCCCTCCTGCAGTGCTCCGCCTGTGCGCCCCTTGAGTGTCACCTGTGGTCTAGTGTCACCCATGGTCCAGTGTCTGTGGTCCAGTGTCATTCGTGGTCCTAGTGCTGTCTGTGATCTGGCTGTTGTCCGTGGTCCCGGTGTCGTCCATGGTCTGGTGTTATCCATGGTCAAGTCTCGTCCATGGTCCATTGTCATCCGTGGTCCAGTGTCCACAGCGTGCCCTTGTTTCCAGGTGAAGTGCTACCACAAGAGATACCGCTTGGCCACCGGCGACGTCGTCTTCCACCTGCAGTTCCACATGGGCACCATCCAGGGCTACGGCCTCGTGTTTGGAAAGGAGGACCTGGACAATGCCTGCAAAGGTGAGGCCCCCCCACCAGGTGTGTGCAGACGTCCCCTGCCGCCACCTTGTGCCTCCCTCCCCACCTCTGTAAATTAGCCCATTGTTAAGTTATCCAGTCCCACAAAAGACTGATTGATCCAGCAAGGAAAAAACTCTTGCACAGTGAAGTTACCAGCACCTTCTCGGCCGTGAGCGCACTGCTGCGCATGTGGGGGTGGTGCTGCCCAGGCTGGCCTGTGAGGTCAGAGTCAGGCCCACCGTGAGTCCGCATGCACAGCAGCGCCTGGGCGCGGGGGTTGTTCGCGCATCTGGCTGTTGTGACTGCTGCCGCGGGATGCTCTGCGCACGGGTTGACCCCACGCTGTCCCCCGCCACTGCTGGTCTTCCCTCCCACGTTGTGAACTTTCCACCTCTTGTCCCGTCGTCCTCATGAGGTTGCGCTTTCTAGGTGCCTTCTCTGTGCTTTCGGGCCCCGCCCTGGGGATCGCTCGCCACTTGCCGCAGGCCTCCCGTCTGCAGGGTCGTGCGGGAGAACCTCCAGGTCTGCTCTGGGTTAGCTGCGGAGGCCTGGGCACAGAATCCCCCCGTGCAGCATTGGGAGGCCGGAGGCCCTTCGGAGCACGGCGCCCAGAGCCCCCCGTTGGCCACACAGACCCCACCGTTGCAGGGGAGCTCAGCTGTCACCGCCCGCCCGCTGGGGCTGCATGGTCAGGCCCCGCCACTGGGACCCGGGGACAGGGCAGCGTTCCCAGCGCGAGTGCCCGGAGGCCGTCTGCAGCGGCACCGCCGAGACCTGAGGCCCGCTGGCGCCCCTGCCACAGACTCCTGGAGGCCATCCCAGCACGTGTGTGACGCCCCCGCCACAGGAGGAAAGCGCGCCCCGAGCCCCAGGCAGTGGGAGATGAGCTGCAAGGCGGACAGGCTCCCTCTGACACAGCTGGAAGTGGAGAGAAGAGACCAGCCTGCCGCGATTTCATCCCTTCCTCATCATGGGTGCCTTAGCTGGTGTTTTCCGCACGGCTGTCAGCCTTGGGATGGAAGGGTCAGCTTTGAGGACTCCGTCTTGCAGGAGGTGGGGGACCCAACCCACTCTGGCACCCCAGTCCTCAAACCTGATCGTTCAGAGTTCCGTTTCTAATCTCGTTTCTTTTTCTTTTTGTTTTTTGGGAGGCAGAAGTAATTAGGGGTCTTTTTTTAACGGAGGTGCTGGGGATTGAACCCAGGACCTCGTGCACGCTAAGCACACGCTCCACCGCTGAGCTAGCCCCTCCCCCATCTCGTTTTTTCCTACGTGAGCTCTTTGGAGGAAAATGGATGTGGTCAGTCCAACCCTCCTTTACTCGCAGTGGCACTGTTATTTGTGAAGTGGGACAGTTCCCTGGAGGGGAGGCGGGCTGCTCAGTCTCCTCCACCCAACACCAGGCGGAGTGGACCCTGCCCAAGAATTGCAGTGTGTCCCACAGCAAAAGACACTTTCTCCACTGTGCAAATGTGCCGCATGCCGGGATGGCCGTTCCAGGGGCGGGGGGCGGGCCGTGCTGACATGCTGGCTGTGCCCCATGTCCCTGACAGGTGCCAACGTCTGTGAAGTTCCGGCGTGTTCTGGCATCAGAGGGGGCTCTGCTGTTTGCTTAGTGTGTTCTGTGCATTTAAAGACTTGGAGCACCTGGTCAGCCGCTGGCCGGAGCCCCCTCAGCTGCACAGACCACAGCCCCAGCAGGTGCCGGGGCAGGGCATGCCCTGGCTCATGTGCTGAAGAACCAAGTGAGGCTAGAACTGCATCGGGTCAAGCGATGGGCTGGCTCTGGCTCCTCCGGTCAGCCTCTCCACTCGGGGAGGGACACGCTGGAGGGAAGCCCTTGCCTCGCCTCCTCCTCTGCCTCCAGGGTTCAGATTGCACTCCACCTGATTGCAGGGAGCCCCACCCTCCTGTTTATGTTGCCCTGGCTTTTTTTGGTGGAACCAAAGTCCGTCACTTAGTGGATCTTCCTCCTTCTGCCCAGACTAGAGAGGGAGGCAAGGTCCCTGGGAGGGAGGGGGACACGCCCCCGCCCCGGGGATGCTGTGTTCTGGGCTGGAAGGCTTTCCTTCGTGGAAGAGAGGGGTGAGCTGTTGTGGGCTGAATGGGCTGCCAGGCTGGTTGGAAGGAAGGTAAGCAGGGAGCCTGTGTGCATGTGTATGCGTGTGTGTGTGTGTGTGCATGCACCCACACACTTCTGCTAGGCTGTGTCCTTGAGACCAGAGGGGCAGGACGGCGCCCCGGGATGGCAGAGGGCATCTGATGACATGCAGTGAGCTGAGGGCAGTTTTCACCTGGCAGCGGGGAGGTCAGGCGGCCTCGGGGAAGACAGTTTGCAGGTCAGGGGCATCGGGACTGCTTCTGCCCTTGGAGGTCAGTGATGGCCAGAAGCCTGTGGCTGCTCCGTGGCTGGCTGGCCAGCTGGCTGCTGAGTCAGCCCCGGGCACCCCCATGTCCCCGGCCGGCCATGGCTCGGTGTGTTTGCTCAGTTAGGAGTGCTGTTGACAGGAGACCTGAGCTTGGGCGTTGGGTGGGCAGGACAGGCGCCCATGGGAGCGGCCCTGCCAGCGTTCCGTTTGTGTGGGCTGTCCGGGCGTGGTCACTGGCATGGGGACACACCTTCCCCAGCCCTGCCGTGAACCCCAGCGGCCCTCCAGCCCGTGTCCTCAGCCAGGGTGCCAGGAATCTGTGATGCTGGTGGCGCCGACCCCCCTTTCTGGCTGGAAAACCCCACTCTCGCCCTAGTTTTTCTAGTCTGGGTTTCTCAAGGCACTTCCAGCCTGCTTTGTTTTTAGGAAACTTTTACAAGGGAGGGAGCACTTTCCATCCACCCCCTGGCAGGCCAGGGGTCTCAGGGTGTGAGCTGGCCAGTCAGGAGCAGTGAGTGGTTTCTGGAACTTGGCCCTAGCAGAGGAAGGGAGTCGAGGTGTCTGGAGGTTCCTGGCCATCCAGCACCATGTTTGGCCTCTAATTTCGAGGAGCAGGCACTTTGCATCTCTCCCAGTCTCTGCTGCTGTAACAGGACTAAAGATCGTAGGCTCAAAGGCCCTGGCATGGCCATCACTTCAGAGGTCTCGATTTTCTTGGGAATAGAAACTGATTCAGTCCACGTGCAGGGGAGTCTGTAATTAGCACAGAGGCAGATTCCTGCTGCAAGAAAAATAAAAGCAAACCTCGTTTCCCAAGAGGTTACAAACACCACACTTGCAAATGTCCAAGTGGAAGAAATGAGAGAGAGATCTCAGTGTGAGTGACTTGGTGAGATGACGGGTCTCCCCTAAGAGGGACACCGGCCAAGCCCAGGCGTTTCCCGTGGTTGCGAGGCAAGCCCCTCGGCCCCCGAGGGAGGAGGCATCTCGGGACACTTCCAAAGCCACCTGCAGTTCCACACCTGGTCAGAGGGCGTGCAGGGCCACTCACCCCCTGGAACAGCCTCCTCTCTGGGCCCACACCCCTTCCAGCTGCCCGGTCGGTGATACCCCATCCACGCCTCAGAGGCTGGGACCCCTCGGTGCATGAGACTGCGGGCACTGAGATGCCTGCCTGCTTCTGGGCACCTTGCAGGGCTGGACCAGTGCCACTGGGCCTGTTCTCAGAACTGAAAGGTGGGCAGTTTGTCGCTGGTCCTGCAGCTGGTCACTGAAAGCAGCAAGCCTGGGAGAAACGGTCTCTGACCCCTAGGCTGAGGGTTCCCAGGTGCACTGAGGGGGCGAAGGCGTGGCTGACACCCTCCCCCTGAGCCCTGTGGGCCGGGGCATGGCCCCATGATCCCCCGGGTCCAGCAGGGGCCAGTGAGTGTTGAAGCTGCAGGCAGTGCAAAGGCCCGGGGTTCGCTCAGGGTCATCGGTCCCTGAAGAAGCAGAGACGGCAGACTATGGGGCTCAAACGGTGTCCCAGCTGGTGAGAGCTGGAGGGGGCTGTCTGGGGCCAGAGGGCCACCCTGTGCAGATGTGCAGGACAGTTGACACCTGGCAGTTTGGGTCACTAGAGACAATCAGTGACATAGAGAACTTTCCGAGAGGGTTTAAAGATTCCATTTTTTCTTTACATTTCCATGAAAAAGCAATTCCTCACCATAATCCGTCCCAGCTAACGAGGCTGAGTTAAGAACAGTCATTGCCTGGGCACCATGAGGCATTTTCGTTCCTGGGCTCTGGGCCAGCGGGAGCACAGGCAGGAACCGGTCACAAGTGCAGGTGTGGGGACACACAGGAAGGGGGTCACACAGTGCCCACCCCTGCTATTCCCTTTGCCTTGGCCTCTCCAAATCACCACGGCCACCCCAGGACAGCCCTCGTCACACACCCCGTCACCAGGCAACTGCTCTGCCAGTTAGGGGAGTGAAGCACAGAGAGGTTGAGTAACTCACCCAAGGCCACACAGCTGTGAGGAGTTTTAATCGGGACTCACGCCTGGGTGGGACTCTGCCAGAAAGTCTAGAAGGGGACAGAAGATGTGCCCATAAATCACATTGAAGAGAAAGTTAAAACTAGCTCTGTTCCACAAGGTGGGCACAAAGGGACCACAAAGCTGCCCCGAGGAAGAGAGGCATGCACTGTCTCAGAGTCCAGGAAGAGGAGGCAGGAAGGCCCTGGGAGGGAGGGGGAGGGTGGAGGGATGGTGGGGAGGGGGACATGGCAGGGTGGGCCATTGGCACGGTGAGTTTCATTTCTGTCTTGAAGTCATCATCCTTTTTAAAGTCGAGGCATGGTTCACAAACAGCAAAGTTCACTCTGTTTACCGTGCACTTCCAGGAGTTCAGCGTCCTCTCCTGAAACCCCCGCTACAACTAAGATACAGAATGCTTCTGTCGCCCACACAGTCCCCGATGCCCGTCTGCCGCCTCCCCTCCTGCCTTCCCGGCACCCATCTCTGCCCACGGAGCCCGCAGTAGAAGCCTTTGGAATGTGGGTGCTTCCACTCAGTGCTCTGGGGGCAGGTGCAGGTGGTGGTGTCATCTGTGTCCTCATCTCGCGCTCTTTCCCTGGGAGGACCCTCCGCGGGGCTGGTGTCCGATATGGGCATGTCTTGCTGCTGCCTGGGTTTAGCCGGGTGGCCCCGGGCCATGAGTTATTTCAGGGGCGAGCGGGAGGCGGTGTTGTAGGACCAGAAGTGAGCACAGTGGTCAGCAGTCTGTGTCCAGAGAAACAGCCCGGCTGTGGTGAGTCAGGGCGGGCCGGGAGCCTTCCCGTTACCAGGCCCCCACACCAGGTGCAGTGGGCGCGGTGTGCGGGAACCTGGGAGCAGGCCGTTCATGGTCAAGACAGAAACACACAGCCCGCCCCGGACTCCCAGCAGGCGGACAGTCCTGCCACCATCTCCCAGCAGCCTCACCGCCCAGACCGCTGTCCCTGGGCCGTGCACCATCTCAGGATTTAGGGAGGAAAACACAGCGTGCTTAAGTGGTTTCTGAGGAGTGTGTGTGTGAGAGAGAGAGCTGCAAAGAAAACATTCAGGCAAATTCCTTTCCAAAATTAAACTGTTAATTTCACACTGAAGTAGTTGGTCAGGTTTAGAATTCCAGCGTCTTCAAAAAGGAAAGCGTGGACGGCGGAGGGGGTGGAGGCAGGCTTGAATTCCAGGTGATCTATTCAGGAGACTTTATTGTAGGGAATACTCTGTTTTCTCCTCTGAGAAATGGGCTTGTGGGTGCCTGCTTCATGAGAGGGCTTCAGGAGTTGGGTGAGGCCATCCCGGGAGCAGAGCGATCCTAGCACATCCTTCAGCAGAGCCTGGCTCCAGGACGTTGGCCACATCGCAGGAGTGGGTGTTCCCCGCGGTCCCTCTTCCTCTGATGATGGGAGTGATTCCTGCGGCCTCACCTGGATGCACCCCTTCCTGCAGTCCTGCTCCCCTTTTCTGCCTCCTCTGACCCACCAGAGTCCAGGAAGCGTCCCTGCCCCACTCCACCTGGCCCTCCTTTCCCGGATCCCAGGCTGGTCCGCTCGCACACAGTCAGGACTCTGCTGAATATTCCGCGTCCGCCTCCTTTCCCAGCTAACTAGCAGCCGTGACCAGTGCCAGGTAAACCTTTCTGGAGAGGATTTTTCTGTTTTCCTCCATTGAAGACTTGCAGGGAGGCTGTGGTGAGCGCTTTTGAAATGAAAAGTTGCTTTTTAAGCGAACCTGTCACAAAAGTACAACATAAGCTTATTAGACTCGATACGTAGAAGAGAGGATGGTTACAGGGAGCTTAATGAACCCCTCAGGTTTTGCATCCATTTTTTTGTGGGAAGTGGGGCCTGAGCAGCTGAACGTATTCCAGGTCAGTTCTGCACCTTTTTAGTGGCTGAGTGGCTGGTGCATGCAAGGAGGTGGAGCTGAGATGCAACCCTTCACACACCTGTGGGCTCACACCCGTGAGCACACCTATGAGCACACCTGTGGGCACACACCTGTGAGCACACACCAATGAGCACACCCGTGATCACACCTGTGAGCACACCCCTGTGAGCACACCTGTGGGTGCACACCCGTGGGTGCACACCTGTGAGCACACCTGTGGGCACACACCTGTGAGCACAGGTGCACATTTATCAGTCTGTGTTCAGCTAGAATGAGGATTTTTTTTTTCATTTTCGTTGTTTTGTTTTTCCTGTCTTCCCCATTGTCTTTGCTTAGTTTTGCCGTATTTTCTGGGTGTCCCTCTCCCTCCTGGTGAGATCGCCCCCTTTCAGCAGTCACGGGGTGGGGGGTGGGAGTCTGTCCTGCAGCCCCTCCTGGGGCAGGACCGTCCACTGGTTCTTTTCCAGACAAGAACCTCCCTGGTGGGTCGTCAGCAGAAGTGGCCGGAGCTGTCACGCTGTTTGATGGTGCACTGGGCTCTGGCTGTAGGGAAACCATTACCAGACAACACGCAGGCCTCCCCTGGAAGGGCTGGGGCTCTGGTGGTGGGGGCGGTGGGCAGGGGGGACGTGGAGGGAGGGGTCCATCCCGAGCTGAGATGGGCAAAGGCTCCCGTCCTGTGTCTGCAGTGGAGAAGCTGGGGTCTTGGGTGTGTCACTTCCCTGACTGGGGACCTGGGTCCTCATTTGCAGAATGGGGATCAATTCAGACTACCCCACATGCCCCTGAGCTGGACACATGGTGTTCAAACAACTAGTTCAAATGTCCGAAAGGATGCCTGGGGCAGGAGTGAACAAACCCACTTTGCAGAATTCACATCCTGGCCCCACACCCACACCATGGCTTCCACCTCCCCCTGAGTTCTGAGCTGGAGCAGAGCTTCGCAGCACCGAGCCTCCTTTCCCTGAGGGAAGCCCCTGGGGCGGGTGGTGGTGGCAGGACCCCAGCCCCAGCCATGCCAGGGACCCCAGAACGGGGTTTGAAAGTTAACCTTCTGCATCAATTTTCCTGAGCTGGGCCACAGTATAAGGGGCACTCCACCATCAGGTAAACCAGGGTGCCCTTAATGACTGACCAGAGTTCTGGGGGGCTTCGCATGGCAGGAGTGGGTCTCCTGTCCCGTTTCACACGGAGGGCTTGGCAGTCGGCTCTGCAGTTACCCCCCCCAGACCCCCCCAGGCTCCCCGAATAAGTTGTGCTCCTGGTTGTGATTCTGGCCTCGTTGCTCTCACCCTGCAGTTCTCACGTGGGGGTCTCAGAAGACAGGACCCCAGCCTGGGTGGGCCAGCTCATGCCCTGTAGGTGTGGTTACAGGTGGGTGGGCCATGCTCAAGTTGGGGGACACGGGTGTGGGTGGGATGGGCGTGCCCCCTGCACACTGGTGCCCGCCATGTGCCTGGGCCTGTCTGGTCCCCATCACACCCCCGGGGGCTGCACAGAGTGTCCCAACGCCCCTCAGACCCTTGGCCCCTCTGCCTGCTTGGCAGGCACACTGGGCTCACACGGCACGTACATTCACAGCATCCATTTCCTTCGACATCTTGGAACCTCGCGTTGAGGGGCTTCAGCTCCTTTCCAGTCTTGTTCGGGGCATTTGAGTACCAGCCAGGAGGGTGGGGAGTGGTGGCATCCCTGGAAATGCAGCTGGCGGGGCTGTGCCACCCGCCGTGGGGAGAGCTTGTTCTGATGTCTGGTGGGGAGGCCCAGGGGCGGCAGGGAGAAGGGGACATGGGGGCGTTGACCTTCGGGAAGGGTGGGCTGGTTTTAGCTTCCTTTGCCCGCCGAGGCAGCTGCCCATCTTTCCATAGTGGCTCCTGGGGCTTTGCCACGTGAGAACAAGCTAGAACGTTCTGCCTCTCAGTGACTCGGTGCCCCCGGGCACAGGGCTGGTCCCTAATGATGGGGACACCATGGGGAGTGAAAAGGGGACTTCGCTCCTGGAGCCCACGCTCCTGTGGGGGTGAAGTTGGACACATATGTGGGATGTCACACGTCAGGGTGTGCCACAGACCAACACCCCGTGGGCGGGAAGGAACGTCAGGAGAGCCCATCCCGAGGAGGCTCGGGAGCACGCCAGGACCGCTCTGGAGGCAGGGCACGGCTCGGGCAAAGGCCCTGGGGCAGGCGCGCCTGCTGTGGTCTGGGAGCAGCAGGGTGGGCCAGGCGGCGGTGAGAGCAGGTGGGACATGCCAGGCCTCGTCCACCCCGGGAGGAGCTTTTAGTAGTTACGGCTGTGGGCCCAGGACCTGGGGACATCGTACGTGTCCTCTCATTCTTGTAACTGCACTGAAGGATACAAATAATCTTTCTCTGTCATAACGGGAGAGTTGGGGGCTTGAATATTCATGTTGTGCCCAGGAAGGCAGAGCCAAGGCAGAACAGGACCCCCCCACCCGAGGCTGTCGGGGAAATCGGGCATCTCATTTGTCCATCGGGAAAGTCAGTCGGACTCCTTTGGCCAAGAATGCAGGGCGGGGGCGGTGGGTGCTGGAGGCCCTTTCCTCCTCGCACCCCCCAGTCCGACTCCCCCTCCCTGGGGGCGCAAAGCATGGACGAGGCCCCGACAGCCCCCCCGGGGCCCTGTGAGCTCCTACAGAGAGCTTTGGAAGGTTGGGCTGGCCTGTTGCGAGGGTTGCCTGATTTGGTTCACACTTTGCTGTAGATGTGACATTCACTGGGCGTTTTCTGCTGCGGGCAGTGATCTGTGTGCATGGTAGGAAGTTGGGAAGAGTCTGTGGAGGCATCTGGCTGGGTCCCGAGCTCCCGGGGATGGCAGCCTGTGCCCGCCTGGCCGTGCGGGCCAGGGAGACCCAGGTCTGGACGCTCAGCCCCTGCTTACTCCGGGCAGCCGTCATGTTTTTATCCTGTGTTCACTCTTATTGTAAGATTTCTCTTAATGCAAATATCAAGAATGAGATTCCTCGTGGCTCCCCAGACAAGGGACTGTCCTGTTCTGTCTCCTGCAGGCGATCCCGGGCCTGCCATCTTCGGCCTGGGGCTGCCCTGGGGCCCCAGTCAGACTGGTGACCCTGCACTTGTGGGCACCGCCCTAACTCAGATCAGAGGCATTTTCACCCAGCTCATTCTTGGCTTCTTTTTTTTCTCTTCTTAACTCATTGTGACAGTCCATTTTCATTCCAATTCAGGGAGAGGGAAGTAGACGCCCAGCCTTTGTGCTATGACATCTGTTTCTAGAAATCGCAGACTCCCACCGACCCCACCCGTCGCCCATCCAGCTGTGAGACCGGTGGTCTGTCCTCTGGCAGCCCGCCCTCCCAGGCCTGGCGCTGGTCTGACCCTCCGTTCTGGGGTTCTCAGGGAGCGGAGTGTCGTCCCCGCTCACACTCAGCAGAAGAGATGAGAGAGACCTGGCTGCGCGCTGGTTGCAATTTCCTGGCCACCCTAGCAGGTCCCTCTCCAAAGCCAGGTTAATCTGGTGTTTCCTCAGGGCTAGAAGGACACTGGTTCACGAGCTGTGACCTCTGGGCCCACGCTCAGCAGACGCAGGGTGGTGGCCCCAGGGCGGGGTGGGGTCGAGCCAGGATGTGAATGACGGCTGTCTGATCTTCAGCTCCAGCCCTCCTGCATGACCCAACAGCGACCTGAGTGATGACCTGGAAACACACATGCAGGTCCACGTGGCACCTTCACGGTGGTGGGGGTGACACCGGCAGGTGCTTGCTCCAAGTGCTCAGTCCAACTGCTCCCCTGAGGCACGCACGTCACAAGGTGCCCGTCTATGGCCTGGTTTATGGACAGCGCTGTGTGCGCCATTTCTCTGCCCAGCTCTCCCCGCCAGGCACGGCTTTAGGCTGAGTCACTGAGATTCCACCCCAGCCGGGACCCCAGTGTCCGCTGTCCGCATCACTTCTCACCCTGCTTTCCCTGGGGTGCAGTTGAAACGGGAAGGAAGCCCGGGGTCGTGCCTGCCCTTGGCCCCGCACCCTGCAGACCCCACAGGTCTCTGTGCTCAAGTGTCACCTCAGCGCCTTCAAAAAAGCTGGGGCCACTGACGGTGCAGCACACCCAGCACACTGGGCCTCTGCAGAGTAAGTGGCTCCAGGCCCCGTGGCCGCTGGGACTCAGCGCCCCCCGGGGCCCACACGGCATGGTTCAGGCCCTTGCTTGGAATGCAGTTTCATGGTTGGGGAAATGGGGACAGAGGAGGGTGGCGGGGAGGTGCTGATGGTAAGCCTCCTACCTGCGGGGCGCCCTCCCTCCCAGTTACCAGGGACTTCGGCAGCAGTTTGGGGCTTGGGGGGATGGCTGACTGAGCGGCGCAGTTTCCCATCAGAGGCCGGACTCTGTTTTCCCGGCCATCCCGATGCGTGGAGGTCTGTGGTTCCAGACCTGGTCCAGTGTTCTCAGGCCCTGCCCTGTGTTCATGGCACCTTCCGGGCCCAGAGATGCTGCACTTACAGGAAGGCCCGAGGCCTTCCACTGAGTTCCGTTTTAGATTTCAGCAGCTCCCGACTCAGAGGCTCTGTTTGCTAGGACTTTGGTACCCAGCGCCCAGGGAGGCACTCAGCAGAGTTGGCAGGAGCTCCCTCTTGTCTGACACACGCCATCCATGCCTGAATCCAGGGGGTTTGTGAGCTGAGCTGAGCTCAGCATTCAGATGAGGGGTGACATTAATAGTGAGTCCTCCAGTCGGGTGACGCCGAGGGTGGAGAATCCCATAGCTCTCTAAGGGACCCCGTGCCCTTTGCATGAAAAGGTGGAGACGAGTCTGGGGCTGAGACGTGTGAGTGTGCTAACTGCTTGGTGTTCACGTCGCAGGGGTGTATGCAGAGCTTTGGGGAGTCTCCGGGCCTGACTGTTCTGGATTGTCTGCTGTGAGATTATTTACGTCTTCAGTCAGATGAGCAGACCCCTTCCAAGAGCCTGGAGCGCCTTTCATCCCTGACTCACCTCGTTTTCTCCCCACCAGTGCTGCACATGCAGGGCCCCGTCGATGGCAGCCTTTACGCCAAGGTGAGAAAGAAGAGCAGCTCGGACCCCGGCGTCCCTGGTGGGCCCCCGGCTGTCCCCGCCACCAGCAGCCCTGACCACAGCGACCACACCCTGTCCATCAGCAGTGACTCCGGCCACTCCATGGCCTCAGGGAGGACCGACAGGACCGAGGAGCACCCAGGCCCAGGACCCAAGAGGGGCCTGAGCCCCCAGGAGAAGGCCGAGCTGGACCAGCTGCTCAGTGGCTTTGGCCTGGAGGACCCCGGAAGCCCTCTGCAGGACATGAGCGATGGCCACAGCAAGTGCGGTGGGACCCACCACATGGTGCCGGCCCAGGTGCACGTGAACGGGGACGCTGCCCCCAAGGACTGGGAGATGGACATTCTGGATGATGAGTTGCCCGGCCACGACCTGTGCAGCGTGGAGAGCACGGGGACGCTGTCCTCCTCAGAGTGCCACGCGTCCGCCCACTTGGGACCCTTCGCCTGCCACCAGAGCTGCCAGAACTCGCTCCTGTCAGACGGGTTTGGCAGCAACACCGGCGAGGACCAGCACGGAGCCCCTGCCCCCGACCTGGGCCTGGGCGGGGACCCCCTGTATGAGCGCGAGTGGGCCTTCGGGGGCCGCAAGCCCAGGCCGCCGCAGCCCATGCTCAGGAAGCCCCACGCGCCTGCCCTGATGCAGGCCTATGGGCAGAGCGGCTACTCCACGCAGACCTGGGTGCGCCAGCAGCAGATGGTGGACGCCCACCAGTATGGCTTCGCCCCCGACGGGGAGGCCAGGCTCGGCGGCCGCAGCCCGGCGCAGACCCAGCCCAGGGTCCCGGTCACCCCGACCCAGGGGGCCAGCAGTCGAGTGGCCATCCAGAGGGGCGTGGGCCCCGGGCCACATCCCACCGACACGCAGAGACCCCCTCCCGGCAGAGCGGCCTTCAAGCCCAGGGCTCCGGACGTTAGTGTCGTGAACGGCGCCGTCCCGGAGCTGAGCGCAGACCCCTCCCCGGGCTCTCCAACCCTGGACATCGACCAGTCCATCGAGCAGCTGAACAGGCTGATCTTGGAGCTGGACCCCACCTTTGAGCCCATCCCCACCCACATGAGCGTGCCGGGCAGCCCGGCCAATGGCCCTGTGCCCCCAGATGGCGTGGGAGGTGGACTGCGGGCCAGCAGCCACCTGCAGGACATTGGGGGAGGCCCTGGCAGGGGCCCCGTGAGACAAGGTGAGCTGGCATTTCACGGGAGGTGTGCTGGTCAGCGTCTGGGTTTGCAGGATGCCTGGCTCCTTACTGCGTCTGGAGCATGGGCTTGTTGGGGCAGGGGAAGAACTGCCCCAACTGGGTGTGGGAGATTCTCTGAGCCAGGACTGGGGAGGCTGTTCCTGGGGCAGCAGCCTACAAGCCAGAGGAAGAGGGTCTCGGGAGCGGTGACCGAGGGGCAGGTCCAGAGAGTCGGGGCTGAGAGGTGCAGCGGAAATCCAGGCCACAGAGCAGTGGGGGCTGTGCTCCATGGTGGCCGGGGCTGGCAGGCTGTCACCCCTGGGACGTGGCAGTGCGGCAGCAGTGCCAGGCCTTCCTGT
The DNA here is from genome assembly GCF_048773025.1 of Camelus bactrianus. NCBI lineage: Eukaryota > Metazoa > Chordata > Mammalia > Artiodactyla > Camelidae > Camelus > Camelus bactrianus. The sequence continues at coordinate 2,491,392 of NC_133571.1, read as the reverse complement.
CCTGCTGGGAGGCCTGGAAAGGCCAGGGTGGCTGTGGTGGACAAGGTGACCTGGGTTCGTGGCTGCATGGACGTGGGGGCAGGCACTGGGGTCTGAGACAGGCTCTTCAAGGTGGGAGACACAGGCCATGGGGCCCAGGAGAGGTGGCCAGGGTGGCCTGGAGGAGAGGGCACTGGAACAGAGTGGGGGCATCTGGCTCTAGGAACGGTGTGAAGTCACAGGGGAAGGTGTGTCTAGAGGCTTCCACACAGAGGAGAATGGGGCCGGGTCGGGCGTCCAGGCGTGGGTGCCCTGAGGCCTGGGGAGGTGGAGGGAGAGGGGCTGCGAGGACCCATAGGCCACCTCAGGGCTGGATGTGGGGCCCCCGGTGAGGCCAGGCCCTCCCTCCAGTGTCAGTGTGCCCGTATATCCCCACCTGGGGCATCACTGGTTCCTTGGTGGCCCTGCCTCTAAATCTGAGGACAGGAAGGGTGAGGAAGGAAGGGCCCCACGGCTGCCTCCTGCTCCCAAGTCTGCCTGCATGAGCGGCCAAAATCCGAGCTGGGATCACCGATGGGGATGGACTGCGCTGCCTTGTCCTCAGGCCCTTCGTCCTCTGAGGCCCCTCGGTGCAGGGACCTCTCATCTCACAGTGGAGCCTCCGGAGGTGTCAGTTAGTGGCCTGCCCAAGGTCACATGGGTCATTGGCAGAGAACAGGAATAGGCCCCTGTGGCTGCACCCAGGGACCCTGCCCGCTTGGCAGTCCAACGGGGAGGATTTCAGACCCTCCCGGGTCCAGGTGGCTGGGGGAACCTCAGCTCTGCAGACCTGGGTCCTGTTTAGGGTCCCCTGTGTGACTTGAGTAAAGAACTTCTTTTCACTTCGTCTGTTAAAAGAAACCCTGTCCCGTGCCCGGGTGATGGGCGGGCCAGGGAGCGCGGGTCTGCACGCAGCATCCTGCACCTGCATCAGGAGTGACATCCCGGCCCCCCGAGCACCTGAGACCCTGGGTGTTGGTGCGCAGAGCTGGGCGAAGCTGGAGGGGTCCCCGGGAGGAGCTGACCACAGCCGTGATGGCAGCAGCTGAATACGGCCGGGCCCGGGTGGGAGGGTTTGCCTTGTGGACTCGCTCGGTCAAGTACGTTCAGGAGATTCTGAGTTTAAAACACGCTTCAGTGGGAATAAAACTGTCTCAGCTCGCTGAACCTACTTAAAAGAAAGCACTTGGGAAAGTTAAAACCAGAAATCTTATTTTTCCTTCGATTGAAACCTCCTTTGAGACCTGGAGGAGGTCGGAAGCATGCGAGTATATTGGGGGAAAGAAGTCCAAGGCTCCGGTTACTGTCTGATGGCCTCTCTCTCCCGTGATGGGTGTCAGTCCTCATGACGACCATAAAGCAGAGAGCCCGGGGTTTGAGGAAGTCCCTCATCTCCTCCCCTTCCAGGTTCTCATCTCCCCCCGTTCCAGGTCCCTCATCTCCTCCCCTTCCAGGTTCTCATCTCCCCCCGTTCCAGGTCCCTCATTTCCTCCCCTTCTAGGTTCTCATCTCCTCCCCTTCTAGGTCCTCATCTCCTCTTCTAGGTCCTCATCTCCCCTTCCAGGTCCTCATCTCCCCTTCCAGGTCTTCATCTCCCATTCCAGGTCCTCATCTCCCCTTCCAGGTCCTCATCTCCTCCCCTTCCACGTCCTCATCTCCCCTTCCAAGTCCTTATCTCCTCCCCTTTTAGGTCCCTCATCTCCTCCCTTTCCATGTCCTCATCTCCTCCCTTTCCACATCCTCATCTCCTTCCTTCCCACGTCTTCATCTCCCCTTCCAGGTTCCTCATCTCCCCCCTTCCAAGTCCCTCATCTCCTCCCCTTCCACATCCTCATCTCCCCTTCCAGGTTTTCATCTCCCCTTCCAGGTCCTCATCTCCTCCCCTTCCACGTCCTCATCTCCTCCCTTCCCATGTCCTCATCTCCCCTTCCAGGTCCTCATCTCCCCTTCCAGGTCCTCATCTCCTCCCCTTCCAGGTCCTCATCTCCCCTTCCAGGTCCCCATCTCCTCCTCTTTCCAGGTGGCCATGCTTCAGTGACTTGATAAACTCACTACTGGAATTACTGGAATTTTTATTTTGATTTTTAGATCTTCTCCAGTTCCTTTTATCATAAAAATAATTCAGTGTCATTTTTGAAATGAAAGGACTTGAATACATCAACAAATCCGTAACACTCAGCATGTTTGGTTATTAATTATGCAGATCCAATTGGAGTGTTTCTTAATCCATTTCTTGCCTGGTAGGAATCTCGGGCATGCGTTGGGTTTTTTCCCCTGTGCTTTTAGAGCTCTGGTGGTGTCTGGGGAGTAGAGGTGAGCAAATTGGATGCTCATCCTCAGAGACCTTCCTGAAGTTTGGAAGTGAGCTTCTGGTAGGAGCACGAGGGTGGCTCACGGCTCAGGGACTGGCCTCCCACCCCAGAGCCGGTGTTCCACCCACAGTGAGCTCCTGTGTGAGGGCAGTGCCAAGCTGGGAGGTGCAGTGCATTGGGACTCACACAGCATCTGATGCAGCTTGTGGACAGTGCGGGGGGCTCTCAGAACAGCCTGCACGCTGACTTCTGGTTCTCCTTCTGGGACATCTTGTCTTGATAGAGATCCTGCCAAGAATGCACACATCTGTAGCTCTCAGCTATTAGAACTGAGGGGGCAGGAGACCGTCCTTCCCTCCCTGGCAGGTACAGAGAGATTTTTGTTTGATTTTTAAAATTTTTAAATTGAAAAAAATTTTTAAGTATAGTCCAATTATAATGCTGTGTTAATTTCTGGTGTACAGAATAGTGATTCATTTATACAGATAAATATTCCTTTTCATGTTCTACTATTATAGGTCATTACAAGGTATAGAGTGTAGTTCTCTGTGCCATACAGCAGGACCTCATTGTTTACCCACTTGATTTTAATACTTAAATGTCGGTATTTACATCTCTCAGGTGCAGAAAGCTAGATCAGCCAGGGAGAGGAAAAAAGTCATTGATGCAAGGGAAGTCATAAAACTGTAGAGCTGCCCTGCTGACCCTGAGGCGTGGAACATTGCAGAAGGCTTGGGGGTGCTGGAAACCTGTGCTTTGAAGGCACTCCAGCCCCAGCAGGTTTCCTTCCCCCAGATCGGGGAGCCAGGGCTGTGCAGCTGAGCCGGTCCACACATGGCTCTCAGTCCAATCTTACTGAGTTGGAGGGCGCAGCGAGTCTGAAAGGCCCCATGACACGCCGAGGATGGTGGCTGTCACCCCCACAGGTGTTGTTCCATGTCTGTGTGCCTGAGGCTCAGCCCTCTTGGGATGGGATAGTGTCTGATCAGAGCCACCTCCAGTCTTGCTTACAGATGGGAAATAGGCTGGAAAGTTCCAAGACGCTGGCTCTTCTGCATGAGACCCTCCCTGGCCTGCCTGGCATCTTGACCCCAGGTGCTGACTGCCACACGTGTCTTCATTCTGGCTGTAGACAAGGGGTCGTCACAGAGACCCCAGTGTCATGAAGTTAGTAAGGATCATACAGGTCATGCCCTGAGGTGATGATGATGGTGGTGATGATGGTGGTGATGGTGGTGATGATGGTGACGGTGGAGATCATGGTGATGATTGTCAAGACGATGATGGTGATGGTGATGATCATGGTGCTGATGGTGATGATGATGGTGGTGCTGATGGTGATGATGATGGTGATGATAGTGGTGATGATGGTGGTGATGATGATGGTGATGATGGTCGTGATGGTGATGATGATGGTGCTGATGGCGATGATGGTGATGATGTTGGTGATGATGATGGTGATGATGATGGTAGTGATGGTGGTGATGATGGTGATGATGATGGTGGTGATGGTGGTGATGATGGTGATGATGATGGTGATGGTGGTGATGGTGATGGTGATGGTGGTGATGAGGATGCTAGTGGTAAATGTGCTGGTAAGCCCTGCTGCTCTGAGCACCTGTACTACTCCAGGCACTACATTGAAGCTTGTTGGCGTCACCCTGGCCTTCACACTCACCATGATGTGTAAACTGAGCTTCTGTGTATCTGACTCTGCATCCCATGGCTGTGTCCTTATTGCACAGTCTCATGTTTTGCCACCAGCCGTATAACCCCTCAAGGGCAGTGCCAGTGACGTATTCATCTTGTTTCCTGGCACGTGCTGATGTTGTGAATAGAGGGTGCAGTGCTGGCGGAAATGCAGAGGACTCTCCCGGGTCCCCTGTGGCTCCACTGGGTTGGCATGGGGACCTCAGCGAGATTCATCATGGGACAGGTCAGGGAGCCAGTCTCCCCACAGGACAAGAGAGAGGCCCTGCAGAGGTGGGGTCTGGTCTCAGAGAGCCTCGGAGGAGCTTGTAAATGGGCTGAGATGTGGGGGCATCTCACGGTGCCCCCGTGGCTACCCAGCTCTGGTCTGGGCGCCCTGGGACCTGGTGCCACCCCACACCCCAGGTCTCCCCGCTTCTCTGCCGCCCTGCCCACAGGGGTTTCTTCCATCACATCCTCTACATGGGGGGAGATTTCAACGGATGATACCCAAGAAACAGAAGAAGTCTGTGACAATTAAGGATGGATGGCAGGCAGCCCTCCGTTTCCCGCATACCTAAGGGCAACTTGCCTCCTGTTGTCCAAATACCGTGTTTCTGTTACATCAACCGCCGCCAACAGTCGCAGGGCCCTGGCAGCCCCGCGTTCTGCTTACAGACACTCTGGGACGTCATGGCCAGTGCTGCCTTTGAGGGCTTCTGCAGACACAGGTGTCTTGCCTGCGTCCAAGGACTGATTTATGCTGCAGGCAGTTCAGAGCAGTGACAAGTACCGACTTCAGCCACTGACAGTGGGAGCCCATCAGTTTAAATTACATAAAGCTACATGTGCCCCGCCACAGGGATCCAGTGTGGAAAGCAAGGATCTTAGCCGTGGATTCCCACCGTGTGGGTCTCTGGGGGCGTGTGGTGGGGAGGTGGCGTGCACGAGCCCCAGGTGGTGGGTGGGGCAGAGAGCCAGGGGCACTGGGGAGCAGGAAGCATGGACTTTCCTGGAGGATGGCTGCCCCGGGCTGTGCAGACGCGGGGAGAGCCGAGGTGTGGGGAGTCCACGGGTGTCCCAGGGCTGGGGGGCCAGGTGCCCGGACAGGCCCCTGACCCGGTCAGGAGATGGAACGGCTGCCCTCGGGGTCACCTCCTTTCCCCGGGGATGCAGACTCTGCAGGCATCTCAGAAAGGGCACCTCAGGCCGACCCCACAGCAGCAGGACCCCCGCCTGCCGGGGACCCCAGCCCGATGCCGCAAGACTGCGCCCCCTCTGCGGCTCTGGGGAGCAGCCTCGTGCCTGCCCAGGCACGGGACAGAGGAGCTGGGCTGCACAGAACAAAGGAGGCGCCGTGCGTGGGGCGCTCCTGGCTCCTCTGGGTAGACGCGCCCAAGGATGGGCTGTCCTGTCCATTCAGACAGGAAGTACCAGGTCAGAGAGGGTGGGTGACTCAGGCTCAGACCCGGCTTGGGGCACTTCCTGCATGGCCACCCTGTGTGTGTTCCCAGGCATGTCCAGGAAGAGGGTCCCAGCTCAGGGGCAGAGCCTGAGGTCTGGGGACGTGTGGGGCCAAGAAAGAGGGCTCCGGCCTCACCTCTCCACCCTCGGGCCTGTCCTCCTTGCCATTCCAAGTCCAGGAGACCAGCTGCAGATGGGGCTGCTCCTGGGTCCCGGGGGCGGGCCGGCCCGGTGTCCCCGCGCGGCAGCTCTGTGTCCCGCCTGGCAGAGGCCCAACGTTGGCAATGGCAGGCGGTCTCAGGGATAAGAGGGTGGAGGTCACGCCCCCGGTCACCCGGGAGACAGCAAGAGCTCACCCCCTGGAGCCACGGTTCGGTTCTCTTGGTGGGTTTCAGACCGCGAGGGGGCCTGGCCACAGACAGACCTGTCTTGAGATGTCAGGCTCTCAGGCCTCATGCAGCCTGGGTTTGGGCTCATTCATGCCATTTTAAGAGCTGAGCAAGTCCCCAGGGTCAGCCCAGGGTCACGTTCTCTCTGAGATGCCTCCCGACCCGTCTCTTCCCCTTGTGCCCAGGGGTCCCAGCTCCTCCCAGGCACCACTGTCCCTGCCCCCATCAGGAGCTCCTGCAGAGCAGGGGGCCCTGGGAATACGGGGGTGCTGCTCCTGCCAGGCCCACCAGGGACCCAGGATGGGGGAGGTTGCGGGCTGAGGGCCAGCGACCAGGGCCAGGGGGTCGGTTGTGTTCCTGTGAAGGACTCTTCCCTCTGTTCGTGGCCGCAGACGAAACTGGAGTTTCTCCAGCTGAGCTCTCATTGCCTGAGATGAAGTGGCGGGTGGGGTGTGCTTGTGCCGTGAGATCTAAAAAGACACTCCTGCCTGGGGTCAGGACGCCGGGCGCCCCACGTGGCTTCAGACGGATTCTTCAGGACTGTGAGCAGGGGCCGCGAGTCGGGTGCCCGCAGGCACACGGAAGCTCCGCGCTCCGGGTGGGAACATCCTTCATGGTGGGAAGTAGGGTAGCTCTTGTTGGAGATGCTTTCTGTTTTTCTGCAGAAGCGCCCTTTGAATTTGGGGTGAGTGACTCAGTTCCTTTTGCCCCCAATGACCCTCGCTCCACACACGGGTTTCAGGGCCCCACGAGGTCACATTGACGGGCGTGTTCCCACGTCCCTGGATGCTGGGCTGGCCTGCAGCTCTGGTTCTGAACCCTCCCGGGCCCGCGGTCCTGCTTTTAGAACTTCTGTCTCCTGGCACCGTCTTCACCATCGTGAAACCAAGGTTGTGGCTCCCGTAAGCTGCTCACACACGCAGCCATCAGAGATCTGTGGACCACCCTCACATTCTCACTGCAGAAAAATACATGTGACATAAAATTGACCATTTTCACCATTTTCAAGTGCACAGTATTGTGACATCATGTGCCTTCCATGTTGTGTAGCTGTCCCTACTGTCTGGGTCCAGGACACTTCTGTCATTTCAGGAGGAGTCTGCACCCACTGCAGTCGGCCCCGCTCCACACTTCCCCAGATCCCACCGCCCCCGGTCTGCCTTCTGTCTCCGTGGATCGGCCTCTTCGGGGTGTTCCGTGTCAATGCAGGCATAACTAACATTTGTCGGGCTCATCCCTGCTGTGCTCAGGGCTGAGTGGCGTTCCTCTGCATGGCTGCACTGCGCTGTGCTCCGTCCGTGGGTGGGGACCTCCAGTGTTTGTGAGCAGGGCCGTGTGAACGTTCGTGCACAAGTGTTCGTTCCATCACCTCTTCTCAGTTCCCTGGGGCACACACACGGGAGTGGGGCTGCTGGGCCACATGGCAATTCCTTCTTTCCTTTTTCTTTAACAGTTCTTTTCTGCTGGGGATTGAACCAGGACCCCGTGCCTGCTAAGCTCACGCTCTACCCCTGAGCTATAACCCCCTCCCCCGGTGGCTCTTTCATTGACGTGCTGAGGAGATGCTTCCTCAGGTGCTGGCAAGCCCTCTTTGGAGACCCCGGGCGTCCGGTGTCGGGGGCGTGTTTCTGGAAGCTCTGTCTCAGCGTGGTGGACACGAGCTGGTCCGCACGGAAGTGACCCCCGATGCATGATGGGCCTTCACAGGCGAGACGTGGAATTTGCCTCATCCCGGGGTGGGTGGTGGTGAGCCCCCTGGGTCAGGACAGGGAAGAGATGATGGGAAGATGGCCCGGGACCTGAAGTCCTGTGCTGTTCCTCCTCACCGCCATCAGCCGTGCGTGCCTGGGGCTGCACCTTCCTGGCTCACCTTCTGTGGAAGGAGGCCCCACAAGTGGACAGTCCTTGTGACCGTCCTGAGGTGTGTGGTGGAAACATCATGCTTCCTCAAGTGTTTGAGGAGGCGGCCGGTGAGATCCAGGGCTCTGGGGCGGGGGCGGAGTGGGCAGGTAATGACAGAAAAGGAAGAGACTCAAAGAAGCAGAAAGGAGTGGAAAGTAGGTGCCAGCCTCTGCCGCTGGCGCCCTGAGGGCAGCAGTCCCATGGGGTCTGTGCCGTGAGTCACAGGCACGCCTGCGCAGGACACGGTCTCCTGCACTCCTCGCAGTGCAAGGGTGCGCCTCCTAGCTTTCTGGACATGATCATTTCCATTAAAAAACGTCTTTAGAGGAGAGGCTCCCTCCTGCCCAGCTCTTCTGCGTTTCCCGGTGCGGAGGACTTCCAGTCCCACAGTCCTCAAGGCAGCTGCCCTCCCTGGGCCTCTGGGCACAGATCTGCGGAGCCTGCTGGCCTGGTTCCCACGTCCCCTGAGGCCCTGGGGTCGGATGGGGACTAACTGACAGATGTCCCCGCTCCCTGGGAACACGCCCTGTGGGGGAGTCCGTCTGCATTTCCGCATCAGGGAGAGCAGAGCCGCTTGAATCAGTCTGGAAGCGTGTTTGGGCGTCTCCTTGTCGCTCTGCCCTTCTCCCATTGACACTCGCTCTGCAGAGGAAGCACGTTTATCCAAATGGGGAGCCTGGAGCTAACTCGGGGGCAGGCCATCTGTGTGCATCCCTGGTGTTGGCCTTTGCTCCCAGGAATGCGAGGGAGTTTCCAGAACCCGTGGGCAGGCCCCCGTGTGAAGATGCTGCCCCTGGCAGCCACCCAGGTGGAGGCGAAGGTCATGCGTCCGCCCGCTCGGCACTGCCACCTGGGAGTGTGTCAGTCGCAGGAGCTTTGCACATGCCTGCAGGCTTCCCCCAGGAGGTTGGGGTGAATTGGCCTGGATCCTGCTTGGCGTCAGAATGATTTTAAATGCTCCCCCATGCGTGACTCTATGCTGGAGACTGGCCCTGGTCCTCCCACTGGTTTGTGTGTTTGGAAACGCTGGGGAATTTTACGAAGACGCCAGCCTCCTGGCCTCACTCCACAGGCTGTGACTTCACAGGGCAGGGTCGGCCCGAGGGTCCAGACCATGAATGTGATTCCCGTGCACAGCCAGGTGGCCTGAGTGTCGCCTGGAGCCTGTCTGTGTTCGTCTGTGTCCTGGCCACCTGGAGCCTGGCCGCTGCCCAGGGACGGGGCACTTCTGCCTGCTGGGGGCAGTTCCAAAGCTGGGAGGACTCAGACGTCGTTACCCAAAGTTCACGAGGGGTGAAGGACATGAGAGGTGGAGGGGGCTTCCACGGCCGCGCTGGCACGTGTGCAGAAGGAGGGGTCCCCGATCTCAGCCAGGGGTCCCCCCTACTCCATGGTCCACATAGATCATTCCTTTTTGGTTGTATTTTTGTGTTTGTTACATTCTTTATTGAAGTGCGGTCAGTGCACAACGCCGTGTCAGTTTCTGGCACGCGGCACGGTGATGCAGCCACACATGTGCTTAATCACTGACGTGCCTACAGCACCACCTGGCTGTGGAGGTGTGTCCTGCCTCCCAGGGGATGTTTCTGGGGCCTGGAGGAAGCCCAGGAGCGGGGCCACCCACAGATCCGCACCAGCTGCAGGGACGGATGGCTCCTGAGACTGCCTGCTCGGCTCTGCGTGTTTCCTCGTGGGCCCTGGTCCCACCCGGATGTGTTTTCACAGCAGTGCCTTTGAGTGCATCCTTGAGGCTGGTCTCATACACAGGACCGCACGCTGGAGGGGGCCTCGGTTCCTGAAGCCCTCTGGCTCAAAGGTCAGGGCTGAGGTCACATCACGTGGAGGTCAGGGTGCAGGTTGTCCTCTGCAGGCCAGCAGCAGACCCCTGGGGAGCACCCACAGCCTGCTCCCAGCGCGCTGGCATGGCCGCAGCATGCCACGTCTGCAGGACACTGTTTCTGCCCTGCCTGTCGGACAGAGGCCATCTCCTGGTCCCCCCGTCCCTTCTGGGAAGGCCTCTGCATTTCTCAGCTCTGATGGGCTGCAGGAGGCAGGTCAAGGGCTGCCCCGCTGCACACCATTTCAGAGCAGCGCATTTGGGTGTCTCCCTGGGTGACGTGCTTCGCGTGCTGTGACCCGACAGCCTTGGGGGGCATCAGTCGTCCCCTCCTGGGGTGGCCAGGCTCACAGGGTCCTCCTGCCCATCACTGACTGACACCCACGGGCGTTTCCACCCCGATCCACCTTCCAAAAGCGCTGGGCCCCCACCATGCACCTGTCCTGCCCTGGGAATGGCGTCTGGGCCCTGCCTGTGTCGGGGTGGGGGCCAGCCTCCCTCCGGGGCCCCGCACCCCCCTCCCACACCCTCTCTGTAAAAACAAGAAGGGGTAAAATGTTTCTAAAAGATGCAGTACAACATGTAAAGAAGGCGACCGACCATGTAGGCAGGTGGAAATGTGTACACATTGGTGACCCAAGAAAAAGACGTCTGTGTCTGGTCAAAGTGGCTGTTCCCTCTGTGGTGGTCCTGAAGCGGCACGCAGGCCCTCTGGCCTCAGAGGTGCCTGCAGGTGCTGCAGGAGGGGGCGCTGAGCTCAGGCAGGGGTCTCAGACTGTGAGTCCCCATGCCTGCGGCCGCTGGGGCCTTTCCAAGCTCGACCACCACGGAGAGTCCTTGCTGACTCTGGGGGTTGGGAAGTGGGCTCGGTCCAGGGCCCCGGGTTCCCCCACCCCGTGCTTCCTGAGCCCCCGCTGGGTGCCCAGCCGGCTCTCCATTCTGGGGAGCCCGCTGGACACAGGTCCTGGTGGAACCGGCGGTGGGAGAGACTGACAGTGGGTGGTAACCGGTCATGCCGGGGGAGAGCGGCCGGAGCCCTGGGGTTCCCTGTCAATGAAATGTCCAAACAGGCAAACCCATCAAGACGGAAAGTGGGTTAGTGGTTGCTGGGGCCGCGGGAGGGGGCTGGGGTTTCCTGTCGGGTGAGGAAGGTGCTCTGGAACCAGAAAAAGAAAAAATAATGAATCGAGTGTCTCTGAGAGGTTTAAAGTCGGTCGCGGTTACGGGCTGGCGGTCTGCCCCGCGCGGAACGCGCCTCCAGCCCACTTGTTTCCCTCCCTGCAGGTGACGAGCCCCTGAGAGGAAGGTTCCAGAAGCTGAGCATTGGGCAGTATGACAATAACACCGGGGGGCCCCCAGCCTTCTCCAAGTCCAAGTGCGGCTGGGGGAAGCCCACCAGTGTGGAACAGGCCCCAAGCCTGGTGTTCTTTCTCTCTCCAGCCAGCGCCAAGGAGGTAGCCACAGCACGCCTGGGGCCTGGCCCGAGGCAGGGTGTGGGTGCAGAGCATGGGTGCACGGTCGCTGTCCCGAGCGGGCCCTGGGCGTGTGCCTTGCTCCGGTCATCGGACCTCTGTGTTCTGACCCGTGGGAGGGATGAGGGCCCGGAACTCCGTGGGCGGACAGCAGCCACCAGCCGCAAACAGACTTCCTCCAGGTCCCCGCAGGGGGGCCCAAGTCCCCACCCAAGGCCCCTCGGGGTCCCTGGGAGGGGGGCAGGGAGAACGTGTGTGTCAGTGTGGACATGGGACGCCCGCCCCACCCCCTGGGGAGAACATCAGAGCATCTTCCGGGAGGCATGGTTCAGGCTTTTAACCAGAATCGAAGTAAGATGGGTCGGCAAGCCCCCAGACCAGGAACCCTTTCATGTCAGGTTTCATGTGCTGTCCAGGCGGGAGCGCTGGGGCCCAGAGCAGACGGGGAGGAGAACGTCACCGTTAATGTTAATCCAGGCACCGAGCCAGGGCCCATAGAGGAAACGGGTCCAGGCAGCCTCTTCCCTGAGCTGTGGGTTCAGTGCGCCGTGTGCGTACCTGCCTGGGGACACACTGCGGGTGAAGGTCACTCACCTACTTCGTTCCCCGGGCGCTCACCCCCGCACAGACTCCCCACCAGCTCCACTCACCACGTGGCTGTCACCGGCTGGACCACCCAACGCTCCCCCACCTTTATGGCCACTGCACTTCCTGGGTTTCCACCCCTGCCTCCTGGGCCCGCGCTCAGACCAGGGCTGGCTCACCTGACCCCCACCCCATGCCACTTCCAGACGGCGATCCCCGTGTACCCCCAGGACCTGGACGGGGTCGACGGCAGGGTCTTCTCGCCCACTGGCAGTGGCAGTGAGACCCTGCCCCTCACGCCTGCGTTCCCCATGTCTCCGGAGACGCCGTACAGTAAGGAGGGAGCAGAGCTGGCCGCCTGCACGATGGCCCCTCAGAGAGGACTCGGGGACGGACGGCGCCTCACTCTGCTTTATTCCGCAGTGACGACCCCCCGTTACCCTCCATTCAGCCCCCCAGGGCCCCCGATGGGTGGCAGCAGCCTGTACAGAGGAGCTCAGGTTAAGACCCCGCTCTATTCCGCCCTGGGCGTCCTCTCATGCAGGAGCACCGCCACGTGCCTGGGTCGCACCGCAGCAGCCTGGACAGCAAGGGCAGCACTGGCCATGGGGTGGAGGGGTGCAGGGGTGAGCTGGGGTCTGCTGGGGCGTTGGACCTCTGCCGCCTCCGGGGCCCTGTCCTGGCTCCTACGTCCTGGGTGTGGTCCCCATCCTGGGTCCCCCAGCACAGGGGTGGTTCTGCTCCCTCCTGGGCACCTAACACGCCCCTGCGCCCACCCCACGGAGGGAGCGTGGATGCGTGCTGGTTGGGCTACTCAGCTCCGCCTCCCGGGTAGATGCCACTTGCCTGGAGAGTCCATAGTCAGGCGGTGGAGGGGCTGCGGCTCAAGCCGTGTTCCCATTTAAAAATTGCTCTCCTCAGTCATTGTGGGTTCTCCATGTCGCTGCTTTCTGCCCCGGAAAGCAGGGAGTGGGTCCCTCAGGTGCACCTCTGGGAAGGTGGGAGGCTGACTGTGTGTTTAATCCCACTTCTTGTCCTGGGGACGATGGCCGCTCCACTGCCCCTCCCTCCTGAGGAACCCAGATCCCAGGTCGTTTAACAGAAGGGCCGTCTGTCCTGCAGAGTTTCCCGTGTGGCCCAGTGTGCACATGCAGAGACCAGCTCCTTAGCAAGCATGAGTGCGTGGAGGGTGTGGAGAAGCGTGTGCTGTGTTGGCGCCTCTAACGTCGAATGCAAGGACGGCGGAGAGGTGCCCATGCTGCCGTGTGTAGCCTCGTGCGTGTTCTTCTGTTTCAATAACTCAGACGCAAAGGGATGGCATCTCTGTCTCCACACAGCCCCGTCCCCTGTCCCCCACGATGGGCAGCTCGCTGGAACCCAGTTAGTGGGTTTGGGCCAAGTCAGTGGGTGCCATGCCGCCACAACCGGGTCCACTGGAGACACGCTGGTCCGGCTGCCGTGTGCAGAGCAGTGCCAGGCGGGTGGAGTGCTCGGGCCACAGTGGTTTCTGGAAAGAGGGGAGGACGGGGCTTCACTTGGGGGAGATGCGGGTGGTTCGAGCAGCTGACCTGACTCGGGGCTCCGTGGCTGTTCCCAGTTTGCCTGGTTCTGATGTTATGGTCTCAGCTGGGCTCTGACTTCTGACTAGTGTGTCTTCCCACATCGGACTGAACCGGGTGCTGGCTTGGCATAATCCAGACGTGTCGGGTTGTCCCCCAGCCAGCCAGCCGATGAGGTCAGGGAGAAACAGAGCCGGACGCCAGTCAGCGGTGCGGGGAGAGGTTTACTTGGGGCTGGGGTTGTGGGGGCATCGGGCGGGGCACGGCCAGGTCCCAGGGTTGGGCGGAGCCCCGGGGATGCGCCCCATCATGTGAGGGTCCCTGGCTCCATGCAGGAAAGAATTCAAGAGCAGTGGAGTGAAGGTAGGTTTATTCAGGGGGACGCACCCCACAGACAGAATGCAGGCTGTCTGGAGAGGCCAGAGGTGGCCCCAGAGCACGGGGTCATCCAGGAAACTGAGATGAGCCCCGAAGTGCCCCCATAACTTCATATGCTAACAGGCAGGAGGGTTATTCCAGCTCCTTGGGGAAGGGGTGGGGTTCCCAGAGATTGGCCCCCCCGTGGTTGCTGCCCCCCACCCCTGCCGCGTGTCACGGTCTCACATCACCACCGGTGTGGCTGCGGTGTGCAGTGGGTCAGGAGGGGTGCCCAGCCCTGCCTGTCAGGGTGGAGGGGTGGCAGGCTGTCCCCGACGGCCCTCCTGTTCTCAGGGGCACTGGGAGGGTGGGCTGGCGGGGACGAGCCTGCAGGAGGCAGAGGCCTGCATGGGGTTTCCGTCTCTCCCCCCCTTTAACTTCCAAACTGTCCTCCGTCTGCTCCTCACTCACCCTTACGTTCTCAGCATCCAGCGTCCAAGAGGTTCTAGGTGAAAGTCTGTGTTGTTTTTAAGGCGTGAGCACCTGTGAGTGAGTGGGAGGGAGACGCTGTTCCTTCGGGGAGCCCGGCGCATGGTGGCTGCGGACATGGGCGGGAGGGTCGGCGTTGCTGATGGGACACTGTGTCTGCACTGGGTGGTGACTGCACAAGGGGTGAGTGGGTGCCCGCCTCCCTCTGACCCAGGTCCTGGATACTTCCTGGGGGCAGCACGGTTTTAGGGACGAGTTTTCTGAATGTGACCTTTCATGGGAGTTGCTTCCACCTGGAGCACACCTGTGCCATCAGCCGAGTCCCCGCTGCTCCCACCCCGCCAAGCAGAGGGGACAAGGAGGAAGGGCAGGCCAGTCTGCAAGCGTCCGCACCAGAGCTGCCCTGGTCACAGAGAGGCTGGACACAGCACAGAGGTGGAATCTCAGAAAGCGGGCCCGGCTGTCCCCTCTGCCCACCCCATGGGCTGCCCCGCCTGCACCAGGGGAAGGACCCACCCTGGGGAGCGCTGTCCATCTCAGCCCTTCCTGGGCCTGGCTGCCCTGCCAGATGGCCGCCTTCCTCTCTGTTCGGGGAGCCGTGGGCCACGGGAAAAGCCCGTCTGTCCGCCGGCTGGGCCTGCCCTGGGCTGTGGCCGGGCATTTCCTGCAGACCCTGCAGGCCATAAACAACCCAGAGGAAGTGCCCTGCGCGGCCCTCAGGGTGGAGGGTCCTTGGGGCCTTCCTGGCCTCGAACTTGGGGAGGTGGGCCAGGCGTCCATCCTGTGAGAGGTGAGTGCCTGTGAGCTTCCACTGGCTTGATGAGTGGGTCAGAGGGTCACGGCAGGGCTGGGCAGGGGTGACTCTGCACGGCGTGGCTAGAAGGTGTCCTGGAAGCCTGCCATGTGCACCGTGCCCAGTGCCTCCGTGCAGCCCTGGAGGCGGGGCGAGTGCTGGCCCCCTGGACTCCCAGGAGGGTCATGGGTCCCTCTTCCAGGGAGGACTTCAGGGAGTGTGGTGTCCGCACTAGGATTTGGCGGACAAGTGGGACTGTGCATGGCCCGTGAGGCAGGAGAGGCGAGGGGTGAGCACCCACTCTGTGCTGCACTAGGTGGATGTAGACCTCGTGGTACACTGCCTACCACCCTGGGCTTCGATATCAGAGGCCACACCCAGGACAAGTCCCTTCTGCTCTGCTGAACGGACTTCTTACGGTCAGATCTGAGGCCATGAGGGACGGAGCATGGACTTACCTGACTGAGGGGGGACAGTGTCCCAAGTGTAGGGTCATTTGAAATGGGCTTTGACGAGTATATAGGAGCTCGCCAGATTGCTTAGGTTCAGGGATGGGGGAGGTCTTCCATGTAGAGTGAAGAACTTGAGCAGAGCAGAAGAAAGGGATCTAGTGTGTTTGAGCTAAGCCACCAGCCAGGTGAAGCTGGCTGATTGGTTGGAAAAGAGAGTCAGCCAGCAGGAGGGTATGGGAGCCACTGCTGTGGGAGGAAGCCCTGTGGGGTTTGAGGAAAGCGCTCACCCCCGGCTGCCCTGGGCAGGGGATGGAGTGAAGGCCTGGGGCTGGTGCCCGGGCGATGAGAGGTGGTGCCCTGGTCCCAGGGAAGGGGACAGGGCAGGAGGCTTCCCTGTGAGCCTGGGATCCCAGGGAAGCGCATCTGCCTCTGTCAAGGTGCAGGTCCTGGATGGGGGCCTTGGGGGGCTCGTTCGGGTTGGCTGTCTCCCTGGGGTCCCAGCCCCACGGACACTCGCGCTAGCCACTCGGGTGGCACTGGCCATGGACTGGAGCCCAGTGGTGCAGGGTTCAGCCGGGAGCCTGGAGAGATGAAAGGGAGGGAAAAGGAAAAGGGGGCAGAAATGGAGAGGAAGCAAACCAGGCAGGGAGCGGGTGGGGCCGGCCGTGCCATCGGAGGGAGGCACTCGCTGGGCAGGCCGCCGGACAGCCAGATTCTTTCCTCGGAGGAGCTCTCCTGCCGCCCTCTGAATGGGCCTCCTCGGAGGTGGCCGCCCCGCGACCCGCCCCGACTCCCCCAGGACACCGGAACCAGAGTCCCCGGCCCCGGCGGGTGGGGGCCGCCTCTGGGGACAGCCCTCCTGCGGTCGCCTCCCGCTGCCCGGTCTCCCGGCCTATCCTAGGACCGCCCGGTGCCCGCGGCGCCCAGGTACACGCCGGTCCTCTCCCAGCAGCCTCTGGCCATGTCTCTGCGAGGCTGAGAACTGACCTCCCAGAGGTGGGGGAGGGGCGGAGGGGAGCGGGAGGGGCTGGGATGCGGGCACAGGGCCCGATGGGGGACCCGGCTGCGGAGGGTCCCGCTCTTCCCAGTGTCCCCGGGTCCCACAGCTGTGGGACAGGACGCCCGGCCCTGCAGTCCGGAGGCGCCTCCTTCCAGAAGAAAGCTCTGCTTTGTCTCAGCAGCCAGGGCTCCCGGGGCAGAGGGAAGCCTGCTTACAGATGTGCGGTCTGGAGCCTGCTGCTTCCCGGCTCGGATCACTCCTCCGCCTGCCCGGTTCCTCCCCGGCCCGGAGGGGTCGCCGGCTGCCCCGGGAGGACGCAGGGCCCAGGTGCTCCTGCACCTTCCTGGGAGAGCAGTGCTTCACTCGGCGCCGAAAGCCGGCCTGGGGGTCAAAGTGGGGGCTTCTGAATGAGCCTCGCCTTGCCTGCTGGAGGGATTCAGAGCCCAAGACTTTAAAGCAGAATACACAGTCAGCGAGGTAACCTGCCCGGTTGTCACCAGGGCTCCCGGAGGCTCACCTCTGCAATCTCCAGGTGAGCCTGGCGGCTTGTGGCCCAGGCTGCCGCGGCGGGCGGGTAGGCACGGGCCTGGCCAGAGTGACGCGGCCTGTGTGCGTGTCTCAGCTGGAAGGACGGGGTGGGGCGATTCCTGGGGAGGGGACAGTCACGCTCAGTGCAGCAAGCCTGGGCTGGTGCTCCCGCTGCCCGCTCGCCTCTCCAGCCTGAACGTCCTGCGAGCAGTGCCTTCCAGATGTGGGAGACTTAACTTATCCGTGGCTGAAGGGAAGATAATGTCTCTCCAGACATCTCCCGTCACTTTAATGCCATCTGATGCATGGCAGTAATTTTCCACACGCTTCAGGTGGGTGTTGACATATTAGAAACTGTCCGGGTGGGACAGAAATCTTTTTCCAGCTCCAGAGGTGAATTTAAGAGCATTTTGGCCCCTGTACATCCAGGGAGAGAGCGGTCTCTCTCTGCTGCTGACGGTGGCTGGCGGGAGCCCGGGAGCCTCGGTCCCAGGGCTGCAGGCTACCCCAGAGGCCCCGGGCCCCATCCACGTGCGGGAAGCTGGCTGGCAGGCCCCTCCGAGGCAGGCGTTCCTCTGTTTTTGGAGCAAAGAGGCAGTTCCTTTAGGACAGGGCTGTTTTACTGCGTTGATTCTGCTGACTTTGAGATTTCCCTGATGGAGGGGCAAGGGTGTCTTGTTGGAAAACACAGCTTTCAGGCATAGAGATGAGCTGACCGCCTTTGAGCAAGCTGCATTCTTTCTAAATGAAGTGTAGCTAATTTACAAACTAGTGTTAGTGTCCGGTGTATAGCACAGAGATCCATTTATATATATATTCTCATATTCTTTTTCATTACAGGCCATGACAGGGTATTGAATATAGTTCCCTGTGCTGTTCACCTTACGTATAGTAAGTTGTTTGAACAACTTTGTTTTTTCCTTTTTAATTCTTAACACCTTTGCAGTGGTGTGGTTCCTGTCTGCAAACCACACATTTCAGATGCTCAGGCTGATGGATTTGGTGGAGGCGTCCGCACCCAGGAAACCACCACCACGGTCATGACAGCCAGCATTTCCATCCGTCCCCAAGAGCTGCAATTCCCCGAGCAAGTTTCTTGAGCTCCCCTTTCAGCACTGCTCTCCTCGTCCGTAGGAGGGGGCGACCCTTTTCTGTACAGCAGTAGGCGCTCCGCAAAAGCCGCTGTCTCTCCAATTTCTGTTACTGTCCTCGCTGTAAAGGAAGTTGGTATATGTGACGTTGCCCAGATTTAAAAACGTCTGAGACACTCATGATTTCAGAGCTGCGGACACTCCGATCGGCGCCTGGGGACGGGGGGGGCGCGGCTCTGAGAGCAGGAGGAAAGTGAAACCGGGTGGAGTTTGGGTGTGATGGTCAGTGTGCATTCTAGGCAAGCAGTGCGCGCACTGAGGACCGTTAATCGACAGTCATTCTGCTGCCGCCCACTTGCCCCCTTCAGCTTCCCCTCCCTGTATTTGAAGAAAACGGTCAAATGACATCCAAAGGCACGAAGCGCTCAGCTGAGTCGGAATCCCCACGTGGGGGTGAGGGGGGTGTGGCCAAAGGGTGTTAAGGCCAGTCAGGGGTTGGCCCTGGCCCTGGGGTCCCACCTGCTTTGCAGACGGCCCACCTAAGCGTCGGCACTGCAGGTCTGATCTTGGGACTCAAAGGTAACCTAGTGCAGTTCATGGAGGCGCTGGGTGTCTAAAAGCCCCTCCCCCAGACCCCACTCTCCCGTGTCCTGCTTCAGGCTGGTCACTGCCTTGTCCCATCCTGAGGGGGCCGGGAACCAGTTCACCTTCCAGCTCTGCTGCTGAATACCAGGCACCTCTGGTATCTGATGTGCAGGTCGCCTCAGGCAGGGCAGGGGCTGGATTGGCTACATGAAGGCCAGGCGGGCCTCACAGACGCGGTGGGAGGGGGCGGAGGGGTGGGAGGACTGGGATGACGGTGTGACGGCTCTGGGACGCACTGGGCAGCCAGCTCTCTTGGGCGCCTGGGCGCACAGAGACACGCTCCTAGAATGCCGGGGGTCCCAGGCAACCCTGTGAAGGTGAGCGCACGCTCTGGTCCTGGAAGGTGTGGGTCTCAGGGTCCCTCCTGGGTGTCTGTGGGTGTCTGTACCCCGCCATCCTGTCCCTCCGCTCCCGAGGTCCTGCCGCCTGTGGGTTTAGGTTGTACCCTGGACTTCTCTGGTGTGCGCGCCCGAGCTCTGGTTGCCCCCTTGTTTTCAGGCAGCGCACCTGCCCGGCGGTGGTCCTGAGCCACGTGGGTGTTTGGATGTTCAGACGCACCTTCCAGCCGGCAGTGACCCTGGGGCAGTGGGGTGGTGGGTGCAGGGCCGGCCCTCGGACTTGCAGCCCTGCACTCGGTCTGGAGGCTCAGTGGGGGGCGCCAGCTCTCCCTGCACCCTGCGGACCACGCCCCACTGGGCAGCCAGGGCCACTGCTCCTGTGACGGGGTTGGGGGTGCTGGTGACATGAAGGGTCCACTTTCCGCTCGGTGTGGTATGGTGGGCTAGGCTGTGGGTCCCCTGGGTGTTGGGTCAGAACAGGGCAGGTATTGCCGAGGTTTGCTGCTGTTACAACACTGTTTTTGTTTCTGTTTTGGGTCTTTGGTTAGCCGCAGGCTTTCCCTGGAGCTGTTTCTGTCTGACGGTCCGGGATCCTGGGAGGCAGTCAGGGCACCTCTCCAGCCTGCATCCTTCCTTCTGTCTGTCAGCATCCCCATGCCCGTGGCCGTGTGGTGCCCGGGGCTGTGGCTGGACATGGTGGGACCCGGGAGGAGCGGGCTGCTCTGTTGTGGCCAGAACCCAGTTCCCAGGCCTGATACTCGTTTTTTAAAGATCAGTTGGTGGGGGGGTTGTAGCTCAGTGGTAGAGTGTACTTAGCACGTGCGAGGCCCTGGGGTTAGGGTTTCATGGGGATGGCGCTCCTGTTTTGCAAGAGAGTCCCAGAGAGCAGTGGGCGGAGGGCTGCCCCACATGTGAGCCGTCTTCACACCCATGACTGCGCACAAGAAGCGTGTTGTGTCTGGTTTGGCTCAGCTTTTTCTAAAGAGGAAAGCGTACGAGGGCCCCAGAGGGTGGTCCTGCCTCAGGCTCGGAGACACGAGGGCCCCTTCCCCGGCCCCCGTTCCGCAGCCCCGTGTGCAGGCTTTGGGGGGCCTGCAGCCCCGATGCCATTCCTCCTTACAGCCCGCAGGAGAGCAGGGGTGTGTTTTCCTGAGCCCGGTTTGCGGTGTGCTCGTTCCTTGCCAGTTGCCAAGTGCCCTCCATCATCAGTGGAGAAGCTGGCTTCTCTCCGGGCATCTTGCAGAGCAGACACTGCTTGGGCAAGACTCACTGTGAAGAGAAAGCTGTTCCCACATTAGGATTCCCTGCACAGCACCCGTGGAACGGGGCCCAGTGTGTTTTCTTCCCAGTGTGTTTGGATCGAAACCTCTGAACAGAAACGGGACGTCGTCAGAAGACGAGAAGGAACAAGGTCCCAATTGCAGTGGGTGGTTTTGCCTGCATTCTCGGGTTCTTGTGTGTTACTGAGTGAAAGGAAGGTGGTGGTGGAGTGTTTTTTGGAGGGGTAACTCCAGTTTGGATACGGGGACTTCACAGAAGAGTCCCCGGCTGTGGGCAGCGCAGGGCGCCCGACGTCTGCGCTGCTGGCGCCTTGTCTGGCTCTGTCGGGGGTGATGAGGGCGTGGACGCTGCGACAGGAGGGAGCGGGTTCATCCTTGGGAGGGCCCCCCGCTGGCCTTCACCCACAGGGCACGTCCGTGTGATGTGACTGTTTGACATAAGGATTCACAGAGGAGAATTTTCACTCAAAGCCAAGGAAGTGTGTGTTTATCCATTGGGGACCATTGATCATTTCCTTCTTACTCCTTTAGTAATTGAAGTGCAGTCAGTTACAGTGTGTCAATGTCTGGTGCACAGCACACCGTCCCAGTCATGCATAGACACACATGTATTCGTTTTCATATGCTTTTTCATTATAGGTTATTACAAGGTATTGTCTATAGTTCTCTGTGCTGTGCAAAAGGCATTTGGTTTTTTTTAAATCTATTTTTATAAATAGTGGCTAACGTTTGCAAATCTCAAACTCCCAAATTTATCCCTTCCCACCCCCTTTTCCCTGGTAGCCATAAGTTTGTTACTATGTCTGCCAGTCTGTTTCTATTTTGTAGCTGAGTTCACAGTGTCCTTTTATTCTCTTTTTTTAGATTCCACATGTGGTATTTTTCTTTCTCTTTCTGGCTTCCTTCACTTGGAATGACGATCTCCAGGTCCATCCGTGTTGCTGCAAATGGCATGTTTCATTCTTTTCTATGGCTGAGTAGTATTCCATTGTGTAAACACACCACACCTTCCTTATCCAGTCACCTGTCGATGTGATCATTTCCTTCTGTGAGGTCTTTGATTTTCATCAAAAAACAGCTGTGGCATCACTTTTTCAGTCTTTAGGGATTTTCTCTGCTAAATTGTCTTTATATCTGGCTGCCTGTGCCTCATTCCCCTGCTTGAAAGAAGGTTGGTGAAATGGTCTGTTGTTTGTAGACAAACGAGAGGATTATAAGCTTCCCTTTAAAAAAAGATCACTGCTATCAAACTTCTTGTACGCTCTTGCTTTTAAAATAATACTTTAAATTTGGAGTTTGGCAGCTGGAAGAGGACTGTTTTACCTACGAGATGTTTTGTGGGAAACTCGTGGTAAACAGAAGGCAAAAATCAAGAGCTCAGACATGAAACACAGACGATTCCCCGTGGACGGAAAACACAGAGCGATTCCCCGTGGAAGGAAACCTCTGATTTACAAAGGGAGATGGAAGGAGAAGGAAACAGTGGGGAGGTGAGCTTGGATCCAAACCCACCCACCAATGCGTCAACTCTGCTGATGGGATTCTGAGGGTGAAGCAGCTGGGGTCCCAGAGAGGGGCACCATGCTCCGTGGTCCACGACCAGAACCTGGAGGTCTGGGCTCTCCTTCCAGCAGCCCCGAGGTTCACACCTGGAACTAGAGAGAAAGGAGGAGACCAGAGAGGTGTTACCGCTTCATTTCGCAGAACTCTCTCAAGTGGTGAAGACAAGAGCTTCCCAGTTTGCTGCCTCACCCCAGAGTGTGACCAGGAGGAAGGGGTGGAGGGATGGAGACAGGGGGTGGAGCATAGATGTGGGAGGCAGATGGACAGCAGTCGATGAGAGATAGATGGAGAAGATGGATGGATTATAGGTCAGAAGACGGATGGATTATAGGTCAGTAGACGGATGGATAGACAGTCAGACAGACAGATCAGTAGATGGTTGGATAGACAGATAGAGAGACAGAGAGACAGACAGACAGACAGATGCAGGTGGTCTCACTCACTTCTAAAAGTTTACCGTGAATTTGTCTGTTTATTACGGGCCAGAGGTGGAAGCTGACTTTCCAGGCAGTTAAATAACAAAACTAAAGTTTCTTCACCTGGATGGGCAAGTACAGTCTTGACCTCAGCTAAATTTATTTTCTTTTTCACTAAGTCATAGAAAAGATTGAATGGCAATTTGTAATTATTGAGAGTAATTTAATGCACAAGTGAATACTTTTTATGTTTTTAAGATTTTTTTAAATGTAACTAGGAAGACAAGGAAATGTTTTTGTTTTGTTTTTTGTTTTTTTGTAATGTCACGTGCCTGACTTTTGTTAAAGGTGGTGGGTCCTGCGTCTCAGAGAAGAGCTGCATGTGGGTGAAGGGTGATGTTTGGCCCCCTCTGTCATTTTTTCTGTCAGGCCACTCCCTCCAGCCAGCACCGGGCTGTGGAGGACCGGGAGTCGGGGCCCCGCCTGCGAGCAGCGCTAGTCCCCTTTCTTCCTGGGAACTGACGTGTGATGTAAACTGTGGCGAGCAGACAGCACACACGTCAGCCAGCTTCCCACGGAGCCTCAGTCAGCGTTCGGACCCCTGCCCGGCCTGACTGGGTAAAGGAAGTGCAGGGAGGGGGCTGGACATCCCCGAGCCCAGCGGGAGAGGCCCGCTCCCTCCTTCCACCTGCGGTGCCCCAGTACCCCGTCTGCTGGGAACCAGGAAGGGGGACGAGGCGGATTTCCAAACTGAAGGTGTCATCGTCTGTCTCTGGGCATCACCAGGGAAGGCACAACGTGAGAACATGGTGAGGAGGAGCCAGGAGATGCCGGGACTGAGAAGAGGCCCAGAGCAGGTTGGCCCAGAGCTGTGACGGCCGTTAACGGAGGAGGTGATCCCAGGAGCAGGGGCTGCGCTTGCCCTCCGGGCCGTGACCTCTCCATGTGGCCCAGCAAATGCTCTCACATCCCTGAAGCAGGTGCACCAGACTCGATGGATAAACGTTCTTCTGATGCCACAGTTCTGTGCTGTTTCTTGTCGCGGGACCCTGGGGGCTGATCAGCTCCTCTCCTCCCCCGCCTCGGGCCAGCCCCCGACCCATATTTGCACATCGCGCCCTGAACTTTCCCCTTTCACCTCTTGGCCTCTGTGGACTCACTCACTGATTCACAGAACCATTGACCCAAAGCCCCCGCCAGCTGCCAGCTCCTGTTCTGTGAGCGCAGAGCCCGGGAAGCTGCCCATCGCACCCCTACCCGCACAGCTTTTGCTCTGTCAGAATCCCGCCAACCTTTCAGGCTTCTAGCAGTTACCACTTCCTCCAGAAAGCCTTCCAGCTCCCCAGACAGAAGCAGTTCCCCCCGCAGGCCTTTCTGAAGCTCATGGGCCCCTCAGTGTGATGCTAATGCCAGTCTCCCCATGTGGACAAAATGCTCACCTGGCAGGCAGGGGCCTGGTTTCCCACAGCACCCAGCGTGGTGCTGGCAGGTAACCACTCGGCAGACACACCTGAGGGGGAAGGTGGACCCAGGCAGACGTGAGGGAGGAGTGCAAGGGCCCTCTGTGACACCAAGCATCCGGTTTCCTATCCCAGCTTTGATCAGCAGGGCTGAAGGGTGGGCTCTGAAGACCATCTGGTTGGCTAATTAATTCAGCACACATTTGTCTTAGAATATATATATATGTGTGTGTGTATTGACCGGGGGTGTCACCCTGGCTTGCGCTCCACCCCCCGCATGAGCCGAATGGCTGTGTCTGCTCTGGGGACTCATGGGTGAGTCTGGGCAGCAGGCGGGCACCGAGCGCAGCCTGGGGTGCCCATGGAGCATTTGCAGGGGATGCGGGAGGCAGTGCCCGTCCCCAGGGCTCACAGAGTGGGTTGTACAAATGAAACACCAGCCCCGGGCTTTCCCATGATGAAAAGTTGACTAAATATTAAAAAAAAAAAAAATCATGCTGCGTTGGGCTCCCCCCCTTGAAGTGTCTGTCTTTGGTTTCCCTAAGTTTTACGACTAAGTGAATATGCGTACTTTCCTGTTCATTGATCCTGCTTAGAAGCTGTAAGTTGGTTTTAAACCTGAGGCTTGATATCTTCGGTCTGTTTTGGGAAATTCTCTGGGAAAATCTTTTCCAGTCTGCTTCTGCCTCATTACGTTTCTCCCCCCTCTTCTTGGACTCCAGTTACGCACATGTCAGCAACTTTCACCACGTCCCCTGGGGTTTTCTGCTCTTTTCCATGTTTCCATCTTTTCCCTCTCACTGCTTCAGGCTGGAGATTCACGTCCGACTTACTTCCCAGCTCACTCATCATTCCTCCTCGTCTGATCTGCCCACGGAACCACCGACCCCGTGCTCACTGGCGTTAATTTTGTTTTGAAGTTCTGGGGTTTCCACTGGATTGTTCTTAATGGACTTCAGTCCTCTGGTGAAATTCTCCTATCTGTTCTTACATTTTCAGCTCAGGTGTGTTAGAGGCTGTGTCTTTTAACTCCCATGTTTATACTGGTTGTGGGCATTTTTTATCTTCTTTTTTTGTGTCTTTTTATTTCTTTGTTTTGTTATGTGGCATGCCTGATCAGGTTTTCTATTAAATATTTGAAATATCAAATGCCTAAAAATGATAGATAGATGATTTGATGGGTGGATGGATGGAAGGATGGATGGATGGATGAATGGATGGTTAGATGGATGGATGGATGGATGGATGGATGGATGGATGGATGGATGGATGGATGGATAGATGGATGGATGGATGGATGGATGGATGGATGGATGGATGGATGGAAAGATGGATGGGTGGATGGATGGATGGGTGGATGGATGGATGGATGGATGGATGGATAGATGGATGGGTGGATGGATGGATGGATGGGTGGATGGATGGTTAGATGGATGGATGGAAGGATGGATGGATGGCTGGATGGATGGTTAGATGGATGGATGGATGGATGGTTAGATGGATGGATGGATGAATGGATGGTTAGATGGGTGGATGGATGGATGGATAGGTGGATGGATGGTTAGATGGATGGATGGATGGATGGTTAGATGGATGGATGGATGGATGAATGGATGGTTAGATGGGTGGATGGATGGATGGATAGGTGGATGGATGGTTAGATGGATGGATGGATGAATGGATGTTTAGATGGATGGATGGATGGATGGATAGATGGATGGGTGGATGGATGGATGGATGGTTGGATGGATGGGTGGGTGGGTGGATGGATGGATGGTTGGATGGATGGATGGTTAGATGGATGGGTGGGTGGATGGATGGATGGATGGATGGATGGTTGGATGGATGGGTAGATGGATGGGTGGATGGATGGATGGATGGGTGGATGGATGGTTGGGTGGGTGGATGGATGGTTGGATGGTTAGATGGATGGATGGATGGATGGATGGTTAGATGGATGGATGGTTAGACGGATGGATGGATGGATGAATGGATGGTTGGATGGGTGGATGGATGGATGGATGGTTAGATGGATGGGTGGGTGGATGGATGGATGGATGGCAGACAGACAGACAGCGGCAGGCTCTGGATGGTGGTGTATTCCCCAGAGGACAGGACCGTCTCTTGGGCAGACTGTTTAGCCCTAGGCAGGCTGACTTGTGACTGGTGCCTGTCCTCCGGGGCTGCAACCTTTGGGGACCTGCCCTGGAATCCTCGCAGTGTCTGCAGAGTCCTCTCTTCCTGCTTCAGTGCCTTGAGCTCCCCCACCCCCTGGGAAATGCCGAGCTCCCCACTTAGCTTTGTTTCCTCAGCTGCTGTGTTTGTGTTGGTCACCAGGCAGACGCCTCAATTCCTGGCTGCCTGGGTCATTCTGGACCCGTTTTTACCTCCCCAGAACTGTGGGGTTTCACAGGCCTGTCTGGCCTCTGTTCCCCCTGCTCCCAATGGGTCCAGGGCTGGGGACAAACCACCAAGGACAAACCACTTGCCTCGGTGCCGTCCTGGTCCTGGAACTGAGTAACATGAGTGAGACGGAACTTTGTAGTATTTTCTGATCAGTCCCCCCTTGTTCGAAGGCAGAAAACAAAATAACCTGTTCTCAAAATATTATTTTCTTGAGTGTGGTGGATCTGTCGGGTTCTCAAATCTTAGTGTTTTTCTTAAAAAAGGCAACATTTAAAAAAATACCCAGAAGTAGTGGTGATGCGGGGCCGTCAGCCGGACAGACACCTGTCAGTGGGACATGAGATGGCTGGGTGGTTAGATGGATGGATGGACGGGGTGTGCGGGCGTCGGGAGGCAGGCTTTCCTGGTTCAAGGCCTCTGGCTCCCCGGTGGCGGACGGGGGCCAGGCAGGGTGGTCTCTGCCCCTCTCTGGGGCGAGGACATCATTGGCAGGGCTGTGCTGGAGGTGGGAAGTGTTACCCCAGAGCACGCGGCCCAGCCTGGGGCACAGAGGGAGGTCAGGCACCCCCGGCCCGCAGCCGCTGTGCCAGCACTTTATGCGAAGTGTGTCTTTCCTTTGGGGGCCCGGTGGCTGGTTTGCACGGGGGCCGTGCCCTTCTCAGAGTGGAGGCAGCCGGCCTCATCAGCGTGGCACCTGCGTCAGGGTAACTGGGGCCCATGCTGTCGCGGATGCGGGTGCCCACTGGGGTTGTTCCTTGTGCTTGGAGAGAGGCAGCGCGCTCAGTGGCACTTGTCACCTTCTGCAGCAGAGAGCTTCTGCAGGGACCCCGTTCCTCACAGCCCACCCTGTGTCTCGCCCCAGAACCATGAGGCTGCCCTGAGATTCTCGGTCACTCCGTGGGGATGTCACAGAGCCCGGCTGGACCCACGCCTGTGGTGTTCTGGGCCGACGTGCCCACGGCGCCCTCCTTGCAGCGGGCCTTCATGTCCTCCTGCACGGTGTCCGGTGGCAGCCCTGGCCAGCGGAGTGAGAGGTGAGTGGGCCTTGGAAGCCAGCACAGCTGCCCCTGCCAACGCCGAGCACCAGTGCCATGACAGGGAGGCGGGTGGCCCCCACATGACACCACCATCAGTCTTCAAAGGGGCTGTCAAGGTACGGACTCCTGGGAGGGCACCCTGGCAGTCAGCAGGCGGGGTGCCCACAGGGGGGCCCTGCCCTGAGAGTCCGGGGACAGTGCCAGCTAGCAGCTGGGCATCCGGAGGGTGTGGTCTGAGCTGAGGCTGGAGAGGGGTGTGGGGGCTAAGCCAGGGCTCCGTCTCTGGGACGCGGAGGCCAGGCCGGGAGGGAGCCCACCTGCCCAGGGCTGCAGAGTGCTGAGGCCTGCTTTCCCCGGGGACATGGAATTTGTGCTGGGGTGTGGGAACACCCCCGCCATGGGATCCAGGGAACAGGAAGGAGGGACCATGTACAGAGGAACATCCTGTTTCCACTTCTGGAAGGACTGCCGTTGAGCAAATTCAGATGCTCCAGGTGGGACCCACTTCTTCATGTTTCCCTTGTGTGTGGGGGCCCGGGGCTCAGCCCTAACCCCCCTTCGTCCCTCCCCCTTTCTCTTTACAGAAAGGGGGGATCCTGTCAGGACTTGGCATCACACACAGAGCACGTGTGTGTCTGCTAGTGAAATATTTCTGTGTTTCTAAATGCAAGGGGATTTCTGAGATGCTTAATGCCAGCATTTCTGATTTCCGACATGGAAATCTCCTGTTCTTATCGGTACCCCTTCATCAGCTGGGTGTCCGGCAAGCACGTGCTGGAAACTGACTGTGCAGGCACCTCTGTCGGCATCGGGGGAGAGCGGGACGGGGGGTTGAAGCAGACACGTGGTCGATGCCCGTGTGATGGGACCAGAGGGAGTTCCCACACACGTGGACGCAGTGCAGCTTTGTCTTGAAGAAGAGAAGGGTCCGCCAGGTGAGGGCTGAGGGAGGCGGAGGCAGGGCAGTTGTGGAGCTGGTCAGGGCTGCCCGGGGTCCCCGAGGCTGCACACTGTGCCTCTGGGGTGAAGGGTCGAGTGGGGTCCAGAAGGTGGGCCTGAACCCTGACACTGGGGTTTGCCGGGTGGGGACCCTGGCTGGTGTCAGGGCCTGGCCCTGGACTGGTCCTTCTCTGATTGCTTTGTCTGTCCAGCAGCCCTCCCGCTGAGCACCCGTGGGCGGAGAACAGCCCCAAATCCTCGCTGGCCCTGCTGGGGAGTGGCCGGCCGGCAGGCAGCCTCCTGGGCACCAGCAAGTTCCCAGGGCCCGGCCAGGACGGCTCCGGGAGGCCCCAATTCCTGCCCGCCGAGCTCCAGATGCCCTTCCATGGCCACCAGCTGTCCCTGATGGATCCCCCGGAAGCACTAGGGCCGCCGAGCGGCCAGGCCTTCCTGAGCTTCTGCTCGGCCCCCGGGGGAGCTGGCCTTCCTCCCGGGGGTACATGGGGGCCTTGCTGACCAGTTCCCACAGAGCATCCCCAGCCCTCGGCCCCCCGCGGGCTACCGTGGAGCCTGCCGACGACGGCTTCCTGTCTCACGGCTTTCTCACGGTGGCGCCAGGACACAGCGGCCACCACAGCCCGGTCCTGCAGGGCCCGGGGCTGACCCTGCCAGGGCAGCCACCCCTTCCCGAGAAGAAGCGGGCCTAGGAGGGGGACCGGTCCTTCGGCTCGGCCTCCCCATCCTCCAGCGGCTTCTCCAGCCCTCACAGTGGGAGAACCATGAGCATTCCTTTCCCAAACGTCCTCCCGGACTTTTCCAGGGCCTCAGAGGCGGCCACGCCGTCCCCAGGTAGGTGCGTCCCCACTGGCAGGAGGCTCACCTCTGCCCACGCTCGCACGCGGCGAGGGAGGGCCCCGGGGTTGCAGCTGGGCTGCCCTGTGAGCTCCTTGGAGGAAAAATCCAGAACCTCTGGGGGTCCTTCCCGTGTCGCCAGCCCAAAGCCAGAGACTTCAGCAGCAGAAAGTGCAGACATTCGTTGGTTTCTTCCTCTCGCTTGGAATCCCTGTTCTGCTAAATTAACGTCAGAGACACATGGGATGGAGCCACTGGAAACTTAATTGTGAAATGTTCAGACGTGGAAGAGGTGGTCAGATGCTGGCAGGAGGGAGCAGCGCCCGCCACGCGGTTTCCTGCCCAGCCAACTGTGTGTTTGTGCCATGAGGCGGGCACGCCCTGCTCCATGCCAGGGCCTCCCCTGTAGGCAGATAGAGTGCGCTCCCCAGACACCCCGCCTGTGCCCCAGTGGGACTGTGAACTCCCAGCGCCCTGCGGGGTGAGAGGCTGCTGGAAAGAACGCCCTCCGCAATGACTGTCGTTAAATTCTGTTTTGCAGATAATCCAGGTGAGAAGCAGGTGACCGTGAACTTTGTCCAAGACACATCCAAGTTCTGGTACAAGGCGGATATCTCCAGAGAGCAAGGTGCGTGGGCAGGACGAGGGCTCGGCGCCGAAGGAGGCGGGACTGGGCGGGGGACCCAGGGAGCTGTCGCCCAGACAAATGTTTCCCTGCCTTGGGGAAACTGCTGGGACCTTGGCATCAGGACTGGAAGGTCTTGGTCCTAACGAGGGAGGCGCTGGCCATGAGCGGCCCGTGGTGTGTGCGGTGGAGTTTCTGGTGGCTTCTGTCAGCACAGGCTGGGCGGTGTCACCAGTGACGACTGCAGACTGGGACAAGAAGACAGCCAAGGCCTCGAGCCGTGGGGGCCAAGGGCCGGGGGGGCGTCTCTAACACTAGGCCTCGCACCACTGCCTTTGTCCATGTGGAAGACCAAGCACCCGACAGGTGATGGGGCCTGCGGCCAGCATCTCCCGTGCAGCCCGCGCCCCTGGGTGCAGTCTCAGGACAGTGGGAGGAACTGAGAGCAAGTTAGGGTTGTCAGGCGCTATTTCCCCAGAACCCGAGTGGAAGTGGGGGCTGGCAGCCTGTGGAGCTGTGGGCCCCCTGGGCGGCCCCTGGGCAGCGGACTCCCTCCGAGAGGATGCTGTGGCCCCTGCTGGGGGGCTGGCAGGTGCCCGGAAGGATGAAACTCCTCAGGGGCTTCCCGGGTGCTCTGGGCTGAGAAGAGGGTGGCCTGGCTTCCACTGCTGCTCGGAGCCGGCCCTCAGCCTGGGGAGGAAGTCACCAGCTCTCGGGGTTACATCCCCAAAGTGCCTGGATCTGAGGGCTTAAACAGGTGAGAGAACAGCTCTGTCCAGCTTTTTATTCAAAATTCTTCTACTCAATTAAGCAGATCATAAAAATGCTAAGAATGTCCCTTACTTCCCGGGAGCTCAATGGACCCATTGTGGTTTCATATGGGGAGCCCGTGGCCTGGGGGGCTGCCGAGACCCTGAATTGGCCTTTGTGCCGGACTGAGCTCACGGCCGGGCTGCGCTGTGGCCAGATGCCCGGTCCAATCCCCTCCCTGCTCCGGTGGCAAGAGTCCCCGTGACCGTGGAACTCATCCTGCCCACAGACTCTGCGGAGTGCTTGTCGAGGGCCCTGTCCTGGAACGTTCTCAGCAGACCCTCCTACGGGTCTGCGTGAGCTCAGCCCTTCATCCCAGGGCGGAGGGCTGGCCTTCCCCATTTGGGATTGGCACTCAGAAGAGGCAGGCGTGGCTGGTGTTTGCCTGACAGTTCCTGCCTGGGGGGGCCTGGGGAACAGTCCTGGGCAGAGGGCACCTCCTTGCTGGCCCTGCTGGGCACACAGAGGGTGGTGGAGTTACTGTGGTCGTCAGTCTGAGCCACAAATTTAAGAACATTTCTTCTGGGCCGTCCCCCCACCTCAAAATAGCTGATATGCGGCCTGGGTGTTGATTTTTTCCAGCCGAACCCCAGAAGCGGAGCTTCCTCTGTTTCCTGGGTGTTTTGTGTGGACCCCTACTTGCTCTGTCGGGGGTGCCACTTCTCCCGAGGGAAGAAAGCCACCAGAGTTTCTGTTGTAACCTCTGGAATGTGCCTTTTCCTGGAAAAGCTGCAGTGAAATTTCAGGGAGGTGGAGGAGGGGAAAGGCCCCGGGGCTGTTTTCGGGCACAGCTGGTCACATGACTGTGGCACTTAGGGCCTTGGCATTTTTTAAAGGTGGACATAGAACTGGCGGGAGTTCAGGTCTCTCAGCCTCTGCTCCCTGTCCTTAAATGCAGCAGCTGCACGGAGACAGGTGGTGAGGGCATGTCTTCTGCAGCCTGGCGGTGCCCTAGTGGGTGTGAGCTCCTGTCTGCTTCAGGAAACAGTGAGTCCAGCCCAGACCTCAGGCTGCCCTCCACATGTGGCCCCCGTGTCCCAGGCGGCCTGGCCTCTGGGGAAGGGGCTGGGAGCCGGGAGCCGCCCGGAGCAGCCCCAGCTGGCCGTCTCTGCCCCCCACGAGTCTGGGCTGCTTGTCTCCACCCCCATGGGGTGGAGTCATGACTTAGAAAGGCAGAGCTAGTGAGGTTGTCACAGTGGAAAAAAATACGACTTCTGTGAGTGAGATTCCCTTACTTAAAGAATAACAGTCATACACGTTCAGCCCCAGATCTGGAAAACAGCCTGTGACCCAGACCCTGCTCCGTCCAGTCCCCAGAGCAGGTGGGAGAGGCTGCCGGTCCCTCCGCCGTGTCAGGGTCACCCCAGACCCGGTCCCTCCACCCCTCCCCGTGTGCCGTGTGCAAGCCCCCGCCTGGGGGCCCCGTCCCGCCTGCGGGGCTGGGGGCAGCCCCACAGAGAAGTGCAGAAGGAACCCCATGTCTCACCAGGCCAGGAGGTTGGGGCTGGAGTCGGTGCGTACGGGGCTGGGACAGGGCATTTCCCAAGATGAGACAGGCTTCCTGCTCTCCCGGGTTTGTGTCCTGGGCCCTGACCCACTGCAGACAGGGCTGCAGGCTCCACAGAAAGGCGGTGTTACAGCTGCCGTTTTGCGCTGCATTACGCTTCAGATTGCTAGTTGTCTTTCTATAAAAGGTGCAGGTCTGTGAAGGAAGCTCTGGGCTCTGCTCCTCTCTGGGCACCATCAGGGTTGCCTGAAGTTACCACTGCCCTGACCCATCGCTCTTTCTTCCTGTGTCATCAGTGGAAGGCCTGCGAGAGCCAGGCTTCGACCCAGAGGCGAGGCAGGGAGGGATGTTCTTGTTAAGTGACAGTCAGCGCTCACCTGGGGCGGGTGGAGAGTGCGGGGCCAGGCTCAGCCCTTGGCCCTGACCGACAGGTGACTGCCACACCGAAAAGGGGCTCACAGCCCCACCTAGGTGGGAACCGCTGACCAGAGCAGCCACATCTTCCCCGACAACCGGATGGAGGCCCACCCGTGGCCACATCTTTGCAGTTCCCTGGGGCAGAGAGGGAAATTTGTAGTAAACATGCAGTGACTTTGGGGTCACATGCGCAGACTTGGGAAGTGCGATCAGAAACTTCTTTCCTTCTGTTGAAAGTTGACAGTGTCCTTTCTAATATCGCAAGAAATGCCAGGCCGGGAGACGGCCCAGGTGGCCTCCCTTGGTGCTAGGCACCACTGCTTGTGGGGACGTGCAGTCTGGGCGTGTGTGCCTGTTTCCTGGTGGGGGTGCTCACGGGGGCTTTGCAGGTGCTGTGGGGTTGACGGGGGTCATGTGTGTAGTATGTGTGTGTACATGAAAGCCGCACCTCCATCTGGTGCCCCTGCAGACCCCGGCCATCACCGGGCGCGGCCGTCAGAGAGGCAGGCCGTGGTCCCCGCTGCACACACACTCACGCCTCTTCCCCTCCTGCAGCCATCGCCATGCTGAAGGACAAGGAGCCCGGGGCCTTCATCGTCAGGGACAGCCACTCCTTCCGGGGCGCCTACGGGCTGGCCATGAAGGTGGCCATGCCACCGCCCTCCATCCTGCAGCTGAACAAGAAAGGTGGGTCCCGGATGGCTCTGCTCAGCCCCACCTGCTGCTTAACCTTCCCGCCCATGAGGCCCTGGGGACAGGAACAGCCCTCACGGGTCTTCTCAGCATTTCCTGTCTCGGCTCTGTTTTAGGAAGTGCTGCCCAGCTCAAGAACAGAGGTTAATTGTCAGCTTTATTTTTCTGATTGCTTTGAGCAGGTGACCCAGCCCATGGGTCAGATGCCGGACACGGTGCCCACTCTCAGCCTGTCTGCCTCGGTCCCTCTGACTTCCGAGCGTAAATGTCTAATAAGTTCCCCTGTCTTCTCCCTGGCTCTCTGTCCAGTGCACACAAGCACACGTGTCCTCCCCTCTTACACCAGAGGCGGCTCACCATATGCCTGGCCTTTGTTCCCCCTCCCAGCCGAGCATTCTGGTGGATTGAATGCAAGCCAGTGAGGGCCTGGTGTCACCAGGTCACCCCTCGGGGGAGAGGACGGAGCCTTCCGCCCTCCGGGCCAGGGCTTTGGCCAGTGCCGAGGGCCAGCGGGTACCATGTGGTTCACTCGGGCCTCTTGCTCTGTAACGGGCGCTCCGTGGCTTGACATCATCACGCCCAAGGAAGTGCGTGGTGCCTGCGCACAAGGCGAGCGTTGTCCTGCACCTGGTGGGTGTGCAGCGGACCCAGGCCGCAGGCCTGTGGGGAGCCCACCATGCCCTTCCCTCCCCGGGCATCGTAACCCAGCACCACCGTTCCTTCGGGGCCCCAGGTCCCCCGGCTCCACCCCGCGAGGCCCGTCCAGCTGGCCCCGTGTCCTGTTGGCGGCCCCCCGGGAGCCTGCAAGCCACCAGCTCCCGGGAACAGCAGACGCGCTGTGCTCGGCCCGGCCTCTTCCCCAGAACCCTGGTTCTCTGCCGGGAGCAGTGCCTAGAAACTGAGCTCCAATCGCCAGGTTGCCCTTTGCTGCTGACTCTTGGCTTCCCTCCAGACCAGAGCTGGGGAAGACACCATTTTTAAAAATTCCTGAACTAAAGCTGATGCCACCAGCTCGCATACAGGGTCACGAGGTCCTTCCTCGCCTTCTCCCTCGGGGACAGGCTTGGCTTCCAGCAAATCAGTTTACTTCCTCCCTTCTCTGACCCCTAACACTTACTCTCATTTTTTTTTTTCTGTCAACCTCCTCTTTGCCTTTTTTTTTCTTATCGTTATGCTGCAAACGCTAAAGAATGGGAGTTTTTTGTTTTTTGGTTTTTTTTAATGGGAGTATTTTTTTACCTCTCTTTCCCCCTAAACGGAGATTGTGGACGTCAGCACGTCACATGGCTCTTCTGGGGGGCACCTGGGCTTGCCTGGGGGCAGTGGGCATCAGAATAAGCAGGTTCTGAAGCCCTGGTGTTTAAAAAAGGTGCCGCTGCCCGCTTCCCTCTGACTCATGCCCAGCACCCAGTCCTTGGGTGAACACTTTGCTTAAAGCTTCCTGGTGGAAAAGCGCCTGGAGTGAGTTACACCCTGCGGAATGTGAGACTCGGTGGCCCAGGGGTTATCAGGACGCAGGTGGTGGATGTGTGCACAGCAGCGGGGAGGGGCTGGGAAGGGGTGAGCCCGGGGCCGTGGTTGGAAGTGAGGGAGGGAGATGCTGTGTGCACACCAGCCAGGAGAGGGGAGCCTGGGATGGGAAGGAAGGAAGGAAGGAGGGACCACCACACACTCACTCCTGAGTGGAAACCAGGGCTTCTGGAGCTCAGGAGCTGCATCGGCTTGACTGTGGGGGATGCAGGCGCTGGGCTGCAGGGAAACCCGTGGCTGATGGTTACAGCAGGAGTCTGGAGGCAGGAGCCAGAGCCCCGCAGCTGCCCAGCTCCTCTGTCTCCGCTGAGGCTTTTAAAGCGAGGCCACCTTTACCCCTCCTGCGTGCATCGCCTTTCAGGGAACACAGATGGTGGTGTGTAACTGTCCCCTCCAGGTGTGCAACCCACCCATCTCTCAGGCTGACCTGCCTCAGCCTTGAGGCAGAGGCCACAAATAGGGGCTCTTGCAGGGGCAGACATCGGGGCTCACCGGCTTCGCCCGGCCCCTGGATGTGGCATTTGGATTTCAGAGCCCAGGGACAGATCTGAGAGGAGAGCTGGCCAAACCCAGAAAGAGGCCCACAGGTCCCCACGCCCCGCTGGTTTCCCTGGGAGTGGGCAGCCATGGCCGCACGGCTGGGTTCCCGCAGTCACTTCGTGCCCTGGAACCCTTCCTGCCGGCTACCTTTCCAGCGCAGTGCCGGCACTCAGATGGCTGATGCCGTCTCTGTGTGTAACATGCATCACGGGAGCCAGCTGGTCCTGCGTCAGAAGCATGAGTGGTCATGCAGGCTCGTCCCCATGGAGGACCAGGAGCGCCGTGCTGGTCAGCGCAGGGCGGCGGCTCCTGTCCCTTCTGCTCATCTGTGCTTTCCCTCCCTGGACCACCTGCCGTTCCCTGGCATTTCATGCTGTGCTTTCTCTTCGGGCTCGTGGGCTGGGTGAACGCAGGTGTGCGGGGGCCCGCCCTCCGGGGGCTCCTGCAGCTGGCTCGGGGCTCAGTTACCCAGGAGACTGGCACCACCTGGCTCTTTCCCACAATGAGTTCTGGGGCATCATGCAGGGTCTGGGTCTCCCTGGCCTCCCACTCAGGAGGGGAAGGAGCTGGAGTCCACATCCCTGGCTCTTAGCTGCTTGTCTGGTCCCTGGGGACGGTTCTGCAGGATGTTGCAAACGGTCCCCCGGGGACTCCCCAGCTCCAGGCATGGTCACTGGAGGGGTTCTGGCCGCCCATCCAGGCCATGACCCCCCCAGCTCAGCTGCCTCCCGCGGGGCCGAGCTCTCCTTCCCATGTCCCCACCTTCCCAGGCACTCGGTCTGTAAAACTTCTCTTCCTTTTGAATCTCTTGCCCCAGCTGGAGACTTGGCCAACGAACTGGTCCGGCATTTCTTGATCGAGTGCACCCCGAAGGGAGTGCAGTTGAAAGGATGCCCCAACGAGCTGTATTTCGGTGAGTGGCCGAGAGCCCGTGGTTTGCGTCCTGAACCCACAAGCCCGTTCATAGTGGGAGCTGCCTCGGATCCCGCAGGCGGTTTGGCCGGTCCTTTACAGATGGGCGGGGGGTGTCTCTGCCGAGAACCAGCCGCAGTCCCCTTCCCCCAACCCTTCCCCACCTGCCACGTTCCTCAGTTATTGAGGCTTTGCCCAGAGCCCCCCAGTAACAGAGCGTGCACGCTGCTGAAGATAGAAGGGCCCCCTTTCAGAAGGTGCAGCGTGCTAATGCCTCTTTTGTCTTCGCCCGTCCGCAGGGAGCCTGACGGACTTGGTGTGCCAGCATTCCATCACGCCCCTGGCTCTGCCCTGCAAACTGCTCATTCCAGACAGAGGTACGCTGCCGGCTGCCCCAGGGCTGCTCTGGCTGGCTGGGTGGGCTCGCCCGCCCGCACAGATGCAGTGAGAACTATCAGACCGGAAGTTCCTTCTGCTCCCACGCTGGGGGTCCGCCCTGAGTAGCCCACCCCAGTCACGTAAGAGGTGGTCCTTCTGCACACACAGCCCTCGGTCGTATCTTCACATTGTGGGCTTTGGGAACAGTTTCAGTGGAGCAGAGTCCCGTGGCTCAAAATTACAACATGCCTGGACTCAGGGACCTTCAGGGCCATTTACGTGTGAGTTTTATAATTCTGCACGATCACCAGCTGTTGATATTGTTGGCCAGAGGTGTGGGAAGGGCTCGGCTCTTTCCCTTGGTGTCTGTCTGAAAACACCCACAACACAGATTTAACACAAAGTGGCGTCCACTTCCCCGGACAGCCTCGAGGTCACAAATTGCATCATGGTCCAGAAAGACGATTCGTTTAAAATACAGGCAAAGCTGACTTGCTTTCTAAGATGCAGTTGTTCGTCTCCATTCACCCAGAGACGAGGAGGGTGTTTCACTGGGCTGCACCTGCCCCGGACATGGTGACGGTTTCTCCAGGCTGGGCTGTTTTCGCCTGGGGAGACCCCTCTCTCCGCGAGCTCAGTCACGGGCTTCCCCGCTGTCACGAGGGTTCTTGCCGGCGAGCCAGACCCATGTCTGTGTTTTCTTGCTCCTCCCGGCTGATCCATTGGAGGAAATAGCAGAAAGCTCTCCCCAGACCGTGGCCAACTCCGCGACGGAGCTGCTGAAGCAGGGGGCAGGTGGGTCCCTGCTGCGTCCCCCACACCTCCCGGTCCTGGGCACTGCCAGGCTCCTTTCCTCCCCGTGCATCCCGGGAGGTTTCCGTTGGGAAGCTGCACTGGGGCTGGGGGGCCCAGGGGTCGGGGCAGCTGGGCCAGGACTCCGCAGGCTGATCAGGACCAAATTCCGTGGAATCAAGGTCGAGTCCTGGG
This sequence comes from Camelus bactrianus, assembly GCF_048773025.1. Classification (NCBI taxonomy): domain Eukaryota; kingdom Metazoa; phylum Chordata; class Mammalia; order Artiodactyla; family Camelidae; genus Camelus; species Camelus bactrianus. The sequence continues at coordinate 2,454,120 of NC_133571.1, read as the reverse complement.
TTTTGTTTGGGGGGTGTGGTGAGGCAGGGCGTGGTGACCTGCCCCTCCAGCTGCAGGCGTGCAGATGTGCACGTGACCAGTGAGTCCACAGAGGGACTCACGCTGCCCCCAGCCCAGGCTGACCCCAGGCGGCGACTCCCCGGAGCACTGTGTTCTTAGTAAGAGGCTTTATTTTTCAGCACAGTTCTAGGTTCACAGCAAACCTGGCAGGAAGGTACAGGGATTTCCCATGTGGCCCAGTCCCCACATGTGCACAGCCTTCATCCCAGTCCCTGAGCCTGCAGGGGCCCGTCATCATCACCAGCTCCCACAGTTTACACGAGGGCTCCCTCTCGGCTGTGTAAGGACACGTGTCCAGCATTGCTGTCCCACAGAGCAGTGTCTCCACGCTCCACCCACTCGCCCCCCTCCCTCACCCTGGCCACCCCTGGTCCTTGATGGCCCCGTGGTTTTGCCCTTTCCAGAGTGCCGCATAGTTGGAATCATACAGCACGTAGCTCTTTAGACTGGCTTTCTTCTCTGGGTCATATGCATTCAGGACCCCTCCATGTCCCTTCACGGCTCTGTGGCGTGGTTCTTTTTATCACCAAATGATATCCCATCGTCAGGACGGACCACAGTGTATTTGTCCATTCGCCCCCTGAAGGACATCTTGGTTGTGTCCACGTTTTGGCAGTTGCGAATAAAGCTGCTGTAAACAGCCACATGCAGGTTACGACGTGGAAGTAATTTTCATCTCCTTTGGGTAAAGACCGGGGAGCCCAAATGCTGGATCGTAGGGTAGGAGTGTGTTCATTCTGTAAGGAGGCACCAAACCATCTTCCAAAGTGGACACACCGTTTGCATCCCCACCGGCAGTGCTGAGTGTCCTGTGGCCCCACGTCCTCCCCAGCGTGTGGTGGCGTCTGTGTGCTGGGTCATGGTCCCTCTTGTTGTTTTGATGGCATCTCGTTGTTTTAATTTCACATTTCCCTGGCAACATTTGACGTGAAGTGTCTTCTCAGGTGCTCATTTGCCATCTGTGTGTCTTCTTCGCTGAGATGGCTCCGAAGGCTCTTTGTCCATTTTTAAATAAGGTTGTTGTTTTCCTATTGTTGAGTTCCGAGGGCTCTTCATATGTGCTGAATACAGTTCTCTGTGCAATTTGTCTTTTGCAAATACTTTCTCCCAGGTGGTGGCTGGTCTTCCCGTTCCCTTGACAGTGTCTCTCTTGGGGCAAAAAACGTTTTGTGGGAATGAAATCCATTTTTCATTACTTCCCTCCATGGATCGTGGCTTTTGTACTGTATCTAAAAATCATCACCAAACCAAGGTCATCGAAATTTTCTCCTTTGTTGTCTTATAAGAGTTATAGTTTTTGGTTTTACACTTAGGTCTACGTTCTATTTTGAGTTAATTTCTGTGAAGGGTGGGAGGTCTGGGTCCAGATTCATGGTTTTGGACGTGGATGTCCAGTTGTTCGAGCCACATTTGTTGAAGAGACTGTCTTTGCTCCTGTGTCAGAGATTGGTTGGCAGTGCTTATGTAGGTCTATTTCCGGGCTGACCGTCCTGCTCCATTGATCTGTCTGTCTGTTATTTCACGAACACCACACTGTCTTGATTGCTGTAGCTTTAGAGTAAATCCTGAAGGCAGGTAGTGTCAGTCCTCCAACCAAGGTCTTCCCCTTCAGTCCCGTGCTGGCTGCCCTGGGTCTCCTGTCTCTCCGTAGACACTTCAGAACCAGTCTGTTGACGCCCACAGAGTGTTGGAATTTCAGTGACTCCACAGATCAGCTTGGGGAGAAACGACACTTTGACTCTGTTGAGTCTCCCTGTCCATGAACATGGGACATCTCTCCATTTAGTTCTTTGATTCCATTAGTGGGACTTTAGCCATTTTCCTCATATAGATCTTGTACCTATTTTAGCAGATTTACACCTACCTATTTCATTTTGAGCGAGGTGCTAATATGCATGGCATTGTGGATTTTTTTTAATTGAAGTATGCTCAGTTGCAGTGTGTCAATTTCCAGTGCACGGCATCACGTTTCAGTCATACACGTACATATGTATATTTGTTGTCATGTTTTTGTGCATGATAGGTGTTTATAATTCCACATTCCACTGTCTTCTGCTGGTGTCCAGGAAAGGGACTGACTTGTGTGTGGTCACCTTGTACCATGTTGTGTGTGGTCACCTGCAGCCTTGTGCAGTAGCTCACTCTTCTCAGGCCAGGTCACTCCTGCAGCATTGGGTGCCCAGCTAGTGACCCCAGCTTGAGAGGGTTGTGGATGAGCCAGAGACCACAGGGCTGTTGCGGGTCTGCGGCTCTGAGGGACGGACACGGCTGGAGAGGACTAGGGGCCCCATGACCTGAGATCCCCGGTTGGAGGCCTTTCCCACAAGGTGGACATTGACTCTCAGAAGTGCTGGTGAGGGAATCCCTGTGTCTGTGGGAGGCTGGACTAGGCTGCCCCCGTTCTCCACCTTTCTCTGCCTGTGGAGTTCTTCGTAGCTATGACTCCAGAAACAAAGGAATATGCAGGAAACAGGCATTTTCTTGTTGCTTCCTCTGCCCAATGTGCATCATTCTTCTGTGCCGGTTTTCTCAGCAACGCTGCTCAAGTAAAACCTCTCTGTTTTCAAAGGAGACTTTTAGTGCTGGACTCTCTGTAGACCATCCTTAAAGGATACGCTCTCCGTGGCCAGAACAAAGGTGACAGGAGTTTGCCCAAAATAGCAAACACGCTAGAACCGAGACCCCGAAAGGCAGCAGGGGTCGGTGTCAGTCCCAGTTCCGATCCAGGCCTGCCGCCCCCGCAGGACCCTTGGCCTGCAGACGTCAACATTATCGTGATAATCTCTCCCCAAGTCAGTAGCCACAAAGGCCAGATGAGCAGGTGCCGAAAAGTCCCTCGGGGACCAAAACATGGTCACATGAACCGCCGTGCCCCTGCCGCTCTGCTTTTGTGTAAAAAGGCTTCTCCTGGCCCAAGAGGAATGGCCATCCTCTCTGCAGGGCCCAGTTGAAAGGGCCAGTCCTGGGTGACAGCCCGTGGCAGCTTGGAAGCTGCGTCCCCACGGCAGAGGCCATGAGCTCACCGCCTGCACCTTGTTGCCGGGGGTCATCCCCACCCAGGTGCCAGGGCAAATTACGCAGCAGGTGGACAGTCGTCCGGGTCTCCTTGGCCCCAGACAGGGTGACTCTCACACTGGCCTTGGGGCAGGTGTGTCTCTGGGTCGCCACTGTCCACGCTGGTGGAATTAGGAGCAAAGGGCGTTGGCCTCGGCCGCACCTCACCCGGGCCGCGGGGATGTGCGGTTCACATGCCTCCCCTCCGTGTCTTCCAGCCTGCAACGTGTGGTACCTGAACTCCGTGGAGGTGGAGTCCCTCACCGGACACCAGGCCATTCAGAAGGCCCTGAGCATCACCCTGGTCCAGGAGCCGCCCCCCTTGTGCACGGTCGTGCACTTCAAGGTGTCGGCCCAGGGCATCATGCTGACGGACAACCAGAGGAAGTGCGTGTGCAGGGCGGCAGGGGCGGGCGTGGAAGGTGTCATTTTTGCAAATGCAAACATCTTTCAAGTCGTTTCTGAGAAAGACTCAGACTGTGATAGGAGCCACTCCCCTGCCCTTCAGTGTCACTGCTCCTGGCTGGAGGTCATCCCGTCCAGGCGAGCCTGTGATCTTTACGTCCACGTAACATCAGTGATTATGTAATAACATAGTAACACAAGGATGCTTGATGCTAACAGAAAGCATTCATTTCCTAGACGTGAGAGCGCGTCAGTACCGTCTGAACGCCCAGACGGCAGGCACCACCTCCGCCCCCGGGGCTTCCCTCTGAGCAGGGCTTCCGGCGGGACACCAGGGAGGGACACCGGGGAGCCTGGCCCGAGTGTGGGGGCGCGGACAGAATGGCGGCAGACGCGTTCCTCCCCTGGGCGGGGCCTCGGACCAGGGTCAGAGGCATTTCAGAGGAAGTTGCTCTTTGTTATGCAGATGGCCTTGCTGACCAGGGGGCCATGCCATCAGCCCTAAAGGTGGTGGCAGGAGCTTCATGGGGCAGTGGTGGGTTGGGGGGGGCCGGCAAGGAGCACGGCTTCTTTCTTCAGAGCATCTCTGTTGCTCCCAGCTGCGTGCTCTTCCTGTGTCTCCGGCTTCCCTGTGTCCTGATAAATCTGCGGGGGCAGGCTGCATCCACTGCACTCAGAGTCCTTCCTGTGGCTAGAGACAGGACTGAACTCACTGGCTGATATGGGCAGAGGGCCTGGGTCCCCGGTGACAGCCAGCCTCGGGGTCCCCAGATGCCTGGGCTCCGCCTGTGCCCTCCCTGACGCTGGCCCCTCCTCTCTTGCCTTCTCCTATGAGAGCACAGCCGCCAGCCTCTGGGGACACCACCATGCTGGACTGTGTCATGGAGCCTCATGACCCCAGGCCCATAGGAGCAGGGCAGGCTGTCAGGGAAATGGGGACCTGGGACCATGGACAGAGGGGTCCCCTGGGGAAATGGGGAGCCAGGACTGAGGACAGAGAGAGGGGTCCCCTGGGGGCTCCCCCGCAGCTGTGCGGGGCCCCTGTTAGCAGCACGTCCCTGGGATTTCCTGAGCACAGCCCTCGACAGTTTGGCCCCTGTCCTGGGGCTGCGGCTGGCTCTTCACATGCTGTTTCACAGGCCAGCATCCAGATTGGAGACCGGGGTGTTCCCCAGGGGTGAGGGCAGGCAGTCGGGCGTCACTCCCTGTGACCTGTCCCCCACACGCTCTGCAAAGAGCCCCTCACCCAGGCCCTGCCCACTTTCCTAGAGCGCCAGCTTCAGGTCTGCTCACTTCCAGTGGGTGAAAACGCAGAATACGCTTCTGCCCCGAATCTCCTCTTGGGGGCCCCAGTGCCTCACTGTCCCCGGGACACCCAGTGACGGGCTCGCCCGCCTGTCCCCCACAGGCTCTTCTTCCAAAGGCACTACCCCGTGAGCAGCGTGATCTTCTGCGTGCTGGACCCCCAGGACAGGAAGTAAGGAGTGTGTGTGTGCCAGCCCCGTGCCGCACCCGCCAGGCCAGGGGCCTGAACCTCACTCTCCCTTGCTCTCTGACTTGCCAGGTGGATCACAGATGGCCCCTCCTCAAGGTATGTCGCCAGCGGTCTCCACAGCCTCTTAGTGGATGGTTGCCTCTGAAGCTGAATTCTTTCCCAGATGCCCAAAGAGGAAATGACCCCATAACGCCAACGGGTTGGGGTCTGGCTTTAAACAGAAATGAAAGTGTTTGTAGACAGAAAGTGTCCACAAAGGGTTAACTTTTCTGCTTGCTCTTTGAGCAGTATGTACGTCCAGCCCATAAGATACAGTACAGAGAGCATGGGGCGGTTGGCACAGCATTTCCAGCCTGGCCGCGGGGCCTTGGACCCTCCAGAGCCGTCTGCATCATTCCCCCAAACATGACTGCCACGGCGTCCAACCTCGGGGGTCCCCTTCCAGGATTCCGATTTCACACTCCTCATTTGTCTGGGCATCTGATAAAGTGCCGGGCAGGTGGGGCGTGACCCCTCAGCTCTGGCCAACAGGGTGGACGGCACTCCCCGCTGCGTGGACGGGGCCGCCCCAAGGGGGCCACTTGGCACCATCGGCCAGTCCCTCCCTTGGCATGGAAGCCACTCGGCTTATACAAAAAGATTCCCCATTTCCCTGAGAAGGAGGAGAAGGACTTTTGCCAAGGATTTGGATTCAGATAATGGTAGTTACTGTGTTAAGTCAGGGCTTGAGAAACCCTGTTCAGATAAAGGCTTCAATTCTAAGGAAAATAGTTCGACCGTGCCGTTCTGTCAGTGTCCTCTCCTGTGTGTAGCCTGTAACTCAGGAGCACGCGGCCTGAGAAGGGGGCCCTGCTGTGTTTTCACCCCCCATCCGCTGGCCCGGGTGTGGGAGGAGTGTGGGCATCGGGCAGAGCCCACCGGCATCCACACCATCTCAGGACCAGAGCTGGGATGTTGTCACTCACGAGGTCTGTGAGGAGAGACCAGGTGGCCCCTTAGGAAGAGCCAGGTCCTCCCCTCCAAGACTCAGGTGAGGCGCTCAGGAGCCGTGCAGCGTCTGGAGGGCTCTGGCCAGGCCTGGGGTAGCCGCTGCAGTGCAAGTCCAAACCCTGTCCCTCGGGCTCCTCCCCTGTGACACCTGGGCTCAGCCCCACCCCCACAGGGTCTGGGAGGTGGAGGGAGGCGGGGCAGGTGGCTGGCGGGCTGGCGCCTGGGATGATGCAGTGGCCGGGAGGGGGAGCAGAGGCTGGCACCCGATGGGACGAGGCCCGCTGCTCGCTGACCCGCGTTCCTTTTGCAGGGTCTTCGGTTTCATGGCCTGGAAGCAGGGCAGCACCACGGACAACGTGTGCCACCTGTTCGCAGAGCATGACCCTTAGCAGCCCGCCAGCACCATCGTCAACTTCGTGTCCAAGATCATGATCGGCTCCCCGAGGAAGATCTGAGCCTCGCACCGGAAGACCCCAGAGGGGCCGGCTGTGCCCCCGACCTCCCCAGCCCAGGAGGGAAGGGGCCCCTCCAACTTACACACCAGAACGAGCCACCCCACGGCCCAGTGGCCTTCCCGGAAAGACACGTTTCTGCCACCCAGGGCCCCAGCGGAGGAAGACGGGCGCCGGATGGGCTCCCAAAATTGCGTTCTTACATCTACGAGGGGAGGGGAGCCCAGCCCACTTGGCAGTGGCCCGAGTGGCCGCTGTGCCTCGGGGTAGCCGTCTCGGGGGGCTTCTGTCCAGCGGACACCCTGATGCCTCTGTCCTCTGGCGATCACCACGGAGAGGCTGATTGGTGGGCCTGAAAAGGGGTGCATGCCTAATGGAGGTTCGTGCAGGTCAGGCCCTCCGGATCACTGGGGCGTGAACAAGGGGTCGGCGTGATGGGCGGTGAGGCCAGGAGGTCCCTGGGTCCCCATGGAGGGACTGCCTCTGCCTCCGCTCGCCCAGCTCTGAATGGCACGCTGGGCCATGAGGGGAACACCGTTTCCATAAAAGTTACGTTTTACTTCTGCCAAATTATTTATGGGAACAGTTTGCCAGTTCTGTGCAGTACTGGGGTCCAGTTACTGCCGCCTCCCCAGCTGGGTTCTCGGCGGAGCGTCTGCCCCGGGGCGGGTCACCGAGATTTGGAGGCTGTGGGTCCCCACTGGCGATGCTGTGGGCCGTGGCTGCTGCCCGCAGCCTTTCCGAATTCCTGACCACCCGTGCGTCCTTTCTGGGGAGGACGGTTCCAAGGGGTGGGACGCGCTTAGTTGTAGCCTCAGTCCCCACGCCGCACCGTCGTCTTGGGGTGGAGACTGCCCTGAGGACACTGCCCCGGGGACCTCTCGGTTGTCTTGTCCATGCCTGTTGGCTCCTGCCCGGGTCCTGCGTTCCGGCAGGAGGATGAGACCGGACGAGTCTCGGTCCTTCCAGGGAGCTCTGACTCAGCTCTGCTGCGTGTCCGCGGCCCGGATCAGGTGCGCTGTCTGCGCGGATGTGCGCACTGCAGTGCCGTGGTCCGTCCGCCCGTCGGGTGGTGGTCCAAGGTCCCGCGGATGCCACGGAGCGAGAGACGGAGCTGGGCACCACCGTCTCCTTCCCCGTCACCTGGGCGCTCGCCCCCAGGCTCTCCCTCAAACAAGGGCCTCCCGGGCGCCTCCGCATCCCCAGTCAAGCACCAGCCCTCAGGTCACCAGGAATCACCGCAGCCAGCGGTCACCGCACAGGGCTTTGGAAATGTGCTTTGTGGACTGTTTCAAAGTGGGCAGAGACAGACTCGGCCGCGGCAGAGGTGGGATGGGCCGAACCGCAGTGGGCATCGAGCGTGTGCGCCTGCACGCGTGGGTGTGCGTGCCTGTGTGACTGTGTGCGCGCGAGTGTGTGAGAGCAGGCACTGAGTCCACTGTGTAGCTCCTATTAATGCACCAAACGCAAGTGCCTCATTTCTGTGCCAAATGTTTGCCTTGGTCTTCGTGGACCACCTTCCCTGCCACGTGGCTGCATGGCCGGTAAGAAGATTGTACCGGCATCTTCGGAGGCCCGACGCCTTGGTCCTCAGCAGTGGCCTGTCTGGCATTTCCGTTTTCCATTCTCAGCAGGAATTCAGCCCAGGGGGCAGCAGTGTGCGCTGCCCCCAAGACCTGCCCCCCTCCCGAGATGCTCGAGCCCAAAGTCTGACCTAAGGGCCCCAGGCAGGTGCCTCGTCCTTCTGACGAAGCAGGAGCGGGGAGGATTGAGAAGCACGAACCCCGAGTCAGAGAGAGCTGGGCCTCCCTGGCCGAGCTTGTCCAGAGCATGCAAGCCACAGCATTTGCTTTATAGACTGACCAGCCGCTGAGACGCGTGCTCTCAGCACCCAAGGGTGTTGGAACGCTTCCCGCCAGCAAACGGCTCCCTCGGAGGTGACGGACCGAAGGGAGCCAATCCCTGGTTCCCGAGGAGCTGGTACGACAGTGTTACATATGCAGCCGCGAACTCTGCGCTCAGGCCTCGGGGAGCCCCACCCCGGGGCCCACGGGGAGGGAACGGCCCCCAGCATCCAGCCTCCAGGTGCCGGCGGGCACAGGGGCACTGTCCCGGGGCGCGCACAAGGCCCGCGCCCCGCAAGTGTCATAGCCAGGGTCCCTTAACCCACCCATTGACCTGTGCTGTGTCCCTCCAATGTTAACCTGTAATCTCCTTGAGTCACACCGCACCTGAGGGCCCCCCAACCGCGCATCCTCTGTGTCTGACCTCACCGCGCCCCCTTATCTGCCCTGCCAAGTAGTGGGTGTTTCTACTTCCGCCTTGTAAAGAGTGTACCCAGTATGTAAATGAACGTTCCACGATAACCCTCTGTATAGCGCTCTGCTCTGCTCTTTAAATATCGCTTCTATTCAGAGTGTGATAAAGTTATAAACTTGGTAAGCCTCGGGGAGGCAGGTGCTTGTTTGTGGTGTCGGATGGAAGCTTCCGGAAGGGTGTCTTGGGGTGTGGACGTGTGTGTGCACGCCTGGGTGTGCCTGCGTGTGTGTTTATTTGGGAGTTTTATTTGGGACTGTTTATGGGTCAGTAAATTCAGTTATACATTCGTGTGTGTTTTGCCTCCAGGATTATAGTCTGAGATTTCTGCCCAGCGACTTCAGAAAATTGTATTTGTAGGTTTTAAGTAGTGAATGATAGTAACTGGTTTTGATCATGGGTTCTGCTATGTTTTAGGGTTTTTTTTTTTCTTTTCTTTTCTTTTCTTTTCTTTTTTTTTTTTTTTTTTTTGCTGCTACATTTTTCATGTTGGTATAAAGCTCGCTGTTCCAATGGCTGTGGGAGAAAGGTCCCTGCTTAGACCAGTGTCTGATGGGACTTCCCAGATGTCTGCTGAGTTTGTTGGTGACCCAGAATAGGAAAAGCCTGGTGGGTTCACCTAATCTTTCAACGGATGCTGGTGACAGTCTCAGCCAGCTCTCCTGGGTTAGCAAGGTTCACCCCACAGCGAGGCGGGGGCCCACTGTGCTGGCTTTCTGCCCGCTGGGGTCTGGAGCCGTCCTGAGCTTGACCTGCCTCCCCTGTTTGGTGAGGACACGGGACCCTGCTGCCTGCCCTCCCTCTGTGTTCTGGAGCCTGGAGCTGCTCTGTCCCCGCAGGAGGCCAGGTGACCCCTGGGCGTGCCTGGACCTGGTCTGTGAGGGTGGGCAGTCACTGGGTGGCCCAGGCCCACCTGCCTCTCCTGGTGCAAGCTCTGCCACGGAGTGGGCGCCGTCCTCACCAGGTTCGGGCTGGGGGTGACCCTTCATATGGCTTAGAGTGGGCTGCTTCTGCTCCCACTCAGGAGAGAAACTGCCTGGCCCATGGCAGCCGTGGACAGATGGCAGCTGACCCCACCCGCAAACCTCAGGTCTCCACCCACACTGCATGACTGTGCTGGCATGGCCCTCTGGGCGCAGGCTCCGAGGACACTGTACTGGGGAGGGTGCCCTGCAGTGGTCCCCATGTCAATGCCAAGCATGGAAGGGAGGGCAGGTGGGGAAGGGGGGCTGAGTCTTGTCCACAGGAGGGTTCCACTGGGTCCTGGACCCTGGACCAGTGTCACAGCAGGGCTCTGGGCCTACTGTCTTTATGGGCACACTTTCAAGGACACAGTCTGGATTTGTCACAGTGGCTCCAGGCTGCACAGAGGACCATCGGAGACCCAGTGACCACGAGGCCTTGTGGAAGGACCCCTGCCTCGTGCCAGAGTGTCATGCTCCCTGTTCATCACTGAGCCATTCACCCATGATGCCCCCGGCCCCGCCCACTCGGGTCATGGACCCTCCCGTGATGCCCCCGGCCCCACCCACTCGGGTCTGGATCTCTCAGGGACGGCCGGTCGCTGGGGGTTAAATGTTGGTTTGGACCCTTTATCATGGTTTTTTTGTCTGCTAGAGGTTTGTGTGTGGTCTCGTGTCCTGGGATGAGGGGCCCATGGACCTGGGGGTCACATTTCAGAGCAGGGGCAATGGAGCTGGGCTCAGAGCTGAACTGAAGTGTCCAGGTGGACCTGGGCTTCAAGGAAGGGACATTTCATGATGTATCTGAACACACTGGAGCCTCAGGGCTATTGAACAGATAACAAGAAAAATGATTCAAAAGCAAATGTCTTTAAAGTTCCCCAGGAATCAGAGGCCACGGTCCCAGCCTGGGCAGGGGCAGCAGTTCAGGTGGGGTGGACTGTCCCTTGTGGGGATTCTGCCAACTGACCTAGCCCCTGCAGCTTGTCCCCAAGGACCTAAGACACCAGGGTGGTGCTGGGGACTGCCACTCTCTCCCTACCGAGACCCTGTCTGCCTCTCAGGCAGCCCCGCAGGGGCCAGTGGGAGACACAGCCCCAAACTGTGGAAAGACCAGGGCAGCCGACCCGTGTGGGAGCACAGCCCACAGCTGCCTGGATCCTGGGGCTACACCTGCCCAGGGAAAGCCCTGCGGACACCTGACACTGGGACCCAGAGTCTTCTAACACAACAGCCAGATCCCCAGGATACAACAGAAAAGGACCTGCTGAACCAGGAGTCAGGGAGTTTACAGCCCAAATGAGAAAAGATGGGAGCTGAGGAAGCGGGTGCTGGGATTGCGTGGCCAGGGAGGGGGGCGTTTAAAGCAACTGCAGAATCCATGCTTCAGTGAGCAAGTCTGAATGGAAAAGCAAAAACAGAACCCCAGCACAGTCACGAAGTCACGTAAAAACCGAAGTACGGAACTAAAATGCAGAAAACAAACTAAAAACCCACTGGGAACTCCGTAGCAGAGTGGAGATGCCGGATGAACAAATCCGTGACCTTGAGGACCGATGGATAAAATCCCTGATCTGAACAACAGAGGCTTAAAAAAAAGTGAGGGGACCTGGGGACAATCATGTGAGTCACTGAGTTCCAGGAGGTGGGGAGAAGGGAGGGTTGAGGAGTATCTGAAGAAATGGCCCCAAACTCTCCAAATTCAGCCAAAGACACAAACCTGTAGATTCAAGGAGCTGAGTGAACCCCAAACAGGGGAAACCACAAAATCCATGCGAGATTCACCAGAATCAAACTTCTGACAAGTAGAGATGAAGGAAGAATCTGGGAAGTAGCCAGAAAGAAGCGATGGTTTCCGTGCACTGAGTGAAGGTGAGTTTCTCACATCAAAACACAGAGGCCAGAAGGAAATGACACATTTTTCGAGGCTGAAAGTAAAAGAAATGCCAGCTGTGAGGTCTCTGTCCAGTGAAACGGCTGTCAGGAATGAAGGGTCCATAAGGGGCCATTCTCAGGTGAAGGGAACCTGCAAGAATCGTCTTCAGCTGGCCTGCTCTTAACAATCTGCCTAAAAGACGTTCTTCAAGCAGAAAGGAAACGGTGACGGGGAAACCTGGAGGGTCAGGAAGGAAGGAGGAAGGAGGGGGTACAGTGGACGCTGCTTTTCCTGGTGGGGATTACAAATAAGGCATGGCTGGCGATGGCAGCAAGAATTCCAGCTCCAGCCAGCACTCAAGCCTGGGACATCCCAAAGTGAAGGAGGCAAAGGGACCTCAGTGGAGGTGGCACCTCCACACGTCAGCCCCAGTGCTGAAACCTGCTGACAAGGACAAATGACATTTGTGTATGTTGTGAGATTCCACTAAATGATTGAATTAGTGATTCATCCCAGCCAGCCATTCCAGGGCCTGTGTCCTCCCGGTGGCCCTGAGAAGCCGGCCCTGTGCACTGCCCCCCAGGGAGCCATCTCCTGTGAATTGGTCCCCTCCCCCTGCACTGTGACCTCCATGGGGACAGGAAGGCTATGGCCGAACTGATGCCCGGGTCTCCCAGGACTTGTGCGGGAGGTGGTGGGTGAGCGCTCGCGAGCATCCCCCCCCTGGTGGTCAGTGTGGCTTCACCGCAGCAGGCGGAACGCCGCGGACCCGGCGGAGCGGGAAATAGAGACAGCTGCCTTCATGCTGGAGTGTGGGTGCTGCAGCCCAGCTGCGTTCACCTGCAAATCTCGGCTCGCGGGCGTAGTCACCCTGTGCCTTTGACAAGCTACGCGACCAGGCCAGTCTTCTCCTTTATCAGATGGGAACACTGCTTACGTGCTGTATCTTGAGGTCCTCTGTGCTCCCAGGAGCAGGCCGTGTGCGGGGCAGACACCGTATCCTCCTGGCTCTGCGGGAGCAGCCTCTGCCCCAGGAGAGGACTGTGCCCCAGGCTCAGAGGGCTGCAGCCCCGCCCGTATTTCTACCCCCTTGGCCACCAGTGGGCTCAGTCTGCTCTGCAGGGTACCCGTGAATGTGCTGTGCACAAATGTGTATGTGTGCGTGTGTGTGTGTGTGTGTGTGCATCTGAGGCCTTGCACCCTCAAACCCCTGCTGGGTAGTGACTATGTGGGTCCCCAGCGACAGGCACCACGAAGTGTAAGGGCCTCCTGCTCCTCAGCGGCCCGCAGGCTCACCAGGGACCCCAGGGGTTCCCTGCTACTGGGCTGGGGTTTGGCGGGGTGTCAGGAAGGTTCGCAGAGCCCGCACCTCGCAACGACCAGGGGGCTGCAAGGTGAAGCCACATTAGCTTCGCCTTAGAGAAAGTGGGCAGTGCCTTTGCAGAAGCGGGTTGGAAACTGCAAACTCACATCAGCTCCTGGGGTAGGCACGCTGCTGCCCTGCCCGCTGGCGCTTTCCTGTGATGCCGTCGCCAAGTGGGAGCGAAAGATCGTGGAAGGAAGGCTTGAGAGAGGAACACAGAATGGGAACTGTGGTTGTGCCAGAATGGATTTCCTTTTTTCTCCCTTTTTTCGTAATTTTCAGAATTGGCCATGATGCTAAGATCTTTTATATGAAGGGAAATGTCTGCTGGTAGGTGCCTCGCGGCCGGGTCTGCGCAGGGACCGGGTGGCCAGCAGGGGGAGCGCGCCATCCGGGACTCGTAAGGGGCGGAGGAGGTGGGGGGAAGGAATCTCTGCGCAGGAGGCGGGGCCGGGGGGTGTGAACGCGGGGAGGGGCGGGGATCCTCAGACAGCACGGAAGGGTGACCGTGGGGTGGGCGGGGTCCCGGCGCAGGAAGTGGGGCCTGGAGAGGGAGTCTGCGTGTTGGACACGGGGGTCGGTGGGGGAAAACCGCAGGGAGGGCGGGGTTCCGCAGACCGCCCTTGGGGCCTGGGGGCGGGGGTCTGTTCGTGGGATGCGAGTCAGGCGCGGAGGAAACCGCCCGGCCCTGCAGGGTCTGTTGGCCTGGGCCAGGGGCTCCCTCAGTGTTCCCAGGGCTGGGGAGGCGGGATGGGCTGGGGAGGCGGGATGCGCTGGGGAGGGAGAGGTGTGTATCCGGGATAGAGGGGGCCCCAGGGTCTAGCCCGAACCCCGCGGGAACCCACCCGAGGCGGGGAGGGGGCAGGGTCCTCCGGAGGGCGTCCTCCGGCCGGACACGTGGCAGTGTTTTGCACGACCGCCCGGTAAGGATACCACCCCGCGCGGTCCTGGGGGGCGCGGACCCCTCCTGCCGGGCTCCTCCCCAGCGCTGGGAAGAGGGACCGGGGTTTAAGAAGAGAACCGTGAGGGAGTGCCCTGAGCGCGGGGGCCGCGTGGCTGTGACGCTGTAGGGCGCTCGCTGCGCCGGCAGACCTCCTCTTTGGCGGAGGTCGTTTGTTGGGACCCACAGCTGAGCTTTCTGGGCACAGAGGCCGGATGCGGGTTGAATGTCAAACAACCAGCAGAGTTCCTGGCATTTCTGAGCATCAGGATGGAGGGGAAAAAGGAGGGGAGCAGGGAGGGGGGAGGGGGAGGGCCCACCTGCCCTTTCAGAGCATCCAGGGTCGCAGGTTCCAGATGTCCTGAGACAGTGGCCTTTTCCACGCTAAGGACGGGCCGCCATGGATTTGCAAGTTTTGTATCAGGCACCACCAAGTCCCTGAAAGGTTGAAACAAGCAGCCTTCTCACGGGTCTCAGAGCTGCGAGTCTGTGATCAGGGTGTCGGCAGGGCTGGTTTCTCCCCAGGCTTCCTCCCGAGGCTTGTGGAGGGCTGCCCTCTCTGTATGCATCTCTGCTGTCGCCCTTCTTATAAGGGTGCCAGCCCCACCCGTGCAATCTCAAGTAACCTTAATCACCTCCTTAGAGGCCCTGTATCCAAGTACAGTCCCACTGGGGGCTCGGATTTCTCCCTATGAATTTAGGGGGCATCCAGCAGTGGGGTGCCTGCTGACCTGAGAAAAGCCCAGTGTCCTTGCAGTGGGAGGGAGGGGCTTCCGAGTGGAAGGAAGCAGGAGAGGTGGGGCAGCCCAGAGCCCACCTGCAGAGCATGGGGACTCCCCAGGGCGTGGTACCCAATGGCTGGTAACCACCAGCCTGGAGCCCCAGGGTCTCTCTGGGGCCAGAGCACCGTGTGCACCTGCCAGGCAACAGCCAGAGGCATCCTGCGCTGTGTCTTCACGTGGCTGCAGGAACCACCTCCTCACCATTGTCAACTGGAGCAGGGACCGTGGTTCCCCAGCAGCTTTTCAGGGACTTTGCCCAGTGTCCTGAGGCCTTGTGGGAAACCAGGCCTCTCCTCCCTTCCTTTTTTGTAAACAAAGAAATTGCCAGCATGGAAACTGCATCTCCCTTGTTCTTCCTTCAAAGGGTGATGATAACCTGGGTCATCCATCATTTTTATTTCCGAAGGATGGACGCGCCTGCTCCACTGGCCCTGGAACTTTCCTCCCCTTCAGCCGTTGGCTCTGGCCTCTCCCGATGTTTATTTCAACCTCACGATTAAAGAAAAATGTTAAGTGTGCAACAGCTCTTTTCCAAATGCTGGAAAGATCTGGAACCAGGCAGTCCCTTGGGAGAAGCTTCGAAAAGGGGGGAAAAAAAACCCACGTTTACAAATAACACACTTGGAAATAACAGATCATCTCAGTTTGGGACACATGCAACTTTCCTAGACTTTTTTTTTTTGTAACGAGGATCTTCTGAAAATCAACAGAAAGAGGTCAACCGTAATAACAATTTCAGAATAACCATTAGAAACCAAACAAAGAAAAACATCTGGAGATGATAAGTAGGAAGCTGTGACAATCTGTATAAGGGTCATTTCCTAAAAGTGACTGAGCAGGTACAGAAGTGCAACCGCAGAGCTCTCCCGTGTCCTCACAGGTACCCAATTAACAGAATTTTAGTGCAGGATTTTAGAGGGAGATTCGTTGCCTGTTATGGCTGCATCGTTTCATTAAACTGCGACAGCCCAGGAAGACCGGGTGTTCTAGCCTTGCTGATAGGGAAGTGCAGGAATTCCCCCGAATTGCAGGGGTGGTGGGTCTGAGAAGGGAAGGGGGCAGGGCACAGCTATTCAAGGACCGCTACTGCAATTAACGTCAAACTGATGGAAGATTCAACCCCCAGGAGGCATTGGGGCTCAAGGTGGTGGGAGATTTGCCCTCTAGGAGACATTGAGCTTCATTATACGCCCACTGTAATATATCAGCATGGTGAATAACATGCCCACAGGCACCATGGCGGTCCCGAGGCTATCCACAGAAAGTCAAAGAGTGGGAAAAGGCCAACTTCCTGGGAATCCCAGCCCCTGCCCCAAGCTAGTTACACTGGTCCTTCTACTTCTTTGCATATGAAGACACCAAGCCCATAAAAATGAGCAACACTGCCCCTCACGGCCTCTGTCTCTGTTTGGAGACGGCCGGCACTCTGTCTATGGAGTGTGCACCTACTTTTACTCTAACCTGAGCCCCCAACCCCCACACTTCATGGCCTTTCTCTTGCCTTTCGATGTATCTCTCTGAATAAATCTACCTTTACTCAATGGTGGCTCGCTCCTGAGTTCTTTCCTGCGTGAAGCCAAGGACCCACACTTGGCGGGGCACGTCCCAGGGGCTCCACCGAGACCAGGGACATGGCCCCCCTCACGCCCCACGTCTGTTTTTCCTGCATCAGGTCCACAGCTCTTTGGAATCTGTCTCTCTTGGCTGCCAAGCAGGTGTCTCCCAGCTGTGCTGCCCTGGTGGGCCAGGCCCTACCAAGCAGGTCACATGCTGAGGGGGTACCTTTGGGCTCTGTGATTCATGAAAGGGGGCACTTGGGGGCTGGTGATGCTCCTCCCTGGGGACCTGGGAGGCGGGCTGTTGTGACGGGGAACATGTAAATGAGACACAGGCAAGGAGGCTGAGCCGTTTCCCACAGTCCACCACGCATCCCTCTGTCTCTTCTATCCCAGGGTATTAGCTTTTCCAGGGGAGAGGGCAAAGGAGCGGTAATTCAGCCCTTCACCATCAAAGTGCCCACATGCACGTCCCCAGCCCAGCTGGGAAAGACTGCTCAGATGCCTTCAGTCTGACAAGCCCAAGACAGACCCTGGTGGCCCTGTAACCAGACCACCCCTCCGGAATTGCTGTGGGCGGGACGGCCCTCACGTGGTCAGATGCCGGCATCCCCGTGGCAGCTCACCCAGGTCTCCTCCAAGCGGCCACTCCCTTGGGGAAACCTGTGTCTCAAGAAATGTCTTCGTGCCGATTGCTGTCGTGGAACCAAAGGGTGTAAGGTGCCGGGGCAGAGCAGAGGATGCCAGGGACAGCGTGTCCTTAGGGTGTCCCCAGGTCCGTCAGCAGATGGGGGAAGGAGGGGTGGTGGGGGCACGGGGCCCTGAGCGATTTTCATTTCAGCGCTCAAGGAATGTGACCTCACAGGGTTGGGGATTTGGAGAAACACAATAACTGATGCCGGGGGGTTAGAAATAAGAAAGAAAGATGGACATCTTATCTTCTGTGTGCACAATTCTGACTCAGAATCCTCAGCCTCATTGCGCCCCAGGGGACAATTTTTTGTGGGGAGGGAGCAGCCCTCGTAATCAAAGCCGATGGCATCAGAGCTGCAGCAAAAGCACAGGGCAGAGCACAGAAAGCTGTCTGCAACACGTCCCAGCGGGAGCTCTCCTGGGCTCCCCCCTCCGGCCTGCGGTTTTGCCCTCTTGCACCATCTGTCTCTCCGAGGCTTCTGCACCTCTCCCCAGCAACACTTACAGGCCGTTCGATCTTAGCAGCAGCCACTTTGCTTGGCCACAAATATACCTCGATGCTTTCAGAGTCCCATGAGAAAAGTGGCTGACCTGGGTGTTCCAGGGATGACTCACCCTGGGGTGTGGATAAGCACCGAGGACCAGTGGAATCACAGGGTTTGAGGAGAGCCAAGGGGTGGGGGAGAAGAGGGAGGGACGGGAATGGAAGACAATGCCCACTGATCCAGAAATACAAAACTTCTGAAAGTATGCATTAATAATGAACTTAAATTTTTTTTTTAACTTTGGTTTTCAAATTTTTTGGGGGGGTTGTTTTTGAGGGAGAAGTAATTAAGTTTATTTCTTTATTTTAATAGAGGCAGGGGGGATTGACCCAGGACCTCATGCATGCTAGGCCTGTGCCCAACCCACCTCGAATTTCTGAAATGGCAGCATATCTCCTGGTCTCCTTAGAAAAGGGTGGAAGGGGTGACTTTCCAAACACCATGAACAGGAACGTCTCGGGATCGTCTGCTGGGGGTGACGCGTCCCGCACCCGCCCACGGAACCTGACGCCGGGCTTGGAGACTGCTGCGAATTTAGCCCTGTGCTCACAGAATTGCCGTCAGACAGAGTCCGCAGAGCGTGTCCTCTGTGACTTTGCCTTTGGCAGTTATTCTGGGCAGAGTCTTGTCCACCCCTCCTCCAAGTTTATACGTCCAAGTCGTAACCTCCTGGACCTCAGCATGTGACTGTATTTGGAGGCAGGATCCTTAAAGAGGTAACTAAGGGGAAGTGGACCCTGAATCCCACGGGACTGGTGTCCTTGTAAGCACAGGAGATCAGGACAGAAGGAGACCCTGTGAGGACACGGGGAGGAGTCGGCATCTGCAGCCAAGGAGAGAGGCTGTGGGAGACACCGGCCCTGCCGTGCCAGCACCTCTCGGACTGCAGCCTCCCAGGCACTAAGGCACACAGCCCTCTGTGGCGTTTCTTACAGCAGCCCAGCAAACTCACACAGCAACATAAGGTTGTTAAGAGCCCTTGGTGAGAGGTCTGCTTTTGAAAGCGAGTGCCCCTAAAACCCAGTCCCTCTGCCGAGTCTATGATTAAGCCCTCTGCCCAAACCTCACACCCTTTCTTTCCCTGAACCCGTTCCCCAAAAGACTGAGGGGTAACAAAGAAAAGGACGTGGAAACTACATACAGGGCCCTGGGACCCTGCCCTTTGATGTGAGAGGCTTCTGCTTCAGTTTTCCAGGCCTCCCCTGAGTCTCAAAAGGCTGCTCAGCAGTGAATGACTAGGAAGCGAGAAGATGCAGAAACAAAGACTATTTGTTGGGAAGGAAACTGGTAACAATCCAGACTATAAACTGGCCACACAGCCGAGTCACCAAACTCCCAGTTCCCTGAAGATACAGATAAAGGTCTGGCCCACAGCCCCAGGGTGTTTTTGCAGGAAACAGACCCCCGACCAAAGGAAAACTGCTGGCCACAGGCACGTGCAGCCCCGACCACCTGAGGCCAGAAGGCTGGCTGGTGATGCCTGAGACTGGACCTCGGTGCCAACCTGAGAACTGCGCCCGAGATGATCACTCCCCCTCGGGCCCTCCTAACCCCTTCCCTGAACCCCGTCGGGAAGTCGGGGTGCCCCTCCCCGCTGGGCATCTGCGGCACATGCTGCCCTTTCCTGCACCACAACCCGGGTCAGGAGACGGGCTTCCCTGCACGAGGGCTTGGTGATGCTTGGATGGGGCTGGGGGTGATGAGAGGTCACGGGGAATCAAGGGGATTCCTCGCCTCGTGGCTGTTTATACAGGTTGGAAGAGGAGGGAGGGGACTTATTCCTAGAGCTTGGCCCCACCTGCTGTCTCTCTCTTTCACCAAATAGGATATTCTTGGTACGTCTTTTGTACCCTCAGCTCCTCGTGAGGGGCCCAGTCTAGGTCCCGACCAGGCATCTTGAAGGTTCCAGGAAGTGGCCTCGATGTCGGTCCAGGGGCCTCTGTGTCTGACGCTCACAGGCTCAGCAAGCTCTTCAGGGCTGGGGAGGGCCTCGGGTCAATCATGTCTGCACGAGTCCTGGGGTCATCGTGGCCACAGCCTCACTCGCACAGTTGCCCGCCCAGGACTGGATGAGAGGACGCAGCTCACGGTGAGGCTGCCCCCGGGAACCTCCCGCAGGCTCCCTGCCTCCCCTGTGGGGCCTGCCACGCCCTGGCCCCCACCCCGGGCCATGAACGTGGATGGATGGGAGTTCAGGTCTCAGCTCCTTCCTCAGGGACTCAGACCAGAGGACACCCGTGTCAGCAAGAATACAATCTTGCTGGTTCAGGATCCCCTCTGCGTGGCCAAGATCTGGAACATTCTGGAAAAAAGATGCCCACGCTGAGGGCTCTGGAAAGGCCAACACGAGAGGGGCCGAGTGGGGCAGGTAACTTGCAGGAGACGGTGGGGCAGGCAGGACTTTCAAGCAGGGACCTCGGATCCAAAGGGCTCAGGGTTTCTGGGCAGGCACGTTATCCGGGCAAATGCTGTGGAGGTGCTGGTGCAGGAACAGCCGAGTTTGGCATCCTCCTGGAACCCCCCTGAGAAACGCTGCCTCAGCCAGGCCACCTCCATCATGGTCTCTTCGCCTGCGGGTTTCAAAGCTATGCTTTGCCTATTCCCAGGGGATGTAAATCTGTGACTTTAGAAGAGCACAAAGTATAAAAGAGCAAATTTAAGGTGAAAAAACATAGAAAACACAAACGCACCTCCTGCCGCCGCTCGCACCCTGCAGAGGGTCCGAGTGGAGACCCAGCTGCACGGGAAAGAGGTGGACGGCTGGCCTGTGAGAATAAAGGGAAGAAAGAAATGCTAAGAGAGGAACAAAAGCATTGTTGAAGCAAGAAGGCTTTAAAAATTGAGTCTCTGAAAAGAAGACTCTAAAATACACGATAAAAAGGAAGAAGTGTTCGAACAACAAATTAAAATAAGAATCAGCTATGCAAACAGGTCCACAGAAGAAGGAAATAGCGAAACAGAAAATGGGCCCAGGAAGCCATCATGAAGGGGAAAGTCGAACAGGAGGCTGCGGAGAAGGGAAGACACCCATGGGGGCTTGAAAAGGAGCTAAATGGGCAGAAAACAAGTATGAACGGAGGCGGGTGAACATGGACAGACCACGGGTCTGTGACTCTCTTCTTTCACAGTCAGAGAAAAACGGGGCAAAGAGGAAACCCAGCAGACCTGAAGGTTGGGACGGTGGGTGGTGGGAAGGCAGAAGGAGAGCCCTGAAAACCACCATGAGCAGAGGTGTGGGATCTCCAGGGCAAGGCAGGATCACGAGGGCGTCAGCGTTTTGCAAACAGAATAAATATATCCTCAAAGATTAGGAAACAAAAACAAACAAATTGGAAGAAAAAAAAAAACCCCAGAGTTGAAAGCCAGCAAGTGTGGGTGGTGGGGCTGTCCTGGGCTTGTCCCTGAATGGGGACGGCAGGGCGTGGGGCTCGGAGCAGGGCTGGACCTGCTGAACCGGGCTTGCCCGGGGCTCTCCTGGCCCCTGACACTCGGTGAGTGCCGGTGCTTGTTGGGGAGGGACATCTAGAGCAGAGGAACACTTTCCACCATGTTGCTCTGTCCTCCGAGTCTGGGAGCAGTGACGATGACGTCTCCGCATCAGCCTGCCCAGGCCGTGGGCTCAGTTACTGGCTCAGGCTCCCATCTAGGTGTTGCTGGAAAGGGCTTCCTCCACGTGATAGACATCGCCAATCAACTGAAGTTGACATAAAACAAATGACCCTTCATAATGCGGGGGGTGGGGAGTGCTTCATCCATTCAGTTTGACAGGCAACAAGGAGAGGTGCACCCAGTGAAACTGAGGCAGCAGAGGGCGCCCCCAGAACAGGCTGAAGAGGACACGGGAGGAAACCCACAAGCTTTCCTGGGCAGCCACAGTCCCCCTCTGCCGCCCTCACTGTGGCTGCCCCGTCCCCGCTCCTTTCACCACCCACTGAATGCAGCCGCACCTGCCTCCAGGGAGACAGCCAACAAGGAGATGTGCACCCAGTGAACCTCGAGTAGCAGATGGCGCCCTCAGGGAAGGCTGAGGGGAACAGGGCAAGAAATCCAAAGGCTTTCCTCGGCAGCCACCGCACCCCGCTTTCCCCCTCTATAGAGCCGCCCAGCCCCTGCCCCTTCCACTGCCTCCAGGGCACACCGACTCCGCCTCTCAGGAGGAAGCCAACAATGAGATGTGCACCCAGGGATTCTGGTGTACCACAGGGTGTCCCCAGAGTAGGCTGAGGGAGACACGGGAGGAAATCCACTTGCTTGCCTGCGCAGACAACCCGCCCCCCACGGTACCACCCTCTCTGCAGCCGCCCCACGCACTCACTCGTCCCCGCACCCTGGGGATACCTCCCTAGCATCCAGGTAGCCCGCCTACACCGGGAAGTGCACCCAGTGAACCTGGGGTAGCATAGGGCGCCCGCAGAGCAGGCTGAGGGTGACACTAGAGGAAATCCAAAGCTTAACTGCACCGCCCCCACCCCCGCTACCACACTCTCTGTAGCCGCCCAGACCCCATGCCATAGACGGACCCTTGAGCACACCTAGCCCTCTTCCAGACAGCCAGCCAACAAGGAGATATTCACCAAATGAACCTGGGGTAGCACTGGGCGCAACAAAGTAGGCTGAGTTGGACAAGGAAAGAAATCATCAGGGTTGCCTGGCCATCCCCCATCTTTCTGTGCTGCCCTGTCTGAATCCGCCCAGCCCACTCCCCCGAACACGCCCCCTAGGCGAACCGCGCCAGTTACCCGGGAGCCAGCCAATACGGGGAAGTGTAAAAAGTGAACCTGGGGTAGCAGTGGGCGCCCCCACAGCAGGCTGAGGGGGACAGAGGAAGAAATATTCTGGCTTCCGTTTGCATCCCCCATCTTTCCCTGATGCCCTGTCTCCAAACGTCCCGCCCCCTCCCCGGACACCGCCCCCTGGCAATACAGCCCCGGAATCCCGGGAGCCGGCTACACAGGGAAGTGAAGCACGTGAATCTGCGGTAGCAGAGGGCACCCGCAGATCAGGCTGAGGGTGACACGTCTGGAAATACCCAGGCTTCCGTGGGCAGCCCCCATCCATCCCTGCTGCCCTGTCTTTTGCCGAGCAGCCCCCATCCCCGACCCCGCCCATTGGCCATACTGAGGCAGCATTCCAGGAACAAGCCAACACGGGGAAGTTCACCCGGTGAATCTGGGGTAGCAGAGGGCTCCTCCAGAGCAGGTTGAGGGAGACACGGAAGAAATCCGAATCTTACCTGCGCGGACCCCGCCCCTCGCTACCGCACTCTCTACCGCCGCCCCTCCCCCGCCCCATAGACGGACACCTGAGTGCACCGCACCTGCCTCCAGGGAGCCAGCCAATAAGGATTTGTGCACCCAGTGAACCTCAGGCAGCAGAGGGCGCCCTCAGAGCAGGCTGAAGGGGACATGGGAGGAAACCCAAACACTTCCCTGGGCAGCCTTTGCCCCCAGCTGGCGCCCGCTCAGTAAAAGCCACGTCCAAAGCATTTCACCACCCCCTGAATGCAGCAGAACCTCCTGCCGGGAGCCAGCCAACAAGGAGATAATCACAAAAAGAACCTGGGGTAGCACTGCGCGCCCTAGAGCAGGCTGAGTTGTTCAAGGGAAGAAACCATCAGGGTTGCCTGGGAAGCCCCCATCCTTCGGTGCTGCCCTGTCTGCATCCGCCCTTCCGCCTCCCGCGAACCCGCCCACTGGGCAAACCGTGCCAGCATACTGGGAGCCAGCCAATACGGGGAATTGTACCCAGTAAACCTGGTGTAGCAGTGGGCGCCACCAAGTATGCTAAGGGGGACGGTGGAAGAAATATAAAGGCTTCTGTTGGCATCCCCCATCCTTCGCTGATGCCATGTCTGCAATCGCCACCCCCCCTCCCCGGACAAACCCCATGGAAATACCGCGCCGGAATCCCGGGAGCCGGAAACACGGGGAAGTGTAGCACGTGAACCTGCGGTAGCAAGGGGCACCAGTATAGCAGGCTGAGGGGGACACGTTTGGAAATACCCAGGATTCCATGGGCAGCCACCATGCATCCCTGCTGCCCTGTCTTCTGCCACCCTACCCCCTTTGGCGACCCCGCCCATTGGCCATACTGCGCCACCAACCCGGGAGCCAGCCAATAAGGATATGTGCAACCAGTGAACCTCAGGCAGCAGAGGGCGCCCTCAGAGCAGGCTGAAGGGGACAAAGGAGGAAACCCAAAGACTTTCCTGGGCAGTCTTCGCCCCCAGCTGGCGCCCTCTCTGTAACAGCCCCATCAGAAAAATTTCACCGCCCCCTGAGCACAGCCGACCCTCCTGCCCGGATCCAGCCAACAAAGAGATATTCACAAAATTAACCTGTTGTTGCACTGCGCGCCCCAGAGCAGGCTGAGTTGGTCAAGGGAAGAAACCATCAGGGTTGTCTGGGAAGCCCCCATCCTTCTTTGCTGCCCTGTGTGCATCCGCCCTGACCTTCCCGCGACCCCGACCCCTGGGCGAACCGCACCAGCAACCTGGTAGCCAGCCAATACTGGGAAGTGTAAACAGTGAAATTGGGGTAGCAGTGGGCGCCCCCATAGCAGGCTGAGGGGGACAGTGGAAGAAATATTCAGGCTTCCGTTAGCATCCCCATCCTTCGCTGATGCCATGTGTGCAATCACCACGCCCCCTCGCCGGACCCTGCCCCCTGGCAATACCGCTCCTGTATACCGGGAGCCGGATACACGGGGAATTGTAGCACGTGAACCTACGGTAGCAGGGGGCACCCGCAGATCAGGCTGAGATGGACAAGTCTGGAAATACCCAGGCTTCCGTGGGCAGTCCCCATCCATCCCTGCTGCCCTGTCTTCTGCCGCCCAGCCCCCTTCCGAGGCCCCCGCCCATTGGCCATACTGCGCCAGCATCCCGGGAGCCAGCCAGAATGAGGAAGTTCACCCAATGAATCTGTGGTAGCAGAAGTCACCACTAGAGCAGGTTGAGGGAGACATGGAAGAAATCCGAATCTTACCTGCGCGGACCCCGTCCCTCGCTGCCGCACTCTCTGCAGCCGCACATCCCCCGCCCCATAGACGGACACCTGAGTGCACCGCACCTGCCTCCAGGGAGCCAGCCAATAAGGATATGTGCACCCAGTGAATCTCAGGCAGCAGAGGGCGCCCTCAGAGCAGGCTGAAGGGGACAAAGTAGGAAACCCAAATGCTTTCCTGGTCAGCCTTCTCCCCCTGCTGGCGCCCTCTCTGTAACAGCCCAGACAAAAGCATTTCACCGCCCCCTGAGCACAGCAAACCCTCCAGTCTGGATCCAGCCAACAAGGAGGTATTCACAAAATGAACCTTGGCTAGCACTGGGCGCCCCAGAGCAGGCTGAGCTGTTCAAGGGAAGAAACAATCAGGGTTGCCTGTTTAGCCCCCATCTTTCGGTGCTGCCTTGTCTGCATCTGCCCTGCCCCATCCCGCGAACCCGCCTACTGGGGGAACCACGCCAGCACTCTTGTAGGCAGCCAATACGGGGAAGTATACACAGTAAAACTGGTGTAGCAGTGGGCGCCCCCACAGTATGCTGAGGGGGACAGAGGAAGAAATATACAGACTTCCGTTAACATACCCCATCCTTCCCTGATGCCATGTGTGCAATCGCCACGCCCCCTCGCCGGACCCTGCCCCCTGGCAATACCGCTCCTGTATACCGGGAGCCGGATACACGGGGAATTGTAGCACGTGAACCTGCGGTAGCAGGGGACACCCGTAAAGCAGGCTGAAGGGGACACGTTTGGAAATACCCAGGCTTCCGTGGGCAGCCCTCATGCATCCCTGCTGCCATGTCTACTGCCGCCCCGCCCCCTTCCCCGACCCCGCCCATTGGCCATACTGCGCCAGCATCCCGGGAGCCAGCCAGAACGAGGAAGTTCACCCAGTGAATCTGTGGTAGCAGTGGTCACCACTAGAGCAGGTTGAGGGAGACACGGAAGAAATCCGAATCTTACCTGCGCTGACCCCGCCCCTCGCTGCCGCACTCTCCATCGCCGACCCTCCCCTGCCCCATAGACGGACACCTGAGAGCACCGCACCTGCCTCCAGGGAGCCAGCCAATAAGGATATGTGCACCCAGTGAACCTCAGGCAGCAGAGGGCGCCCTCAGAGCAGGCTGAAGGGGACACAGGAGGAAATCCAAAGGCTTTCCTGGGCAGCCTTCGCCCCCAGCTGGCGCCCTCTATGTAACAGCCCCGTCAAAAAATTTCATTGCCCCCGGAACACAGCCGATCCTCCTGTCCGGATTCAGCCAACAAGGAGGTATTCACAAAATGAACCTGGGGTAGAACTGCGAGCCCCAGATCAGGCTGAGTTGGTCAAGGGAAGAAACCATCAGGGTGGTCTGGGAAGCCCCATCCTTCGGTGCTGCCCTGTCTGCATCCGCCCTGCCCCCTCCAGCGACCCCGCCGCCTGGGCGAATGGAGCCAGCAACCTGGTAACCAGCCAATACAGGGAACGGTACACAGTGAACCTGGGGTAGCAGTGGGCGACCCCACATCAGGCTGAGGGGGACAGTGGAAGAAATATTCAGGCTTCCGTTGGCATCCCCCATCCTTCGCTGATGAACTGTCTCCAAACTTCCTGCCCCTACTCCGGACCCCGCCCATTGGCCATACTGCGCCAGCATCCCGGGAGCCAGCCAACACGAGGAAGTTCACCCAGTGAATCTGTGGTAGCAGAGGTCACCACTAGAGCAGGTTGAGGGAGACAAGGAAAAAATCCGAATCTTACCTGCGCGGACCCCGTCCCTCGCTGCCGCACTCTCTACCGCCGCCCCTCCCCCGCCCCATAGATGGACACCTGAGCGCACCGCACCTGCCTCCAGGGAGCCAAAGAACAATGAGATGTGCACCCACTGAACCTCAGGCGGCAGAGGGCGCCCTCAGAGCAGACTGAAGGGGACACGGGAGGAAACCCAAAGGCTCTCCTGAGTAGCCTTCACCCCCAGCTGGCGCCCTCTCTGTAACAGCCCTGTCCAAAGAATTTCACAACCGCCTGAGCGCAGCCGTCACTCCTGTTCGAATCCAGCCAATAAGGAGATATTCATAAAACGAACCTGGGGAAGCACTGCACGCCCCAGAGCAGGCTGAGTTGGACATTGAAAGAAACCATCAGTGTTCTCTGGGAAGCCCCCATCCTTCGGTGCTGACCTATCTGCATCCGCCCTGCCCCCTCCCGTGACCCCGACCCCTGGGCCAACCGCGCCGGCAACCTGATAGCCAGCCAATATGGGGAACTGTACACAGTGAACCTGGGGTAGAAGTGGTGGCCCCCACAGCAGGCTGCAGGGGACAGTGCAAGAAATATTCAGGCTTCCGTTGGCGCTCCCCATCCTTCGCTAATGAACTGTCTCCAAACTTCCTGCCCACTCCCCGGACCCCGCCCTTTGGCAATACAGCGCCCGAATCCTGGGAGCCGGCTATAAGGGGAAGTGTACCACGTGAACCTGCGGTAGCAGGGGGCACCCGCAGATCAGGCTGAGGGGGACAAGTCTGGAAATACCCAGGCTTCCGTGGGCAGGCCCCATCCATTCCTGCTGCCCTGGCTTCTGCCGCGCAGCCCCCATCCCCGACCCCGCCCATTGTCCATACTGCGCCAGCATCCCGGGAACCAGCCAAAAGGGGTAGTTCACCCAGTGAATCTGGGGTCGCAGAGGGCGCCTCCTGCAGGCTGAGGGAGACACGGCAGGAATCCGAAACTTACGTGCGCTGACCCCGCCCATCGCTGCCGGACTCTCTGCAGCCGCCCCTCCCCCGCCCCATACACGGACACCTGAGCGCACAGCGCCTGCCTCCAGGGAGCCAGCCAGCAAGGATATGTGCACCCAGTGAACCTCAGACAGCAGAGGGCGCCCTAAGAGCAGGCTGAAGGTGACACGGGAGGAAATCCAAATGTTTTCCTGGGCAGCCTTCTCGCCCAGCTGCCGCCCTCTCTGTATCAGCTGCGAGCAAAGCATTTCACAGCCCCCTAAGCACAGCCGACACCCCTGCCGGGAGCCAGCCAACAAGGAGTTATTCACACATTGAACCTGGAGTAGCACTTGGCCCCCCATAGCAGGATGAGTTCGACAATTTAAGAAACAATCACGGTTGCCTGGAAAGCCCCCATCCTTCGGTGCTGCCCTGTCTGCATCCGCCCTCCCAACTCCGAGGAACCCGCCGCCTGTTCGAACCGCGCTGGCATCCTGGTAGCCAGCCAATACGGGTAAGTGTACCCAGTAAACATGGTGTAGCAGTGGGCGACCCCACAGTATGCTGATGGGGACTGTGGAATAAATATACAGGCTTCCGTTGCATCCCCCATCCTTCGCTGATGCCATGTGTGCAATCGCCAAGCACCCTCCCTGGACCCAGCCCCCTGGAAATACCACGGCCGAATCACGGGAGCTGGATACACGGGGAAGTGTAGCACGTGAACCTACGGTAGCAGGAGGCACCCGTAGAGCAGGCTGAGAGGGACAAGATTTTAAATACCCAGGTTTTCTTGGGCAGCCCTTATACATCCCAGCTGCCCTGTCTTCTGCCGCCCCGCCCCCTTCCGCGACCCCGCCCATTGGCCATACTGCGCCAGCGTCCTGGGAGCCAGACAACACGAGGAAGTTCACCCAGTGAATCTGTGGTAGCAGAGGTCACCACTAGAGCAGGTTGAGGGAGACACGGAAGAAATCCGAATCTTACCTGCGCGGACCCCGACCCTCGCTGCCACACTCTCTACCGCCGCCCCTCCCCGCCCCATAGACGGACACCTGAGTGCACCGCACCTGCCTCCAGGGAGCCAGCCAATAAGGATATGTGCACCCAGTGAACCTCAGGCAGCAGAGGGCGCCCTCAGAGCAGGCTGAAGGGGACACGGGAGGAAACCCAAACACTTTCCTTGGCAGCCTTTGCCCCCAGCTGGCGCCCTCTGAGTAACAGCCCCGTCGAAAGCATTTCACCGCCCCCTGAGAGCAGCCGACTCTCCTGTCCAGATCCAGCCAACAAGGAGATATTCACAAAATGAACCTGGGGTAGCACTGCGCGTCCCAGATCAGGCTTAGTTGTTCAAGGGAAGAAACCATCAGGGTTGCCTGGGAAGCCCCCATCCTTCGGTGCTGCCCTGTCTGCATCCGCCCTTCCCCCTCCCGCGAACCCGCCCCCTGGGCAAACCTTGTCAGCATGCTGGTAGCCAGGAAATATGGGGAATTGTACCCAATAAACCTGGTGTAGCAGTGGGCGACCCAACAGTATGCTAAGGGGACAGTAGAAAAACATTCAGGCTTCCGTTGGCTTCCCCCATCCTTGGCTGATGCCATGTGTTCAATCGCCACGCCCGCTGCGCAGACCCCGCCCCCTGGCAATACCGCGCTGGAATCCCAGGAGCAGGATACACGGGGAAGTGTAGCACGTGAACCTGCGGTAGCAGGTGGCACCCATAGAGCAGGCTGAGAGGGACAAGTTTTGAAATACGTAGGCTTCCGTGGGCAGCCCCCATCCATCCCTGCTGCCTTGTCTTCTGCCGCGCAGCTCCCATCCCCGACCCTGTTCACGGGCCATACTGCGCCAGCATCCCTGGAGCCAGTCAACACGGGGAAGTTCACCCAGTGAATCTGGGGTAGCAGAGGGTTCCTCCAAGCAATCTGAAGAAGACACGGCAGGAATCCGAATCTTACATGCGCTGACCCCTCCTCTCGCTGCCGCACTCTCTGCAGCAGCCCCTCCCCCGCTGGTAGGCAGACAACTAGGCACACCGCGCCTGCCTCCAGAGAGCCAGCCAACAAGGAGATGTGCACCCAGTGAACCTCAGGCAGCAGAGGGCGCCTTCAGAGCAGGCTGAAGGGGACACAGGAGGAAACCCAAAGGCTTTCCTAGGCAGCCTTCGCCCCCAGCTGGTGCCCTCTCTGTAACACCCCAGTCCAAAGTTTAGCTCCTACTGCACTTAAAATATTTACATATATTAAGGATGGGAACTCCCAGGGATGCTCTGGCCCTGCACTTCCAAAGGTCCAGGGCAGTTATGTTGGCTCTGCTGAGACTGCAAGAGGCAAAGACCACCTCCAGAGAGGAGGGGCTCCTGCTTCACACCCTGAAGGCAGGAGCTTCTGAGCGGATGAAACAATGGACACTGAGACCCTCGAGTGTAAGTTGGTTTCGAATGACGCCAAAGGTGTGTGTGACGTGTGTGTGCGTGTGCGCACGCGTGCACCTGGGGACGTGTGTGGTACGTGACAGTGACTTCGCATGTGTGTGTGCCTGAGGACGTGTGTGGTTGTGTGTATGTTATGGGTGTGTGTGGGGTCCATGAGTCCACGTGTGTGTGCGTGGGGATGTACGTGGAGCAGAGTCACTGTGTCCTCACATGCATTTGTGTGTACGTGCATGCATTCATTTTAAGAATAGTAGAAGTTGTCCTTTAGTAGTCTGAAGTTGTAAAAATTGTATGGTGTCCCTCACTGTACAGTTCAAAATGAAAATAATCTTCAATCACCAGAAATGTAGTCCCCCCCAGATTCTGAATTTTTCCCCTCATATTTATTATGTCTTCATTTTACTGATGAGGAAACTAGCTTCGAGATCTTAACTGACTCATCCAAGGGCATGGAGCTCACGAGCCCAGGGCCGGGAAGCTGTCCAAGCGGCGTGGCTCCAGAGGCCTGGAGCCCTGCTCACGACCACGCGTGGCCTCTTGGCCGGGGGATCAGATTCTGATGGGCCGGGGCCAGCGTGCAGGCTGCCCAAGCCGCTGACTCTGCAAGTTGGGTGGCGAGTACCAGACAGCAGACGAGGGTAAAGGGATGCTCAGACATCAGATAGGTTCCTAGATGTTCGGTGAGTCAGGAGGCTCACTGCTCAACCTCGATCCCTTTGCTGGTGGCTAACAGGGACCAAGGCCCACCAGAGCGCTTCTGGGAGCTGCCTGCCGAAACCTGCAACAGGACTGCTCAGGACGGGCTCTGCAGCAGGAGCAAAGGGAGGCAATGTCGCCACCTGGTGGGCATCCTGGGTAGTGGCAGTAGGAGGCCTAGCACCTTTGGTATGGGGGTGGCAGGACGAGGTCCTAGGGGATGATCGTGTTCACGTGTCTTAAAAATCATTACTTCATATATGTTATCCACCTTGGGGTTTATTCTAGGATGGTAAACATGGTCTCCGTTACTCCTTCTTAGCTGGATTGATGAACTCTTTCTGAGGTTAATATTCTCTTCCATGATTTGGAAGCTATATTGCCTTTCAATGAAAATTCTCTCTAAATGTTTCTAAATCATCTCTAAGTTCATAACTCTATATGTAATTGGACCAGTAATGCTAGAACAGTCTGAGAAATGAAATCATCTATTAGATCTTGTTTCTCAATCATGATACATTTAGCATATTTTACCTCTCTGCTCTTCCCAATTGTGCATGTGGGTGCGCACGCGAGCTACACTTACTACTTTTTAGACAGTTGCTTGAAGTTTGTTACATTCACAATGAAAATATAGGTATAAACATCTTGGAAACAATCTCACATTCAACCTATTTTATAGAGGAGGAGAAAGAGTCTATTAAATTTGGCTAACTATTATCTAATGGAGGAGGAGATTATTGTGTCTCTGTACCTATGTAATTGAGAAGTAGGAGGAGGCTAGTGTGTGTATGTGTGTGTGTCTGTCTGTCTATGTATGTACCTGTGTATGTATATAATGGATGAGGAGGAGGAGGTTAGGATATACATCTGTTTCTAAATGGAGGAAGAGGCTAGTGTGTCTGTCTGTCTATTTGTTTGTCTCTCTGTCTGTATAATGGAGAAAGCCTCCCAGTATTCGACCCACCTGGAGGGATGCTAATTGATAATCTGAAGCAGCAGAGGGCGCCCCCATTGCACGCTGAGGGGGGACACTGGGTGGAAATACACAGGCTTGCCTGGGCAGCCTGGGCCTCCCGCTTCCACCCTCTCTGTAGCCGCCCCACGCCCCGCCCCCACCCCGCCCCCTGACCACCCCGCACCCACCTACGGGGAGCCGGAAAACCCAGAGATGTGCACCTCGTGTACCTAGGTTAAAAGAGACCAGCCCTTGAACCGGACAAGGGGGAGATCTGAGCAAATACCCGGGCTCAGTTGGGCAGCCCTCCTCCTCACTGCAGCCGCTGACATCACCTGGCCCGAATCCGCGGCGTAGGTTCACCTGGAAACATGCATACTGTGAACATGGGGCAGGAGAATCCTCCCCCAGGCCAGGCCATTGTGGAGACGGGAGTAAAGTGTTCGGCTCACCCTAGGCAGTTCGCTCCCCGTGACATCCCTGTCCCCTGAACTCATGTCACCAGCATCCCAGGACCTTTCTGTAAAGGAGAATTAAATCCCTGAATCCTGGGGTACAGAGGCTGCCCCGAGGCCAGGAGAGAGGGAGATGGGAGGAAAATGACCAACTCGCCGAGGCATCTCCCTTTGCTGCCGTGCAGCCTCTGTCTCTGCGGCGGACCTCGTCCTCTCATCTCACCACGCCCGGTACCAAGAGCAGGCTGAATTTAAAGATTTGAATCCCGCATACTTGAGGGAGGGGAGGCCGACCCCAGGCAAGGCAGCTAGGGAAAAGGGAGAAAATACTCTGGCTCGCTAGGGGCACCCTATTCCCCTGTCGCCATCACGGATCTACGTGCCGAGACCGTTCCCATCCTGTACGGTGTCTGTCAGTCTGACTGCCTGCATGACTGACTATCTATTGGAGAATGGTAAAAGCTAGACTATGTGTGTGTCTGTCTGTTTTTCCTACGAAGGAGGAGGCGGCTAATATGTCTCTCTATTTGCCGGCCTTTCTATGTATCAATTTATCTGTGTATGTATATATAAAT
The DNA here is from genome assembly GCF_048773025.1 of Camelus bactrianus. Lineage (NCBI taxonomy): Eukaryota > Metazoa > Chordata > Mammalia > Artiodactyla > Camelidae > Camelus > Camelus bactrianus. The sequence continues at coordinate 2,421,815 of NC_133571.1, read as the reverse complement.
GTATGTATGTATGTATGTATGTATGTATGTATGTATGTATGTATGTATGTGTCTGTCTGTCTATCTATCTATCTATCTATCTATCTATCTATCTTTCTATGTATATTACTAGCAGAGTTATCGCAGTAGGCTAGTGTGTCGTTTATGTCTGTCAGTTGGAGGAGGAGTTGAGTGTGTTTATTTAACTACCTACCTATTTCAATAAGAGGAGAAGGCTAGTGTGTGTGTGTGTGTTTGTGTGTGTGTGTGTGGGTTCTGGTCGGTCTAACTATCTATCTGTATCTAAAGGGGTAGGAGCTATTGTATCTATCAGTCTATGTAGGCATGTAATGGAGGAGGAGTAGGTTAGGATGTCAACCTTTCTATGTGTCAGATATCTATGTATGTACCTGTATCTAATGGAGAAGAAGGAGGAGGCAAGAGCATCTATCTCTCTGTCTGTCAGAGGAGCAGAAGACCAGTGTGTCTGTCCCTCTGTGTGTCTGAGGGTTTTCTCTATCTATATCTAATGGAGAAGAAAGAAGATTACCATTTGTCTGGCTATCTGTCTGTCTCTCAAGAGGAGAAGGTAGAGGCTAGTGTGTGTATCCGTCAATCTCACATTCTATCTATTTTATAGAGGAGGAGAAAGAGTCTACTTTGTTTGGCTAACTATTATCTAATGGAGGAGGAGATTATTGTGTCTCTGTACCTACGTAATTGAGAAGTAGGAGGAGGCTAGTGTGTGTATGTGTGTGTGTCTGTCTGTCTTTGTATGTACCTGTGTATGTATATAATGGATGAGGAGGAGGAGGTTAGGATATACATCTGTTTCTAAGTGGAGGAAGAGGCTAGTGTGTCTGTCTGTCTATTTGTTTGTCTCTCTGTCTGTATAATGGAGAAAGCCTCCCAGTATTCGACCCACCTGGAGGGATGCTAATTGATACTCTGAAGCAGCAGAGGGCGCCCCCATTGCACGCTGAGTGGGACACTGGGTGGAAATACACAGGCTTGCCTGGGCAGCCTGGGCCTCCCGCTTCCACCCTCTCGGTAGCCGCCCCAAGCCCCGCCCCCGCCCCGCCCCCTGACCACCCCGCACCCACCTATGGGGAGCCGGAAAACCCAGAGATGTGCACTTCGTGTACCTAGGGTAACAGAGACCAGCCCTTGAACCGGACAAGGGGGAAATCTGAGCAAATACCCGGGCTCAGTTGGGCAGCCCTCCTCCTCACTGCAGCCGCTGACATCAACCGGCCCGAATCCGCGGCGCAGGTTCATCTGGAAACATGCATACTGTGAACATGGGGCAGGAGAGTCCGCCCCCAGGCCAGGCCATTGTGGAGACGGGAGCAAAGTGTTCGGCTCACCCTAGGCAGTTCGCTCACCGTGACATCCCTGTCCCCAGAACTCACGTCACCAGCATCCCAGGACCTTGCTATAAAGGAGAATTAAATCCCTGAATCTGGGGTAGCAGAGGCTGCCCCGAGGCCAGGAGAGAGGGAGATGGGAGGAAAATGACCAACTCGCCGAGGCATCTCCCTTTGCTGCCGTGCAGCCTCTGTCTCTGCCGCGGACCTCTTCCTCTCACCTCAATACGCCCGGTACCAAAAGCAGGCTGACTTTAAAGGTTTGAATCCCGCATACTTGAGGGAGGGGAGGCCGACCCCAGGCAAGGCAGCTAGGGAAAAGGGAGAAAATCCTCTGGCTCGCTAGGGTCACCCTATTCCCCTGTCGCCATCGCCGATCCACGTGGCGAGACCGTTCCCATCCTGTACGGTGTCTGTCAGTCTGACTGCCTGCATGACTGACTATCTATTGGAGGATGGGAAAAGCTAGTCTATGTGTGTGTCTGTCTGTTTTTCCTACGAAGGAGGAGGCGACTAGTATGTCTCTCTATTTGCTGGCCTTTCTATGTATCTATTTATCTCTGTATATATATATTAATGAATGTATATATGTATGTATGTATGTATGTATTTATTTATATAAGTATGTATGTATGTATGTGTCTATCTATCTATCTATCTATCTACCTACCTACCTATCTATGTATCTATCTATCTATCTATGTATATTACTAGCGGAGTCATCGCAGTAGGCTATAGTGTCATTTATTTGTCTGTCAATCGGAGGAGGATGTTAGTGTGTTTATATAACTACCTACCTATCTGAGGAAGAGGAGAACGCTAGTGTGTGTGTGTGTGTGTGTGTGTGTGTGGTTTCTTGGTTTCTTGTCTGCCTAACTATGTATCTGTATCTAAACGGGTAGGAGCTACTGTATCTGTCTTTCAGTCTATGTAGGCATGTAATGGAGGAGGAGTAGGTGAGAATGTGAATCTGTCTATCTGTCAAATATCTATGTATGTACCTGTATCTAATGGAGAAGAAGGAGGAGGCAAGTGCATCTATCTGTCTGTCTGTCAGAGGAGGAGATGACCAGTGTGTCTGTCTCTCTGTTTATCTGAGAGTTGTCTCTATCTATATCTAATGGAGAAGAAGGAAGATTACCATTTGTCTGGCTATCTGTCTGTCTCTCAACAGGAGAAGGTAGAGGCTAGTGTGTGTATCCATCAATCTCACTTTGTATCTATTATATAGAGGAGGAGAAAGAGTCTATTTAGATTGGCTAAGTATTATCTAATGGAGGAGGAGATTAGTGTGTCTCTGTACCTATGTAATTGAGAAGTACGAGGAGGCTAGTGTGTGTATGTGTGTGTGTCTGTCTGTCTATGTGTGCACCTGTCTATCTATAAAATGGGTGAGGAGGAAGAGGTTAGAATATATATCTGTTTCTAAATGGAGGAAGAGCCTAGTGTGTCTGTCTGTTTATTTGTTTGTCTCTCTGTCTGCCTAATGGAGGATGGCTCCCAGTATTCGACCCGTCTTGAAGGATGCCAATTGATACTCTGAAGAAGCAGAGGGCGCCCCTTTGCACGCTGAGGGGGACACTGGATGGAAATCCACAGGATTTCCTGGGCAGCCCTGGCCTCCCGCTTCCGCCCTCTCTGTAGCCGCCACCCTCCCCATCCTGCCCCGCCCCCTGAACACCCCGCAGCCGCCTCCTGGGAGCTGGAAACACAGAGATGTGCACCTCATGTTCCTAAGGTAGCAGAGACCAGCTCTAAGACCACACAAGGTGGAGATCTGAACAAATACCCTGGCTCGGTGGGGCAGCCCCGTCTCCTCACTGCAGCCGCTGACCGCACCGGGCCCGAATCCGAGGCGCAGGTTCATCAGGAAACATACATACTGTGAACATGGGGCAGGAGAGTCAGCCCCGAGGACAGGCCGTTGTAGAGATGGGAGCAAAGTGTTCGGCTCACCCTAGGCAGTACGCTCCCCGCGACATCGCTGTCCCCTGAATTCACCTCACCAGTATCCCAGGTCCTTACTAAAAAGGAGAATTAAATCCCTCAAACCTGGGGTAGCGGAGGCCGCCCTGAGGCCAGGAGAGGTTTAGATGTGAGTAAAATGACCAACTCGCTGAGGCATATCCCTTTGCTGCTGTGCAGCCTCTGTCTCTGCCGCTAACTTCTTCCTCTCATCACACCACGCCCGCTCCCAAGAGCAGGCTGACTTTAAAGATTTGAATCCCACATACTTGAGGGAGGGGAGGCCGACCCCAGGCAAGGCAGCTAGGGAAAAGGGAGAAAATCCTCTTGCTCGCTAGGGGCACCCTATTCCCCTGTCGCCGTCACGGATCTACGTGTCGAGACCGTTCCCATCCAGTACTGTTTTGGTCAGACTGACTGCCTGCATGAATGACTATCTATTGGAGAATGGTAAAAGCTAGACTGTGTGTGTGTCTGTCTGTTTTTCCTAAGAAGGTGGAGGCGGCTAATATGTCTCTCTATTTGCCGGCCTTTCTATGTATCTATTTATCTCTGTATGTATATTTTAATGTATATATGAATATATGTATGTGTCTGTCTGTCTGTCTGTCTATCTATCTATCTATCTATCTATCTATCTATCTATCTATCTTTCTATCTATGCATATAACTAGCGGAGTTATCGCAGTAGGCTAGTGTGTCGTTTATGTCTGTCAGTTGGAGGAGGAGTTTAGTGTGTTTATATAACTACCTACTTATTTCAATGAGAGGAGAAGGCCAATGTGTGTGTGTGTGTGTGTGTGTGTGTGGGTTCTGGTCTGCCTAAGTATGAATCTGTATCTAAAGGGGTAGGAGCTATTGTATCTGTCTAACAATCTTTGTAGGCATGTAATGGAGGAGGAGTAGGCTTGTATGTCAATCTTTCTATCTGTCAGATATCTATGTATGTACATGTATCTAATGGAGAAGAAAGAGGAGGCAAGAGCATCTATCTGTCTGTCTGTCAGAGGAGGAGATGACCAGTGTGTCTGTCTCTCTGTTTATCTGAGAGTTGTCTCTATCTATATCTAATGGAGAAGAAGGAAGATTACCATTTGTCTGGCTATCTGTCTGTCTCTCAACAGGAGAAGGTAGAGGCTAGTGTGTGTATCCGTCAATCTCACATTCTATCTATTTTAAAGAGGAGGAGAAAGAGTCTACTTAGTTTGGCTAAGTATTATCTAATGGAGGAGGAGATTAGTGTGTCTCTGTACCTATGTAATTGAGAAGTAGGAGGAGGCTAGTGTGTGTATGTGTGTGTGTCTGTCTGTCTATGTATGTACCTGTGTATGTATATAATGGATGAGGAGGAGGAGGTTAGGATATATATCTGTTTCTAAATGGAGGAAGAGGCAAGTGTGTCTGTCTGTCTATTTGTTTGTCTCTCTGTCTGTATAATGGAGGAAGCCTCCCAGTGTTCGACCCACCTGGAAGGATGCCAATTGATACTCTGAAGCAGCAGAGGGCGCCCCCATTGCACGCTGAGGGGGACACTGGATGGAAATCCACAGGATTTCCTGGGCAGCCTGGGCCTCCCGCTTCCACCCTCTCAGTAGCCGCCCCAAGCCCCCCCCGCCCTGCCCCCTGACCACCCCGCACCCGCCTCCGGGGAGCCAGAAAACCCAGAGATGTGCACCTCTTGTACCTAGAGGTAATGGAAACCAGACCTTGAACCGGACAAGGGGGAGATCTGAGCAAATACCCGGCGTCAGTATGGCAGCCCCGCCTCCTCACTGCAGCCGCTGACCGCACCGGGCCCGAATCCATGGCAAAGTTTCACCTTGAAACATGCATACTGTGATCTTGGGGCAGGAGAGCTCGCCTCCAGGCCAGGCCATTGTGGAGACGGGAGCAAAGTGTTCGGCTCACCATAGTCAGTTCGCTCCCCGCGACATCCCTGTCCCCTGAATTCATCTCACAAGCATCCCAGGACGATGCTAAAAAGGAGAATTAAATCCCTCAAACCTGGGGTAGCGGAGGCCGCCCCGAGGCCAGTAGAGGTTTAGATGTGAGTAAAATGACCAACTCGCTGAGGCATATCCCTTTGCTGCTGTGCAGCCCCTGTCTCTGCCGCCAACTTCTTCCTCTCATCACACCACGCCCGCTCCCAAGAGCAGGCTGACTTTAAAGGTTTGAAGCCTGCATACTTTAGGGAGGGGAGGCCGACCCCAGGCAAGGCAGCTAGGGAAAAGGGAGAAAATCCTCTGGGTCGCTAGGTTCACCCTATTCCCCTGTCGCCGTCGCCGATCCACGTGCTGAGACCGTTCCCATCCTGTACTGTGTCTGTCAGTCTGACTGCCTGCATGACTGACTATCTATTGGAGGATGGGAAAAGCTAGTCTATGTGTGTGTCTGTCTGTTTTTCCTACGAAGGAGGAGGCGACTAGTATGTCTCTCTATTTGCTGTCTTTCTATGTATCTATTTATCTCTGTATGTATATATTAATTAATGTATATATGTATGTATGTATGTATGTGTCTATCTATGTATCTATGTATCTATCTATCTATCTATCTATGTATCTATCTATCTATCTATCTATCTATCTATCTATCTATGTATCTATCTATATTACTAGCGGAGTCATCGCAGTAGGCTAGTGTGTCATTTATTTGTCTGTCAGTCGGAGGAGGATGTTAGTGTGTTTATATAACTACCTACCTACCTGAGGAAGAGGAGAACGCTAGTGTGTGTGTGTGTGTGAGTGTGTGTGGTTTCTTGGTTTCTTGTCTGCCTAACTATGTATCTGTATCTAAACGGGTAGGAGCTACTGTATCTGTCTTTCAGTCTATGTAGGCATGTAATGGAGGAGGAGTAGGCGAGTATGTAAATCTATCTGTCAAATATCTATGTATGTACCTGTATCTAATGGAGAAGAAGGAGGAGGCAAGTGCATCTATCTGTCTGTCTGTCAGAGGAGGAGAAGACCAGTGTGTCTGTCTCTCTGTTTATCTGAGAGTTGTCTCTATCTATATCTAATGGAGAAGAAGGAAGATTACCATTTGTCTGGCTATCTGTCTGTCTCTCAACAGGAGAAGGTAGAGGCTAGTGTGTGTATCCATCAATCTCACTTTGTATCTATTTTATAGAGGAGGAGAAAGAGTCTATTAATTTTGGCTAAATATTATCTAATGGAGGAGGAGATTAGTGTGTCTCTGTACCTACATAGATGAGAAGTAGGAGGAGGCAAGTGTGTGTATGTGTCTGTGTCTATCTGTCTATGTATGTACCTGTCTATCTATATAATGGATGAGGAGGAGGAGGTTAGGATATATATCTGTTTCTAAATGGAGGAAGAGGCTAGTGTGTCTGTTTGTCTATTTGTTTGTCTCTCTGTCTGTCTAATGGAGGAAGGCTCCCAGTATTCGACCCATCTGGAGGGATGCCAATTGATACTCTGAAGCAGCAGGGAGCGCCCCCATTTCACGCTGAGGGGGATACTGGATGGAAATCCACTGGCATGCCTGGGCAGCCCTGGCCTCCCGCTTCCGCCCTCTCTGTAGCCGCCCCCCACCCTGCCCCCACCCCGCCCCTGACCACCCCGCACCCTCCTCTTGGGAGCCGGAAACACAGAGATGTGCACCTCGTGTACCTAAGATAGCAGAGACCAGGTCTAAGTCCACACAAGTTGGAGATCTGAGCAAATACCCTGCCTTGTGGGGCAGCCCCGCCTCCTCACTGCAGCCGCTGACATCACCGGGCCCGAATCCGAGGCGCAGGTTCACCTGGAATCATGCATAATGTGATCATGGGGCAGGAGAAGTCGCCTCCAGGCCAGGCCATTGAGGAGATGGGAGCAAAGTGTTCGGCTCACCCTAGGCAGTTCGCTCCGCATGACATCCCTGTCCCCTGAATTCACCTCACAAGCATCCCAGGACCATGCTTAAAAGGAGAATTAAATCCCTGAATCCTGGGGTACCAGAGGCTACCATGATGCCACGAGAGGGGGAGATGGGAGGAAAATGACCAACTCGCCGAGGCATCTCCTTTTGCTGCTGTGCAGCCTCTGTCTCTGCCACCGTCCTCTTCCTCTCACGTCACCACGCCCGCTCACAAGAGCAGGCTGACTTTAAATGTTGGAATCCAACATCCTTGGGGTAGGGGAGGCCGACCCCAGGCAAGGCAGCTAGGGAAAAGGGAGAAAATCCTCTGGCTCGCTAGGTTCACCCTATTCCCCTGTCGCCGTCGCCGATCCACGTGCCGAGACCGTTCCCATCCTGTACTGTGTCTGTCAGTCTGACTGCCTGCATGACTGACTATCTATTGGAGGATGGGAAAAGGTAGTCTATGTGTGTGTCTGTCTGTTTTTCCTATGAAGGAGGAGGTGACTAGTATGTCTCTCTCTTTGCTGGCCTTTCTATATATCTATTTATCGCTGTATGTATATATTAATAAATGTATATTTGTATGTATGTATGTATGTATTTATATATGTATGTATGTATGTATGTGTCTGTCTATCTATCTATCTATCTATCTATCTATCTATCTATCTATCTATCTATCTATGTATCTATCTATCTATGTATATTACTAGCGGAGTCATCGCAGTAGGCCTGTGTGTCATTTATTTGTCTGTCAGTCGGAGGAGGATGTCAGTGTGTTTATATAACTACCTACATATCTGAGGAAGAGAACACTAGTGTGTGTGTGTGTGTGTATGTGTGTGTGTGTGTATGTGTGTGTGTGTGTGGTTTCTGGTCTGCCTATGTATCTGTATCTAAACGGGTAGGTGCTACTGTATATGTCTTTCAGTCTATGTAGGCATGTAATGGAGGAGGAGTAGGCGAGTATGTAAATCTATCTGTCAAATATCTATGTATGTACCTGTATCTAATGGAGAAGAAGGAGGAGGCAAGTGCATCTATCTGTCTGTCTGTCAGAGGAGGAGAAGACCAGTGTGTCTGTCTCTCTATTTATCTGAGAGTTGTCTCTATCTATATCTAATGGAGAAGAAGGAAGATTACCATTTGTCTGGCTATCTGTCTGTCTCTCAACAGGAGAAGGTAGAGGCTAGTGTGTGTATCCGTCAATCTCACTTTGTATCTATTTTATAGAGGAGGAGAAAGTGTCTATTTAGTTTGGCTAAGTATTATCTAATGGAGGAGGAGATTAGTGTGTCTCTGTACCTACGTAATTGAGAAGTAGGAGGAGGCTAGTGTGTGTATGTGTGTGTGTCTGTCTGTCTATGTATGCACCTGTCAATCTATATAATGGATGAGGAGGAAGAGGTTAGGATATATATCTGTTTGTAAATGGAGGAAGAGGCTAGTGTGTCTGTCTGTCTATTTGTTTGTCTCTCTGTCTGTCTAAAGGAGGAAGGCTCCCAGTATTCAACCCACCTGTAGGGATGCCAATTGATTCTCTGTAGCAGCAGAGGGCACCCCCATTTCACGCTGAGGAGGACACTGGATGGAAATCCACAGGCTTGCCTGGGCAGCCCGTACCTCCCGCTTCTGCCCTCTTTGTAGCCGCCCCCCACCCCGCCCCCGCCCCCCCCGACCACCCCGCACCCGCCTCTGGGGAGCCGGAAAACCCAGAGATGTGCACCTTGTGTCCCTAAGGTAATGGAAACCAGCCCTTGAACCGGACAAGACGGAGATCTATGCAAATACCCAGGTTTGGTGGGGCAGCCACTCCTCCTCACTGCAGCCGCTGACCGCACCGGGCCCGAATCCGCGGCGCAGGTTCACCTGGAAACATGCATACTGTGAACATGGGGCAGGACTGGCCGCCCCCAGGCCAGGCCGTTGTGGAGATGGGAGCAAAGTGTTCGGCTCACCCTATGCAGTTCGCTCCCCGGGACATCCCTGTCTCCTGAACTCACCTCACTAGCATCCCAGGACCTTGCTATAAAGGAGAATTAAACCACTGAATCCTGGGGTATCAGAGGCTGCACCGAGGGCAGTAGAGGGGGAGATGGGAGGAAAATGACCAACTCGCCAACGCATCTCCCTTTGCTGCTGTGCCGCCTCTGTCTCTGCTGCTGACCGTTTCCTCTCACCTCACCTCGCCCGCTCCGAAGAGCAGGCTGACTTTAAACGTTTGAATCCCGCTTGATTGGGGGAGGGGAGCCAACCGCAGGCAAGGCAGGTAGGGATAAGGGAAAAAATCCTCTGGCTCGCTGGGAGCACCCTATTCCCCTGTCGCTTTTGCCGATCCACTTGCCGAGACCGTTCCAATCCTGTACTGTGTCGGTCAGACTGACTGCCTGCATGACTGACTATCTATTGGAGGATGGGAAAGTCTAGACTATGTGTGTGTCTGTCTGTTTTTCCTACGAAGGTGGAGGCGGCTAGTATGTCTCTGTATTTGCCGGCCTTTCTATCTATCTATTTATCTCTGTATGTATATATTAACGAATGTATATATGTATGTATGTATGTATGTATGTATGTAGGTATGTATGTGTCTATCTATCTATCTATCTATCTATCTATCTATCTATCTATCTATCTATTTATATATCTAGTGGAGTCGTCGCAGTAGGCTAGTGTGTCGTTTAGTTCTGTCAGTTGGTGGAGGAGGTCAGTGTGTTTATATAACTACCTACCTATTTGAGGAAGAGGAGAAGGCTAGTGTGTGTGTGTGTGTGTGTGTGTGGTTTCTGGTCTGCCTAACTATGTATCTGTATCTAAAGGGGTTGGTGCTACTGTATCTGTCTTTCAGTCTATGTAGGCATGTAATGGAGGAGGAGTAGGCTAGTATGTCTGTCTTTCTATGTGTCAGAGATCTCTGTATGTACCTGTATCTAATGTAGAAGAAGGAAGAGGCTAGAGCATCTATCTCTCTGTCTGTCAGAGGAGGAGAAGACCAGTGTGTCTGTCTCTCTGTGTGTCTGAGAGTTGTCTCTATCTATATCTAATGGAGAAGAAGGAGGATTCCCATGTGTCTGGCTATCTGTCTGTCTCTCTTCCAGAAAAGAAGAGGCTAGTGGGTGTATCCATCAATCTCACTTTGTATCTATTTTATAGAGGAGGAGAAAGTGTTTATTAAGTTTGGCTAAGTATTATCTAATGGAGGAGGAGATTACTGGGTCTCTGTACCTATGTAATTGAGAAGTAGGAGGAGGCTAGTGTGTGTATGTGTTTGTGTCTGTCTGTCTATGTATGTACCTGTCTATGTATATAATGGATAAGGAGAAGGAGGTTAATATATAAATCTGTTTGTAAATGGAGGAAGAGGCTAGTGTGTCTGTCTGTCTATTTGTTTGTCTCTCTGTCTGTCTAATGGATGAAGCCTCCCAGTATTCGACCCACCAGGAGGGATGCCAATTGATACTCTGAAGCAGCAGAGGGCGCCCCCATTGCACGCTGAGGGGGGACACTGGATGGAAATCCACAGGCTTGCCTGGGCAGCCCTGGCCTCCCGCTTCCGCCCTCTCGGTAGCCGCCCCCCCATCCCGCCCTGCCTGCTGACCATGTCGCACCCACTTCATGGGAGCCGGAAAACACAGAGATGTGCACCTCGTGTACCTAGGGTAGCAGAGAGCAGCCCTTGAACCGGACAAGGGGGAGATCTGTGCAAAACCCGGGCTCGGTGGGGCAGCCCTGCCTCCTCACTGCAGCCGCTGACCGCACCAGGCCCGGATCCATGGCGAAGGTTCACCTGGAAACATGCATACTGTGAATATGTGTCAGGAGAGGTCGCCCCCAGGACAGGCCATTGTGGAGATTGGAGCAAATTTTTCGGCTCACCCTAAGCAGTTTGCTCCCCGTGACATCCCTGTCCCCTGAAATCACCTCACCAGCATCCCAGGACCTTGCTAAAAAGGCGAATTAAATCCCTGAATCCTGGGGTAGCAGAGGCCGCCCCAAGGCCAGGAGAGGGGGAGATGGGAGGAAAATGACCAACTCGCCGACTCATCTCCCTTTGCTGCTGTGCAGCCTCTATCATTGACGCCAACCTCTTCCTCTCACCTCACCGCACCCGCTCCCAAGAGCAGGCTGACTATAAAGGTTTGAATCCCACATAATTGGGGGATGGGAGGCCCGACCACAGGCAAGGCAGCTAGGGAAAAGTGAGAAAATCCTCTGGCTCGCTAGGGGCACCCTATTCCCCTGTTGCCGTCGCTGATCCACGTGCCGAGACCGTTCCCATCCTATACTGTGTCAGTCAGACTGACTGCCTGCATGACTGACTATGTATTGGAGGATGGGAAAAGCTAGACTATGTGTGTGTCTGTCTGTTTTTCCTTCGAAGGTGGAGGTGACTAGAATATCTCTGTATTTGCCGGCCATTCTATGTATCTATTTATCTCTGTATGTATATATTAATCTATATATGTATGTGTGTATGTATGTATGTATGTATATATGTATGTATGTATGTGTCTATCAATCTATCTACCTATCTATCTATATATCTATCCATCTATTTATATATCTAGCGGTGTCATCGCAGTAGGCTAGTGTGTCGTTTATTTGTCTATCAGTTGGAGGATGAGGTTAGTATGTTTATATAACTACCTACCTATTTGAGGAAGAGGAGAAGGCTAGTGTCTGTGTGTGTGTGTTTGTGTGTGTGTGGGGGGGGGGGTTCTGGTCTGCCTAACAATATATCTGTATCTAAAGGGGTAGGATCTACTGTATCTGTCTATCAGTCTATGTAGGCATGTAATGGCGGAGGAGTAGGCTAGTATGTCAGTCTGTCTATCTGTCAGATATCTATGTATGTTCCTTTATCTAATGGAGAAGAAGAAGGAAGGTAGAGCGTCTATCTCTCTGTGTGTCAGAGGAGGAGAAGACTAGTGTGTCTGTCTCTCTGTGTGTCTGAGGGTTGTTTCTATTTATATCTAATGGAGAAGCAGGAGGATTCCCATGTTTCTGGCTATCTGTCTGTCTGTCTATAGGAGAATTTGGAGGCTAGTGTGTGTATTCATCAGCCTCACTTTCTATCTGTTTTATAGAGGAGGAGAAATGGTCTATTAAGTTTGTCTATTATCTAATGGAGGAGTAGATTAGTGTGTCTCTCTACCTACTTAATTTAAGAGTAGGAGGAATCTAGTGTGTTTATTTGTGTGTGTGTGTCTGTCTATTATGTATCTGTCTATGTATTTTATTAATGAGGAGTCTGAGGTTAGGATGTATATCTGTTTCTAAATGGAGGAAGAGGCTAGTGTGTCTGTCTGTCTATGTGTTTGTCTCTCTTTGTGTCTAATGGATGAAGCCTCCCAGTATTCGACCTTCCTGGAGGGATGCCAATTGTTACTCTGAAGCAGCAGAGGGCGCTCCCATTGCACACTGAGTGGGATACTGGATGGCAATCCACTGGCTTTCCTGGGCATCCCCCGCCTCCCGCTGCCCCCTTTCTCTGCAGCCGCCCCCCCTTCACCTGACTGCTCTGCAGCTGTTTGAAGGGAGCTTCCTGACCTTCAGATGTGCCTCCGGTGAACTTGGGCCAGTTGAGGCTGCACCCATGCCAGGTATTCATGGAGATTGAAGCAAAATGCCCACCTCACCGGGGCAGGGCCTTTGCTCCCTGTACTGCTGGCTGTTGTTGTTACATATTATTAAGGGTTTCTATGTGTCAAGAATCCAGGTGTTGCTTAGTTGCGTCCTGCTTCATGGTCTGTCATGAATTTGTAACTAAGTTTCATCCAGGGCTTTTGTCTTCTGTGAACACTCAACTTGGGACGTGTACACCTCCAAGCTTACATCATTGTTGACAGGGTTTAATTCCTCTAGTTCTGTTGGACTGAGGGCCCAAAACAGCTTGTCGCTTTGTCAAAGTGCGCAAGTCTAGAATGCATTAGAATGTCTAATTGTAAAATGCAAACCACAGTTTTATGATATACAATCATAAAAGTGATAACCTCTCACTTTTGCCACAGTCTATGGATTAGGTCCCACTCACACTCATAAAGTCTAGGCGTTACACAAATTCATGAATGCCAAAAGGCAAGAGTAATTGGTGGTTATTTTTAAAGTTGTAACTACAACTGCCCTTCCCACCTGTGTGTCTCCCACATCTGGGTTAGGAACTACCTTTGTATGCGTTAAACTCACCCAGTTACTGGGTATATCAATCACATTGTAATTATACATATTTTTTCCCTGCTAGCATATAAACTCCATGAGGACAGAAATAGTCTATCTCTGTCATTTCTTTATGTTACTTCATGTAAAGTAAACTTTTATTGACTGTTTATTTGTTCCTTTGAATTGGAATCATTTATCTCTGTTTTCAGTGCTTAGTACATTAGCTGTTACATGGTAGACATTCAACCCAGGTTTGTCAAAAGACTGCTTAGATGAAAAATGTTATTATTGAGATAATAATTATTGAGATAATTCAGAAGAATTTTATTCAGAAAAAAAGAATTTCAGTGTAAATTTAACATTCAGAGTCACTCCTTAAAATACCAGTAACCAGGGTTACAAATATCCAAATGTAAAGATAATAGCACAGACAGCATTAGACTGCAGGGGCAGAAAGGGATTTCCCGAAGAACAAGAGCTATTCTGTGAATCCCATGTCTCCTGCTTCTTTGATACAGCTGCACATATTCTGGATTATGATGAGGGCTGTTGTACACCTCAAACCACGGGCTTAACTTCTCAGTAGACACCAAGGCCAAGCATCCATGCCCTGTGAATTGAAAACAAATGCCATTGCTGGCATTCTGCTCTCCATTCCCTCCCATTTACCAGGCAGGCTGCATGGCTGCAGCTTGGGCACTGCCACTTCTGGAGTGGTTATGTTCCCTTGTCCCTGAAAACTGAAGATGGTACTTTCCTATAGAAATAATAGTATACATTTTGACTGGCTTCCTGGGCCAGCCTACAGTATAGATCTAACTCAACAAATGGCCATATTAACTTTTTTGCATTCAAAGTTCTGGAATTCAACATTTGGCAAATTTATCTGAACTACCATATTCTGTCTACATTATAGGTTAAATAGACTAGGTTGGAGCCTGAGCAATAATTGTAAACCTCCGTCTGAAACATGGTTCTCCCTGATATTCATTAATTAATTCATTAATTTAATGAACTTTTATTAGGACATTCCCATGCACAGCTAAAGCATCATCACCATGTGGTTGTTAGAGCCCCAGGTAGAAGGCAGCGCCAGAATGAGACGCACCTATACAAACTGATAATTACGATTTAATGCAGAGTTTGTGTGAGAGGAGAGGTGAGCATGCAGTGCTCTGGGGCACCAAAGAGGGACTCTGCATAATGCAGACTTGACCCTATCTTGGAGAATTAGGAAGCATTTATCCTAAATAGAATGGTGTGTGTGGCATTTTAAGTCAGAGGAATGCCACATGCAAAAGCCACAAAGTTCTGAAAGGCATCGTATTATTTAAAAATGACCAGAAGAAATCCAGTGGTGATAGATAATGAGAAATTATGGGAGATGCAGAAAACGGTTGTCAGAGCCTTGACTGAAAAGGTTCTATGATCAAGAGTGAAAATATTTCAAGAAGGGCTTCAGTGAAGTTTATGCAGAAGAGTGACTGGGTATAATTTGTTTTGTAGGAACTTTGGGAGCAGAAATATCCATTAGAAAACTCCTGAAAATGTCCAAATGTGAAACAATGATAGTCTTATTTAGGCAATGGCAGCAGCAGAGTTGAAAAGGAGGATGTTCATGCAAGAGACAGTCCTGAAGTAGACATATCAGAATCTGATGGCCAACTAGGGAGGCAGCAGCAGAGGACAGGAAGGATAACAGTGTTGGAAGAAATGGGAAAAAAGAGTAGAGGATACTGCAGAGATTTGTGTTTGAGGAGCTTAGGAAATGTGCTAGTGAAATATGAGAGAATGAGCTGAATTGGAGTCATAGATAATGAATAGGTGATGCTTGGAGTGGAATTACAGTTTTAAAACTTAGGACCCTACATGATTTTCTGAAAATCTCTTCCAAGTTTCAGTATCTCCTTTTACTTATTTCATATCTTGGGGCCTAAAGGAGTGACTGATTTTCATTTTATTCTCAAATGTGCCTTCTAGACAATAGACACCAATCTCAGTTCAGTGTTCCTTTGGAATCTAAGCCAGGCAGAATGACCATCCCTGCCTTGGGCCCCCACTCTACTCCATGCAGACAGTTTTATTTTTGTTTGTTTTAATGAAAAGTTGTCAAGACCTGTATCTTATATGATGTATGATTTTGGCACCCAGAATAAATGGATAAATGAATGAATAAATTGGGTTCTGGTTCAAGATGGTGGTATAGGAAAACCTTGAACTAACCTCCTCCCAGAGACATACACAGTTACACCTACATAAAGAATAATTCCTCCTGAGGAATACCTGAGGGCTGATTGAAAAGCTTCTGCCCAAGAAAAGATAGAGGAACCACATAGAGATGGGTAGGAGAGAAAGAGACATGGTATCAATGGGAACCCCACCCTGAGGCTGCAACTTGTAGTGGGAAGGGATATCACTGAGGGGCCAGCATGCAGACTCATCCACCATGAGAAATAGTGGAAAAAAGCAGTCATTTAAAGGGCACCTAGAATATGTGTGAAGGAAATCCATTTGCTAGCCCTAGAATATTTGCCAAACAGGCAGGGAACTGCTAGAAGTCTCTTTGGGCTCAGAGGTGCTCAGGAGTACTATGTTTTGCATTCTTCCAAAACCTTGATCGTGCCAGGGGGAACATGGTCCAGGCACTCTAGCCAGCTTGCCAAGGTTACTGCAGAGTGCCCCAGGGCCATGGCACACACCAGGTACAGCCATTCTCCCAAGGCAGCCCTGGTACAACATGCCCTTGGCTCCCCTGCCCATACCCATTCCAGCGCCATCTGTCTCACCAAGGCTGCCCCATCACAGCACACCCCAGGACCCCAGGTCCAGATCTTTTCTAACTCGAGCCATTCCACCAAGGCAGCCCTGTTGCTGTATGCCTGGGCCCTCTGTACAGGTTTGCACACACTCCATCTCCAGCCAGCCAAAGCTTCCCAGAACATGCAGTCTACACCAGGAATGTGCCTACATATACAATGCCATGCTTTCAAAACCAGGTGAGGTATCTATTTTGCCTAATTCATAGAAACAAACACAGAAAGTCAAACAAAATGAGGAGACAGAGGAATATGTTCTGGGAAAAGAATAAGCTAAAACCCCAGAAAAACCCTGATGAAATGGAGATAAGCAATTTACCTGATAAAGAGTTTAAAATAATGTTCATAAAAATGCTCACCAAACTTGGGAGAATGAAGGAGAAAAGATCTTAAACAGAGTTAGAAAATATAAGAAAGAACCAATCAGACCTGAAGAATATACTAACTGAAATTAAAAACTTACTATAGAGAATCAACAGCAGAAAAGATGACACGGAAGAACAGATCAGAGAGCTGGAAGATGGGAGACAATTTTAAAAAGATAAGAATATTTTAAGGGACTTCTGGGCCAACAATAAGTATAATAATATTCTCATTATAGGGGTCCCAGAAAAAGAAGAGAGAGAAATGGATAGAAAACTTATTTTAAGAATAATTCCTGAAAATTTTCCTAACCCAGGGAAGGAGACAGATATTCAGGTCAGAAGTTCAGAGTCTCAAATAAAATGAATTAAAAGGGATCAACAACAAGGCATATAATAAAAATGGCAAAAGTTAAGAGAGAATTTTAAAGGCAGCAAGAGAAAAGCAGAGAGTCACATATAGGGGGCCCCCATTAAGTTAGCATCTAATTTTTTAGCAGAAATTTTGCAGGATAGAAGGGAGTGACATGGTGCGTTTAAAGTGCTGAAAGGAAAAGACAGTCAAGAATACTCTACCAGGTAAGACTGTCATTCAGAACTGAAGGAGAGAGACAGCACTTCCCAGACAAGCAAAAAGTAGAGGAGTTCATCACCACTAAAGCAGCCTTATAAGAAAAGTTAAAGGATCTTAAGTGGAAAAGAAAAGGCCATAAGTAGAAATAAGAAAAAAACAAAACAAAACAAAACAAAAAAAAAAACCACTCACTGGTAAAGGCAAATATATAGCAAAGGCAGTGATCACCACGTTCAGCATGAAGACTAAAAGACAAAAGCAATAAAATCACTGATACCTACAATAAGTAACTAAGGGATGCACAAAATAAAAGATGTAAAATATAACATCAAGAACATAAGATCTGGGGAAGGAGGTAAAAATGTAGTACTTTTAGAAGGCATTTGACTTAAGCGACTATCAGCTTATTAAATTAAGTGCTATATGAATCGGTTGATATTCACGGACCTCATGGTAACCACAAACTAAAGTGTACAATAGATAAATGACAAATAACACTAAAGGGATTTGTCAAACCATAAGGGAAGAGATCAAGAAAAAAGAGAGTGGACCCAAATAAAATCAGAAGTGAAAGAGAAGTTACAACTGAGCACAGAAATGCAAACAATCATAGGAAACTACTGTGAACAATTATACAACAATTTTTCCAAAGAAGACATACTGATGGCCAGTAGGCACATGAAAAGATGCTCAATATCAGTTCAACAGGGAAATGCAAATCAAAACCATAATGAGATGCTACTTTACACCTGTCACAATGGCTTGTATCCAAAGGGAAAAAAAAAAACAAACAAACAAGAAATAACAGGTATTGGTGTGGATGTGGTGAAAAGGGAACCCTTGTGCACGGTTGGTGGGAAGATAAATTGGTATAGCCCCTACGGAAAATCATATGGAGGTTCCTCAAAAAATTAAAAGTAGGACTACCATACATTCAGCAATTTCACTCCTGGGTTTTTATCCAAAAGGAACAGAAACACTAACTTGAAAAAATACATCCACTTCATTGTTCATTGCAGCATTATTTACAATAGCCAAGATATGGAAGCAGCCCAAGTGCTCATTGATAGATGAGTAAAGAAGATGTGGTGTATAAATCTACAATAGACTATTACTCAGCTCTAAAAAGAATGAAGTCTTGCCTTGGCAACATCATGGATGAACCTAGAGGATATTATGCTATGTGAAATAAGCCAGACAAAGACAAATACTTAATGATTTCACTCATATGTGAACTCTAAATAACAAATGAACAAATATGACAAAACAGAAACAGATTCATAGACTCAGAGAAAAAACTGGTGATTGCTAGAGGGTGGGGCATGTGGTGGATGAAATCGATGAAAAGGGTTAAGAGGTACAAATTTTCAGTTATAAAATAAGTCAACAGGATATAATGCACAGCACAGAGAGTATAGCCAGTAATATTGTAGTGATTTTGTATGGTGACCAACGGTAACTACACTTACTGCTGTGATCATTCCATAATGTGTAAAAATATCCAGTCACTGTGTTGTGCCTTGATACTTATATATATTGTAAGTCAATTATACTTCAGTTAACAAAAAAAGAAATAAACTGCAGTGTTTGTCATCATTCCTAGTCTTTTAATTCAGTATCAGGAATAAACTGGAGAAGTAGAAACAGTAGCAATATAGATGTATTTTTTGTTTTTATATCACAAATCAAAGGCTTGCTTACAGGGAATTAGCTTGTGGGGCTGGATAAGCAGTTCCTGCCTGGCCGTCTCTGCACCTGGTGCTGGCCTGACATTCAGAGGGCGGGCAGTTGGGAAGCGACAGTCACCAAGCAGACTAGAATCACATGAGGATGCACTGGAACCTCATAAGGAAGGATGGAAATCCATGTTTGTTCTTGCTACCTCTGACTTGGTGATGTGGGTGATCTGCAGAAGCTGAGACCCTTCGTCACAGAGCCAAACACACACACCTGACCCAGGCACTGCTTCGTACAAGTGAGGTCCGTTCCCAGACTGGCTTTGAAAGCTTTTTTAAATACAACTTGGACATCATGTTCTACGGCTTTTGTTACTTTCACACAAGCTAGAGGAGCAGCCCCGTGTCCTTCAATCACACTTACTTGGTTCTTTCCTAATCTTGGGTAAGCCTCAGAAAGCTTAGCTCTGTCAGTGACAGCGACATCACTGAGGCAGCTGTGCTCCTGAGTATTTATGCCGCCCAGACTGCTCTGGCTCTTCACTGCTAGCTTCCCGCTTGTTTATTACTTCACACTGATGACTTGCAACTGTGTCTTCTCTGAGCCTTTTTCATACTTCTCAAGCTCTCAAATTTAGCCTCAATCTTCTAACATGGACTATAACTTTATCTCTTCTATCTCGGAGAATATAAGAAATAAAATCATGTGAAATTCCTGAATTTCTTTTCCTTCTCTGTGGCCTCAGAGAAAAAGTATCTGAATCCTCTCCTAGGCAAGTTACTTTCCTACAACTGGTGATAGGACTTCACTACCTCAACAATCTCTTCTTTCTTTTGAATCTTTTCTCTCTTTCCACTAAACTTATATACATGTTCACATCATCCATTTCCTTCAAAATGTATCTTGAGTCCCACCCGTATTCCTTTTTTAAACCAGCTTCCACCACAACCACTCTATGAAAAGTCCTAAAAACAAATAACCTCCTAACTGGTAAATGTAACAGCCTCTTTCCTGTTGTCATTCTCCCTGGCTTTTCTGCAACCTTTGGCCAAGTTTCCATCTTAATGCTGTCATCTTCGATCACTCCCCAGTCTCCTTTGTCATCTCCTCCTTCTTTCCTGGCTCCTAAATGTAGGATTCTCTCAAGATGATCAATATTCTTTCCTTGGCCTACTTACCCTAAGCTGTTCCTTTTGTGATCCTTTAAGAATTCAAAGGGTCCCTTTATGTGAATAATTGTCCAACAAAGATATAATTCAAGCCACATATGTGACTTTAATTTTCCTAGTAGCCACTACAGAAAAAGTAAAAGAAACATTAATTTATCATACTTTAATTGAATATACCCATGATACATTTTAACATGTAATCAATCAAAAATTACTAATGAAATATTTTACATCCTTTATTTGTAACATGTCTGTCAATATCCATTGTGTACTTTTACACTTAGAATACATCTCAATTGGTACTAGTCTTATTTCAAGCACTCACTAGTCTCATGAAGCTAGTAGCCACTGTCTTGGGCATTCCAACTCTGGAATCTACAAACCTGTCCTGAATTCTGTGTTCCACAGCTGGAATCCAACTGCCACTAAGATCTAACATTCATCCTCTTGTATAATCTGTCACTCATAGTGGTAGCAATTATCTGTAAAAATATGAGACAAAGATTTTACCCAATTACTCACATATCTTTATGGATTTCTACTTGCCAAATGAAAGGCAGCATGATGAGCATAAATCTTGGAGTCACAGATAATTAGACAGATAATTGAATCCAGGCTCATGGCTAATTTGTATGCAATTTGGGACAAGTTACTTAACCTTCGTGAGAGTCTGTTTTCTCATCTAAAGTGGCGAACACAGTCTTTCCTTCTGGGTTTGTTATAGGAAGACGTTGCTATTATTTCTTGCACAGTGCATGACCCATAGTAAGGTCACAATAAATGGTAACTGGGCCATTAACATGACATTCAAGGTTCTCCACAACCTGTTTCTAATATACCTTCCCAACTTTGTGCCCACTCTGACTTGTACTCTCATTCATCTATGCCTTCATACTTTCATTCTTCAAAAAACACGTACTATGAGCTGGGCCCCATCACTAAAACTTTACTTAAAGAGTTTATTTATTTATTCATTTATTAGCTTGTTTGTTTGTTTCTTTGAGATGAATTGATTAAACATTGACTTTGTGCTGACTTCTTTTTAGATGCTTGAGATAAATTACTGAATAAAACAGACAAAACATTTGCTCTTGAGAAATGGACATTTTAGTTGGGAAGACAGAAAACAAAGAGTAAACATAATTAATTAGAGAATGATAAAGAATAGGAGAAGCCTATCATGCTGTGAGGAAAAAACAAAAACAGAACAGAGTCAGTGAGACTGAGGAGGGGAGGAGTCTCTTACCCACTGTTAGCATCCTGGATACAACAGTTTCTCTTATGCATTCACAATACTATGTAACTAGTGCTTTGAACATAATAAGGACTAAACAGAGAACTAATGAAGTCAGTGGGAACGCATGGGGAAATGAGATCTAATTTCTAACTAAACAGTTTAGACATGTACTTTATGAACACTTTCTGTGTTAAGTTGGAGCCCTTTTGATATTCTCTAGCAGAGTTCTTGGAGCTGGCATTTTAATGGGTACTTTTGTTTCCCCACAATTTTAGTCCTTCTTATGGGGTGCAAGGAAATAATTATAGGGGCGGGGTATGGATCCTGTGCTAATTGGAACTGAGCGCCTATGTAACTATGGATAGTTATAAGTTCTATACAAACAACATGGTGGGGCTGGTAGTTAGCCCCCGAATTTTGGAGCAAAGTCAAGCAGTCTTAAATATGTGAATGTATCTTAGACTCTCCAAGAAGACTACTGCATATATTACACAGCATTTCTTAAAATTAATTAACCATAGAACTCCTGGTGTATAGAGAAGTTAGAGTTTAGGTAAATGTACATTTGGAAATGATATTCTAAAAAACAGATGGTAATGTAGACAGAAGTATTTAGATTATAAAGAGGAAGGTCATATAATTTATCATT